>NW_012148619.1:8076749-8106560 GCF_000956105.1 Propithecus coquereli
TCATAGTGTGAACATCATAGAGTGTTCTTACACAATCCTAGATGTTACCATCTACTATACACCTGGGCTACATAGTATAGCCTATTGCTCCTAGGCTACAAACCTGTATAGCATGTTATTACACTGAATATTGTAGGCATTTGTAATACAATGCTAAGTATTTTGTGTATCTAAACATAGAAAAAGCACGGTAAAAATGTGGTATGAAATATAGAAAATAGTATAGCCATGTAGGGCATTTACCGTGAATGGAAATTGCAGGACTGGGAGTTGCTGTGGGTGTCAGTGAGTGGTAAGAGCACATGAATGCCTAGGGCATTATTGTATACTGCCATAAACTCTGTAAGCACTGTAGACGTAGGGCACTCTAAATGTATATTAACAAATTTCTCTCTTCATTAATAAATCAACCTTAGCTTACTATAACTTTTTACTTTATAAACTTTTCAGTTTTTTAAACTTTTTTGTAATAACACTTAGCTTAAAACACAGACACATTTTACCATTCTACAAAATATTTTCTTTCTTAATAGTCTTATTGTCTAAACTTTTTTTCTACTTTTATAATGTTTTGTTTTCATTCTTTTTTTACTATTTAAACTTTTTAGTTAAAAACTAGGACACACACACACATGAGCCTGGCCTACACAGGATCAGGGTCATTAATATCACTGTCTTCCACATCTTTTCCCACGAGAAGGTCTTCGGGGGCAATAACAGGCATAGATCTGGCACTTCCTAAGACAATATACTTTCTTCTGGAATATCCCCTGAAGGACCTGCCTAAGGCTGTTTTATAGTTAACTTTTTTTATATATAAGTGGAAGGAGTACACTCTAAATAACAATAAAAGTATAGCATAGTAAATGTTAATACATAAACCAGTAAAAATTATTTATTGTTAATAAAGTATTATGGAATCTACATAATTGTATGTGCTCTACTCTTATGTAACTGGTAACGCAGCAGGTTTGTACCAACATTACCACAAACACGTGAGTAATGTGTTACGCTGTGACGTTGCAATGGCTATGACATCATTAGGTGATAGGAATTTCTCATCTCCATTACAATCTTACGGGACCACTGTGGTATACGCAAACTGTCATTGACTGAACCATTAGTAGGCAGTGCATGACTGTAAATTAATCTCCAAAGATTGACAAAATAAATGAATAGCTCAAAATCCCACTAACATGCGCCTTTCTTCTTAAAACCTTTAAGTTCCCAGCCAAAAATATATGTTCTTCCCCAACTTTCTTATACAATGAGGCTACATAATTTTATTTGATATTGATCTCTTTATTTTAATTATTTATTCTATTATCCTGTACCCTCTAAAAGACTGTCAGCTTCTTAAGGGTAGGATGCTATATCTATCTGTCAAGGGGAACTCTCAATATTTAGAACACAATCAAATGCCTGTTGAAAGAATAATGTATACTTGGAGAGCTGTGAACTGGAGATATTATTCTACTTTCTTCAACAATATTGCTGTGAAGCTCTAATGAAAACAAAAAAGCCTGTAAAAGTACATTGCAGTATGTAAGTTGTTGTACAATTTTAAAGGATCGAGATGATTATGATGATTTTTTCACTATGCATATGGAACCACATAGAGTCAGAGATCTTTGGTGCTCTACCATGACTGCTGCTCAGAGGCTGTTGAATGCTTCTTCCAATTTAACATCTTGTGTGTTACAAATCAATAATCATTGATGGGAAACAGAAAAAACTGTTTGTAATAGAAATCATACTTACAATAGGCTCAGGATTCTTAAGCTAAATATATTTATAAGAATTAAACTGAGATTCATGAAACAGGTATCCAAGAATGTCTGGTATGAGCCAGGAAATATTAGATGCTAAGAGGTAAGGATGTAGAGATGAACAAAATAGACATGGTCACTGCCCTCAGGGAGTTTATTTTTCAAAATAATTTATCTTTAACAATATAGCTATGCTTTTAGAGATTTATAATTGGACTTCTTTGAAAAATTTTAGGATAAATACTTTGAGCTGCTTCATCCCTTTGCCTCTTATGAGATTTAGTGAATGCTTTAAAAAGAAATCCCTCCATGAAGATTTTTTTAATCAAATTTAACCTTTTGGATCCAAGAGAATAATGTCCTTGTCACTCAGGAATAAGTCATTAACATCACCTGGTTAGTAAATCATTTGATTCTCAGTAACAAGAGATCTAATTAATTTAGATGGATTGGAATCAGTCGATAAGTTTGAATGCAGCAAAGGCAAGTAGTGTGTCTTGTCCACCTACATTCTGTGTCTTAGAACTGTTTGTCTAACTAAAAGAGAGCTCTGAAATTTTGTACCCTACTCCTAAACTAATAAAAGGAGGAAGCTCACAACTTTTGAAAAACATCTGGTTGATAATGCAAGGCCAAAGTCCTTCAGTGCTGTCACTCTAATAAGAGATATCTCCCCTAGTCCTCTGGGTACAGCAATTCCAACAACCCCTAAATTTTCTATCATAAATGCTGGGTAATTTTTATATAGGCAGAACTCAACCAAAGAAAATCATATATATATATATATATATATATATATGACTTAATATGCTATGCTGTGTTATAATATATGTTACACATATGCATGTCACATGGAATACATATTTGACAAAAATAATGTAATAACTGATTGTGACATGTCCTCTATTCTGTCATCATCCTCTCCTTTTTTTCACACTAGCATATTAAAGCTTTCTAGTCAAAGGATGCTGAGAAATACAATTTTAAGTAGTCACATAGCTCCAGATAAAACAGTCAGAATTTCATATATAGTTACCAAAGTAACCCTGTGATAGGAACTTTCTTGAAATCTATTTTTTTACCTATCTTGTAGTCTTCTAGTGACGTTGCTAAAGGCGGTGGCTTATATGTCCACTGACCTGCAAACTATTAGAGACGCGAGGAAAATCACTCCATAGACACTGAAGCAATAAAAAATTAAAATTGGAAGAAAAGATAAAAACCTGTCTCTCCTCTAAGGAAATTTCTATCAGCAAGAACTCTGATCTGTCCCTCATGCCACTGAAAAGTGATTATGGTACATGCTACTGTCAAAAAATAATTCTTTTGGAAACACTCTCTTCTGTAAAGCTTTTTTTGACACCACACTCTTCTGCATGATCTCCTACTCCTCACAAGACCGTTCTCAGTCTTTGGCAAGCTCCTCTTCATCTGCCCATTCTTAATTTTTTATGTTTCAGGCTCTCTTGTTTTTTTCCCTATCAGTTCACACATTCTCACATAACCTTACACTGGCCAGCAGCTTACTTACCACTCTTGCTGACAGCTCCTAAATTTAGAAGCCTGGCCAAAAATTTTCACAGGGAATTCAGATTCATGATTTCAAATACTGACTAGCCTTTTACACTTGAATATATTACAGGCACCTCAGCCTCAAATATTTAAATTTAAACCCATCTCTCCACACCCAAAACCTGTTTCTTTTTCCATAATCTCTCTCTCTGTAAATGGAACCACTGATCATCCAATTGCCAAATCATAACTGAGGCATCCATGTGTTAAAGTATGGCTGCAGCAGACTGACAAAATGAACTCCCTGTAGCTAACCAAGGTGTTCAAAGTTAAAACAGAACCAGGTGGTCAGGGCTGAGTGATGGAGCAGTCACACATTCTGTGTAATCAGAAAAATGTAAAAGTATCAAGGACCTTCCCTTCTACAATCAAGCCAAACCAGTTGCCCCTGTCATTGCCAAGATAAACTGGAACCAGAATCCCCACCTTCCCCGCAGGCCATTTGAAAAAAATAGCTGAGACTGACTTCTGGCTTTGGGCTTAGAAACCAACCAATTAGAGCTCACCTGTTCTGGCCAATTGGGAGCCTCAGCTGTATCAACCAATCAGAACTAAGCAAGTTTTAATCCTTCCTTTGCATAAACAGATCTCATTGGAAACCTGGGCAGGAGCTTTTGCTATAAAACCCGGAGCCCTCCCCTTTGTTCTCTGTCTTCTTTTTACACTGTAGGCTGTATCTCCTAGGTTTGCAAACTTCATTAGAATAAAGTCTCTTTCCTTCAAATTCTTTTTCAGAGAACTTTTGTTCATACACATGCACCTCTCTCTTTCGTGACCTCATCCAATCATCCTCAATCTAGATAATTATAGGTTTTTAAAATTTCTGAAATTCATCCAGTTCTTTCGTTTCTCCTCCTACAACTCCAACTCAGGTCGTAATTATCTTATCTGGATTACTATGCATTAATTGATCATCTAACTCCCTTCTAATCCACTCCACTCATTGGAATAGTCTTCAGGCTACTTTCCTGCTTAAAACCTTTCAATGACTACCAAATGCCCTGCAGATAAAATATAAGACCTTTTCTATTTTTCTTTTTTCTTTCTTTTTTTTTTTTTTTAAGAGGCAGGGTTTTGCTCTGTTGCCCAGGCTGAAGTGCAGTGGCATAGTCACAGCTCACTGCAGCCTCAAACTCCTGGGCTCCAGCAATCCTCCCACCTCAGCCTTCCAAGTAGCTGGGACGATAGACATGTGCCACCTCACCTCGGCTAGTTTTTTAAAATTTGTATTTGTTTTTGTAGAGATGGTGTCTCATGTTGCTCAGGCTAGTCTCAAATTCCTGGCTTCACACCATCTTCCTGCCTCAGTCTCCCAAAGTGCTGGCATTATAAGCATGAGTCATAGTGCCTGGTGGTATTTATTCTTATGTTCTCATCATGACCAGGCCCTTGCTGATCTGGCTGACCTTAACTCTTTGCCTTCTCCTTAGCTCTGGCCTTCCGTTTTGAACTCTAGTCATATGAAATCTCTTGTCTTTTCCTATAAGCACCCTTCTAAAACCATTGTTAGTCTCTAGAATTTTATATATGCCACACTCTCTGCCTGGAAAATTCTTTCTGTCTTGACTTCTTTGTGTGTATTACTCTTAACTCATCTTTTAGGTAAGTCTCTCTATGGAATGTCTCTCTTGACCTAGGTATCCTGAGCTCCGTATTTCTAATTTTTAGTTCCCCTATCCATTCTTCCATAGCACCTCTACTTCCCCCATAATGATTCTTATCAACTTGCACTGCAATTGCCTGGCCACTTATCTGCCCTCCGCACTAGATTGTTAATTCCACG
The DNA here is from genome assembly GCF_000956105.1 of Propithecus coquereli. Classification (NCBI taxonomy): domain Eukaryota; kingdom Metazoa; phylum Chordata; class Mammalia; order Primates; family Indriidae; genus Propithecus; species Propithecus coquereli. The sequence goes on from NW_012148619.1 coordinate 8,081,874, forward strand.
AAGACTTGGCATGTTGTTTTATTTTTCATCTTTATATCTCCAGTACCTAGCATAATGTCTGTTACATAGCAGACACTCAAGAAAAAATTTGTTCATTCCCAAATTTTCTATTATTTTCTTATTCCCACATAATGGCAGATTTTTGCCCTTCCTATACACAGCCTCGACCTATCTTTAGTTTAGCCAGTGTTCCTCTTTCATCCAATTAGCATAATGGGCTTTTGGTTAAGATTAGATTTAAACAACCACAAAATAAAATTTTCAACATTCCATAGATCAAAAGAGTTTGCATACCAGGGTCTTATCTCTTAATATGTTAAGCATAATATACCCCTCTTTTAAATTACACTCCACCCTTTTCTTTCTGTGCTTTATAGTATAGTCACTTGGCTAATTGTCTAGTCCTTTAAAGATAGAGTCTGAGATTTATTCATCTTTCATCTTTAAGTGTGCAGCACAGAAGTTTGTACCTGCTTGCTCTGGATAAATATTTGTTCAATTTAATCGAACACAAAACCAGAGAACTACCAGGCTGACCTCTCATTTGAGAGGACACTTAAGATAAGTCTCCAATTTGACCCTTCTTGTGTATTCTCACTTTGCTCTGTGTGCAGACAGGCTAACCTTATGGACTGCATCACCAGGCCTTCTTATCCCCTGGCTTCTGGCTGGATTGACCAACAAGAGGCCAAGACATAAGATCAGAGGTATGGAGGTTAGTGAGATAAGCATGTCTATTCCCCTGGATCCTTTTTTGCCAGGTTACCACTCAGTGAGTTCCAGTAAATACTTCCTCCCTTAACTGCTTCAATTTCAAAAGTCCTAATGGCTGCTCACTGTTGTAAGGATATACATATCTAGGATAATATGCTGTTCTTCGTTGATTCTTTAATTCTGCCCATATCTTTTTAACAGGTCCTTTATTACGTTCTTCTCAAATTACCCAGTTTGAGCATGCTATCTTTTCCTGCCAAGACCTCAATTGATGAAGAGGCTTTCCCTATATTCTCTGACCGCCCCCTTCTCAATCTCCAGGTTTTAAGAAATAATAAGCTAACTCGATCCCTTCAGCCTATCAATAGAAAATTGTGGGCAGTTACCAAGAAAGCACTGATCCATTTCTTCTGATTTAGTATCCAGATCAGTCTAGCATAAACCTACAGATGAGCCCAATGATAGGAAGAAACCACATGCCACCTGGAACTTGCAACTAGTACTCAGCAGACACGATCTTATACATCTTACTCTTGGTGCAGTTCTTGGCCCTGAAGGTTGACCAGTCTCTTTAAAGAATATTAGCCACTATAAGCATAGTAACCACCCATAGTGAACGAGCTGTCTAAACTAAAGTAGAAGTTTTCAGTATTCTTCCCTATTTTTGAATTTTGGAGGCCTTGTTTTTTTGGCCCCTACATTTTTTCATGAACTTGATTGTTTTCTGGTTATTTTTACTGTTATGCTCAGATATTCATGTGAGAGTAAAATGCTTATTTGCAAAATCTTTATATACCTTTATTTGGGGTTCAACAATACACAGACTAGCTTGCTGATGCCAGTGTGGGATAACCACGTTATACTCCAAGTAGAATGACATAGAAAGAGAACATTACTTTCCTATGTTTTTCAAGCTTCTAAATAGTTCATTGTTTTTCTAAATTGGTTCTTAACATTTTTCAGAATCTTCTACAGTTTAACCTTAAGATTAGTTGACTTATTGTAGTTGATGTTCTAGGTCCATTTTAAACCTACTGCTACTTAGTTCTCTTTAAATATTGGATAAATCTAAATCTTATATTTTCCTTAATTAATGTATTGGTGGGATACAAATCCTTATTGTCATTTTCAAAAATGGAAACTATAGACAATGTCAATTTTGTAGATGTTGTCTCCTCTCTATTAAAATGAAGTCTGACGTAGGTCATTAGATCTCCCTAATCTGTTTTCTCATTTGTAAGTACAAATGAGATAAAGCATGTATCACGCCTAACCTAATGCCTGGCACAAGTGAGCTCAAAGTACTCTCACCTTCATCTCTGCATTCTAGCCACACTGAGCTTAGTTTACATTCTTGAATGTACCATGTGCTTTACTCCTATCCAGGCTTTTATACATATTATTCTTGAATTCCAATGAAATGTTCTTCTAGAAAATCCTAATCCTCTAAGATCATTTGGATTCCCTGGTACATGCTTTCATATTTCTGTGTATATTTTCTTCATAACCCTTTATTCATTCATTTATCCATTCACCAATTATGGGGTTACTACACTGCTGTATTAGATCTTAAGGATAAGGTAATGAATGAGATAAATTCTCTCTCTCTTCCCTCATTGAGTTTACATGCTAGCATTTACAATTTGTAATTAGAGTTTATGGTTTTCTTTCATCCTATTGAGTTAACATCTAACTCCTTCACCAAACTGTTGTCTACATCAGGGCAAGGGCTTCTTTTTCCTCTTTGCTCCAGTTACTTTGGCCACATAACAGATAATTCCAAAACTTAGTGGCTTAAAACGATAATTATATTTATTATCTTTCCTAGTTTCGGTGGATCAGGAATTAGAGAATCAAAGACTGAGGGCTTGAGTCATCTTAAGTCTCATTAACTCATGTTGAATCATTAATTCAGACTGTTGGCCAGAAATGTCAGTTCCAAGGAATCTCACTTCTGGTTCTCCTGGACTTCTCCATGTCGTCTTTATGCCTGCACTGGGTTCCACACTTGAGCTTTCTGGGAGTGTCATGTGGAGCTATATTGCCTTGTATGAGTTAGTCTTAGATGCCATGTAGTGTCACTTCTGTTGCATTTTATTGATTGAAATAGTTACAAAAGTTTGCTCAGGTCAAGGGAAGGTGCACAGACCCTCATGTGTCAGTGGGAAGAGTGTTGGTCACATTGTAAGGAAGAGCATGTGGAATGGAATACACACATACACATATTCATCTGTAAAATACAATTATCCACACACATTATTATAATCTTATTATCTATCACTTACCTTGCATGTAGTACTCATTAAAAAATTACTGAATGGAGAAATTAATAAATGAAACTGAGAAGAGGCCAAATCATAAAAGTCAGATTATAAAATGCCCCACGTATAATTCATATATTTATTCTGCAAATATTTTAATCTTCTCTTAGGAGCTGTGTACCCAGGATACATTCCTTTGGATTTCTTATAACTAAGTCATTATCAAATGGGAATTTTTCTGAAATATCAGTATTGAAGCCTATGAACTAGATAAAGGGCAAGAGACAGTTGGAAATTTCTCAAACCAGCTTTTTCCCCATGAATTTGAATTTGGGGATAACATATGGTTCAGTTCTTAATTGTGCCAACTTCTTCTTTATTCATTCTACAGATATAAGAGACAAGTGCTTTGGAGCAGCGGTCCCCAACTTCTTTGGCACCAGAGACTGGTTTCATGGAAGACAATTTTTCCATGGACAGTGAGGGGATGGCTTTGGGCTGATTCAAGTGCATTACATTTATTGTGCAGTCAACCCTCTCTGCTAATGATAATGTGTATTTGCAGCCACGCCCCAGCACTAGCATCACCTCGGCTCCACCTCAGGTCATCAGGCATTGGATTCTGATAAGGAGCATGCAACCTAGATCCCTTGCATGCACAATTTACCACAGGATTTGTGCTCCTATGAGAATCTAATGCCACCACTGACAGGAGGTAGAGCTTATACGGTGATGTGAGCCATAGGGAGCTGCTGTAAACATAGATGAAGTTTCTTTCACTTGCCTGCTGCTCACCTCCTGCTGTGTGGGCTGGTTCCTTATAGGACATGGATGAGCACCACAGTGTTGGGGACCATAGATTTGGGGAACTAAGTAGGGATTGATTAGCAGAAGTTAGTATTCGTAAATGGCATTTGGAATTGCCTCTGTCGTTTAAGATTAGATGAAACAATGATGCATCCCACAGGAGTCACCTGCAAACTATGAGATTTACAAGTGCCATTGAAATAATGGGCAATGTCATCTCCCCGTTGCAGAGTAGGAGGGGAAAGAAAATTGGCAGTTCCTGCAACACTGAATTTACAGCTAACTAGAGCTAACCATAACTATAGGATTCATGAGTATTTCTCAAATATATCCTTTGCTAGGCTTTGTGAGAATCAGCATTAAGAAAATTTAAAAATGGTATTTAATGCAAGGCTTTAGACTATTGATTTCTGAGGTGGGATAAGTTCCTGCTTCCAGTTCATTGAGATTGTTACAATCTTGTCCTCTGGGTGAGTGGAGTTTCTCTACATTTTGGCAACATTTACTTTTGCTGTCTTATCTATGAAGTCAGTGGAGATGATGACTTAACAAAACCCAGTCGGAGTCAGGTAACTAAATCTTACCTGGTTTTTGTGGTGGATCTTTAAGCAGTCTAGTCTTTCTGCTTCTCTAACCCAAACATAGAACCAGTATTTGGCTAGACAAATGCTACATCAAAATTAAGTACTGTAACTCATTCTCTACCTCTTTACCTCTTGCAGACACAGCATATTCTTGGGGGATTCTTCCCCTTGTCAGATTCCTCCTAGCTATTCCTGGACAGTCATGATGAGTTTCCTATGCTTGTGAAACTAGAGATTTTTTATTTGTTGTAAACTCAACAGAGGTAAATTAGAGCTCATTTAAGTATAAAGATTCAGTAAAATTCAAATGCAGGAATACAGCCAGGCCTGGAACCAAGAACTGGCTGGTTGTCTCATCTCTTTCTGCTTTCATCTGTTCCTTTCTGAAAATCAGTGCGCTCTTCCTCACGTACTCTCTTGCTCTCTCTCCAGACCACTTTGCATGTATGAATTTATTTTTGTTTATGGTACATAAGAGGTGGAAAGATATGACTTCCCCTAATTGCAGTAAATAAAATTTACATGTCATTGTTAGAATCACACAAAACTTAGTTATCTCTCAGTGCCAATTCCAAGGAGACAGATCCTTATCAGCTAGAAGTTTTTTTTCAAACTATCATTAATCGATTATCCAATCTATTGAGTTTGACGATCTGCATTTTAGAAAGGAAAACAGATTAGAATAGAAAATATTGGGCTGTAAGACACATAAACGATGTTAAGTATATGGGTGTGGATGTGTGGTCCTGATACACAATACGCCGTGCATCTTAGTCAAAAAGTTTTAAAAACACTCTTAAGACCAGTTTGGAGGAGACGTTTATGCCCATCTAATTAAATCATGTATAGCTTCTTCAAAAAAGGACCTGAAGTATATTAGTTATAAACATGGATATGGGATTGTACCTCTGGGGAGAAAGTATGGTACGGTTATTACAGAAGAGGAATATCACACATGGATCATGCAGAAATCCCGTGGGTCCTCCATGGCTCCTGCTCACCACCTGCATTTAAACCTTGCCTCTGCAGCCCACCCTCTGTATGACCTTAGGCAAGATAATTAACTCTCTGCATCTTGGATTTATTATATTTTAAATGGAATCTTAATAAAGTTTGTTTCTTTTCCATCTTTCTTACAGATGTATTGTGATGATTAAATGAGATAGCCCATATTCTTAGCATACGATGGCAAAGAGTTCAAATATATTCCTTTTATAATATCACCAATCATTACTATTTATTATCATTACTATTATTCCCATTGACAAATTGTATTTACCACAGTTTCCCTCTTCCTGTGATGCTCTCTACTGTTACCATTAGTAGCAAAGCTCCTGTGTGGACACCAAGAAGCTAAAATGTTGTACTAAAAGCATTAATACTGCCCAGAGCATGAAATACTATCAAAGTTTCTTCTCTGGATTAGATGAAGGCTGTTAACTACTATCAATTTCATATTCCAATATTAATCCTCCAAAAACTTCAAGAGTTCTTCCCCTTGGTGTGGTGCTACTCTTCCTTACACAGGTGACCAACTGGGGGACGTATGCTTCTAAAGCATTACAGAGATTACGTCAATACATCCCTATACGGGTTTGTGCTCACTCTTTGATATGTCATTCTTTCCTTAGGCATTAGAATAAGTACATTGATACTAGGTACGTTTAACCTCTAACATTTGTTTGAGCAGAATTCATTTGAATTAAATTTATTCTTGATTTTTTTTCCAGAGACTTTGTGTTTAAGCAAATACACTGGAAAGTTTATCATCATAGCTTTCTTACTTACATAGACACTTACCATAGTGTCTTCAAGCTTCATTCATGTTAGTGCATATTGGAGAGTTTTCTTCTTTTTTTAAGGCTGAATAGTATTCTATTACTTCCTCATGCCAGTACACAACTTATGCTGAAAATAATAACATTGAAAAAAGGAAAACATGGTACAATCCATAGCTCCTTTTTCTTTCCATCTTTCTTTACATCAGCAAGCCAAAGAGTATGGGATATATGCATGTATAGGGAAGTAAAATTTTTTTTAACAAAAGTTGACTAAATTTTGTGAAATGTTTCTTACTGTTCTGGTAGGAACAAAATACACATGCATGTATGACCCACAAAATACAAATTATGCAATTTTAGAATTCCAGATAAACATTATGCTTTTATAATTGCATTTAATATTGGCATTGCACAAAATTAAAATGATAAAATTCATGATAATTAAAATTTTTATTTTCTTAGAAGGACATTAAGCAGCCAATAATAAATACAGCCAATAATAAACACAACCATAAATTGAGAGGATAGGAACTTTATATTTTAATACATTTGACATAATGTTTTCTTCTGCTTTTGCACAAGGAAATCAACATTTTCATTTTGCACTGGACCCTGTGAATTATGAAGCTGCACTTTAGAGTAGAATCAATTAAATGAGAATTTTGATGCAGGAAATGTGAGCCATTTCTTTACACTTATCTTCCTTTCCTAAAATTCCTTTAAAACAACATAACATTTTGCTTTTCCAGACAATTATGTTTCTTGGGAGATTTTACTTAAAGAGGACAGTTGTTGTTTATTATTTAGATGCTAATGTAGTTTCTCTGTTGGCATGGGGAAAAAGAAACACCACTGTATCTCTCCACATTTCTATTTTGTTTTGTTTCCTTCCCACTGGACTCTACCCCCACACTTCACACTTAGAAATTCATGGGTGATGACAAGTCAGATGGCATTTCTCACCAATGTTCCCTTGGGTATCCTAGCAGTTTAGATCACCTCCATTGCAGACAAAGCTGCTAGAAACACATGCAAAACTCAGTTCCCCTCTGAGTTATTCTAAGAACCTTAATTCATTTGAGAAATTGAGGGGTGGCAAAGAACTTCAGCCTACACTCCAACTTACAAAGCAGAGAGAAACACTGACTTTTTCTGTGATGACAAATCAGAAGAAAAGGCAGTAAGGAACACCATTTTAGCATAAATGGTCAGGATATGTCAATTCTCACATGTCCCAGGCAATGCCATTTCTTTTTTGATAGCGACAGTTTTCCTGAGGTGTGGTTAGAGGTGCAAGGAGTGAAACACAATGTGTGGAATAGCAAGGAAGTGGATGAGAATGTTGATATTGAACCAAATTATGAGATTCAGGAGCCCCACAAGGAGGAAACATATGGCCATGCATATGCATGGTGATGTGGATCAGAAGCACGTGTGGCTAGATGACACCATGGCAATGCTCGGGGACAGCAGTGGGAATCAGTCCTAAAAACTGCTTACTGTCTACTGAGTGCTTCCCCACGGTGGGAACATAGTTCTCAATTATATGAAAACAGATTTCTTCACTCTCTTTCAGGCTGGGGAATATCTGAATCTGAATACAAGTATAAATCAAAAGTACCTTGCATTGTACTTGTTTTTTCATTGAAGAAATTGAGTTCTCTCATACATACATATATGTATATAAAATATTGATTGATCCTTGCCATCTGTGTTCTTTCTAGCTGAGCAATTCCTCTCACATGTCCTTAAAAACACTTAGTTTATAATGATGATGATGATGATGCTATAGCATATCAGTTTCATCTGTCTAGCATGACATCACCTTACTGAAAATCTGCAGGAGCATACCAGTATTGCTGGAACTATTATCATGAGGAGATCACATTCATCTCAATAGAGTGCAGTACTGTTGGTGCCATAGATGAGAAACAAGGTCTGTGCTAATAAAATGCCATCTTGATGCTACTTATACAATTAGTTTTGTTCTATGTGGAAGTGGAAAATATAGTGGAGTCTAACTGAATAACTGTTCTTTAAGGAGGAGACAATTTAGCATCAGTGATAACTATAATAGAGTTCACTATTTGCCAAGGACTTAAAGTGATATAAGGTCCTGTTGCATACCTCACATTAGAAACATTTCCTTATAGAAAATGCCTCATGGTAAATATAACTTTAAAAAATCATTCTCTATTTAAGCTCTAGAACATAACTCCCAAACACAGTGCTTATTAAAAATTGACAGCTCTTATTCAGGCAACTTGTTTTTTAGAAAAGTTGCCAAATTAGATGAACAACCAAATGAAATTTCAAGATTGATAAATTGTACCATTATTCTGTTTAGAAATTCAAAATATTTCTTGTTTAGTTCTCATTTGTGGAATGATTTCCTTATGTGCTGTGTTAGATTGTGAGCTCTCTGAGATAGTAAGGGTATTATTGCTTTCTTAGTACCTAACCCCTATTATACCATTGTCCCCAAAACAAAGAATGTGCATCTTCCAATGTAGTTTAAAGAATTCAGCATCCAACAGAGGCTTAGAATTATAGAAGGTTCTAAATTAATTTTCACTTAACAAATACTTAGGGGGCACCATAATTTTTGCTAGGTACTTTTTGAGGTCCTAGGAACACATCAATAAACAAAATAGTGACATTTCTTGTTTCATAGAACCTATAGTCTAGTGAGGTTACACAAGCAGTAAATATATGAACAAATAAGCAAATAAGGCAATTAGTGAAGAAAATAAAACAGGATAATAGAGAATGACATTGTATGGGGGCTTCTTTAACTAGGCAGTGACAGAAGTCCTCTCATGTCTCAAGTCCTCTTGCATGTGGAATCTGGGGAGATGCACTCACTTCACACAGAGGGAGTAGCCCATATAAACAACTTGGGATGCAAATCACCTTAGAGTGTTTGAGGTTCTGAAGAAAGTTCAGTGTGGCTAGAGCATAGTAAGCAAGGCACAGAGATGTAAGTGCAAGCCAAAGAGGAGACACCATGTAACAGGAGACAGCCGATGACAGAGGGACACAGCAATGCTTTTTGATTCTATGGCATACCCTATTATGACATGTTGTTTATGTGCTTTATGCAACCTTTGATTTCTTGAGAACAAAGCCATCTGACTCATTCTAATGAAATCCAGATATCAACTAGATTGCTCTACTCTTTGATATTTAAAAGAGTTTGGCTCAAAATATTCAACATCAGGTAGTAGAAAAACCAATAACTGTTCCAATTACTTCAAAGATTTTTGTGGGAGTGAGGCATGCCCACTGAATCAGTTTAATGTGAAAATTAATTGAATTAGAAAATATGAACATGTATCTGGACAAATAATTAAGAAAGAAAAAAAAATCTCCATAATCCCCATGTGATAAAAGTAAAAATGAAAGTTAAAGTCAGAGTTCCAATTTAATATTAATCTTAATGGCTAAGACTGCAGGTGAGCAGGAGAGATAGTCTTAGGCCTAGATGACATAATGACAACTGATATCACTACAAAACACCATATGCGCATATCCTGAAAGTTTCTTCCCATTAGCGAAAGAGAAGATTATGAAGATTATAATCTCTCTTTATGGATTATAAAGATTGTAAAGACTCCATTCACTGGTTCATTGTCATTCATCTGACTGGAAAAAATATTTAACATGAGAAATTATAGTCCCAAGCCCATATTGCATATCAGACTGGATCCAGATGTATACAATCCAAATGACTCAATATGAGATTTAGCATTTAGTTAAAAAATGATCTAAGACTGGGAAAACAATGAGAGCACTTGGCAGAAAACAAAATAGATCTCCAAAGCCAATCTTCCTACCAAGAATACATGAATCTTCCATAGAAAAATAAACAAATCAAAATAAACAAACAGGAAAAAAAACATATCTACTATGATGAGCTCACATAAAATGTGAAAGACCTGTTAAGAAATGATCCCTCAAGAAGCAGGAAAAAAATACCAGGATTAACACTATGGATATGTATAGAACAGACTATAAAATATCTTTGTCATGATTAAAAACCTACAAAAACCACTAAATGCAATGAAAATACAATTCAAAATTTAGATGAGGATTCAGAAAATGTCCAAAGGGGACTTCTATAAATGAAAATGGTAATTATTGAAAAAGGATACCATAAACATAATAGATACAGTTAACAAAAGAATTTTTGAAAAAAAAATTAAGTAAGCCTGAGGAAGTTAAACAGAAAGTAACATAAAAGTATATTAGATAAAAACACAAAATCTTGTGAGATGCTTTCAAAATAATAAATTCCTAGATGTTTGCTGGGCTGGGAGAAGAGCAGTCACCCAACAAAACAAAGGGAGGGCTAGGATCCTGAAATCTAAATGCTTATCGAACAGCTTGTATTCTGTTAATTACTCTGGTGTGGTGTCTATTAGCTCTTAAATTTCTCAAAGATTCATGTCTTAAAACCCTTTACTCCCCACATTTTTTGCCATACCCATAATCTCTTTCATGATTTCCATGATTGACTGCATCATAAATCCCGTGAAGTTATGCACAACATCTGGACAGTTTTCTCCAGCAGGAGTTTAATGATGGCTTTCATGGCTTTTTCTATCATCAGTGGTCCCCAACCTTTTTGGTACCAAAAGGACCAGTTTCATGGAAGACAATTTTTCCACAGACTGGGGCTGGAGGACTGGGGGGTTGTGGTGCAGTGCTCAGGCAGTGATACGCGGCCCATCTCCTAATAGGCTATGGACCAGTACCAGGCTGTGGCCTGGAGGTTGGGGACCATAGACAATGATGACTTCTTCAGTGGGGTAATCTTTCCAGGCTTTCATGATATTGAATCAGTGTTTTATTCTATAGCATTGACAATCCTTTCCATAGAGTATCATGTGTAATGGGCCTTAAATGTCCTCATGACTCCCTGATCTAGAGGCTGTATTAGAGACACTGTATTTGAGAGAAAATAGACCACTTGGACATTTTCGATGTTGAACTCTTGTGGTTCTGAGTGTTCAGGGGCATTGTCCAATATCAAAAGAACTTTAAAGGCAATTCTTTACTAGCAAGGTACTTCCTTACTTCAGCGATAAAACACTGATGGAACTCGGAAAAAGTGTTTTCATTGTCCAAGCCTTCTTGCTATACAGACAAAAGACTGGCACATGGTCTCTATATTTTCCTTCCAAGGTTCACCATTAGCAGCTTTATAGATAAACAGAGTCTTGATATAAACCTGACTGCATTTTAACATAACAGTAGAGTTAGTCTATCTCTTCCTGCCTTAAATCCTGGTCCTTGCTTCTCTTTCTTACTAATAAATGTCCTTTGTGGCTTCTTCCTCCCGGAATCAGGCACTTTTGCCTGCATTAAAAGCCTGTTCAAGTAGATTATTTTCTCCTTCAGTGATTTTCTTAATGGCACCTGGAAACTCCTCTGCTGCCTCTTGGTAGACAGAAGCTGATTCTACTATTACCTTGATTATTATTTTTTAAAGCCAAACCGCTTTTTAAAATTATCAAACCACCATCCTTTGCTGCCATTAAATTCTCCAGTTTTAAATCCTTTACATTCCTCTTGCTTTAAGTTGTCATAAAATGACTTCACTTTTTCCCAAATCATGTTAGAGTCTGTAGGTATGCCTTTCTTATAGCAATCCTGCACTCACATAAAATCTATATTTTCAATAGGAAATAAAAATGTACTTCACAAAAAGTACAGGACTTTCATGCCTGCTGGCATTGCTTCAGTGACAGCTTCACGAATTTCCTTTTCTTTTTTTAAAATAGTCCTTACACTGGATTTGTTTATCTTGAAATGGTGGGCAACCACAGCTGCAGACCTCAATCTATGGTACATATTAAGCAATTCAATTTTCTCTTATAATGTCATGATTTTTCTCTGCTTCTTGGGAACGCTTCAAGAATCACTCATGGCACTTTCTATGGGTCCCACAGTGATAAATTCAAGTTTACAGTATTGCACTAAATGTGATGAAAAATATGTGAGAACATGGAGACATCACTTTTTACTACAGTATGTAATTAACTGCTCACATGGAGATTAGTGCACAGGGCATATTAAGCAGCTATTTGCAACACTTGGAGCTTACACAATAGCAACAAGAGGTGGTTATGAAATTATTACAGTAGTCCAGTATGTACTACAGTTAATTTTAGCAGTTATAATTCAATACTGCATATTCATATTTATATACATTTCTCTAGACAGGAAATGGTGCAATATACAGTCTGTGTTTGTGTAATTTTTAATGAATTTTAACTTTTTATAATATATTCATGTGTATTTTATGGTAGTAAATGATAAAATAGACTAGTATCTACATGTTTTATGCATTCATGACATACCTAACTTTTCTTAATTCTTCAAAATATTCTAGGATATGTACTTGTCTACAGGTTTTTTCAAATTGTCAGTCTCCAAAATTTTCCAATATATTTATTGAAAACTATCTATATGTAAGTATACACATATAGTACAAAATCACACTGTTCTAGGACCAACTATTTAGAAAATCAGTATATAACAGATTTGCCATTATAAATAAGTAAAGAAAAAAATTACTTATAAAATGTTCTAGGACACATAAATAGCTAATCATATAATAATAAGTAAAACCGGATTCCCTTCTTTGTACTGTACTCCAAATTATCTCAAATTTGAATTAAATATATGAATATTAAAACTTTTAAAAGATAATGTTGTTATGAATTAGGAACAGGGAAGAATTTCTGGAAAATACTCAAAAAGGACAAACTTTAATGAGAAAGATCTTTAACAACCAGAGTAAAATTAAAAGACATCTGCACTAGAATGTTTATAGCAGCACAATTCACAATTGCAAAGATGCGGAAACAGCCCAAGTGCCCATCAATACATGAGTGGATTAATAAAATGTGGTATATATACACCATGGAGTTCTACTCAGCCACAAACAACAATGGTGATCTAGCACCTCTTGTATTACCCTGGATAAAGCTGGAGCCCATTCTACTAAATGAAATATCACAAAAATGGAAAAACAAGTGTCACACGTACTCACCATCAAATTGGTATTAACTGATCAACACTTATGTGCACATATATTATAATAACATTCTGCGGGTATCAGGCAGGTGGGAGGGGGAAGGAGATGGGTTTATTCATACCTAACGGGTGTGGTGTGTACCATGTGGGGGATGGACTGGCTTGAAGCTCTGACTCGGGTGGGGCAAAGGCAATATACGTAACCTAAACATTTGTATCCTCGTAATATGCTGAATTTAAACAAACAAAAAAAAACAACTTTGCATTACAGATGATACCATAAACAAAAATTAAAAGATAGACAGTTTTATGAAAGAAGGTGTTTCCACAGCATGCAATCAATGAACAATTGGTACCTAGATTATATTTTTTAAAAGTGCCTTTCAATTAACATTAGAAAGACGAATCATCCAAAGTAAAAGAAATTATAATAAAAGAGAAGCTAATTTGAAGAGGTGGAACCTTGAATGACCAGTAAACGTAAGCAAAAATAATCAACTACAGGTATAATAAAACATGTAATTTGAAACAATGAGCTACTACATCATACACGTCAGCTTGGCAAAAATTATAAAAGTCAGATATTCATAATGTTGAAGCTATAGAGAAACGAGAACTTTCATACTTTGAAAATATGAAAGTAAATTGTACAATTACTTTTGCACCATCTGGTAAATTTAAAGATGCATTTCTCTGTGACTCTGTAATTCCAACCCTAAGAATGTGCTCTAGTGCTATGGTGTTTAAACTTGCTTGGCTGTATGCTACAAGAAGAACCATAGATTTATATTGTGATTCAGTATATGCAGGACATTGCTGAGAGAAAAGTTTAATGAAACAGTACTTATTCTATCTCTGTATGATACTGCTATGAGTTGAATTGTGTCCTTTAAATATTTATATGTTGAAGCCTAACCCCAATATCTCAGAATGTGTTTTTACTGAATGTGAAGATAGGATTTTTTAAAAAAGTGATCAAGTTAAAATGAGATCATCAGGGTAGGCCCTAATCCAATATGACTGATGTCTTAACGAAAAGGGGAAATTTGGAGACAGACATGCACATAGGGAGAATGCCATGTTAGATAAAGGCAGAGATTGGGGTGAAGCTGCTACATTCCAAGGAATACCAAAGATTGACCGCACACCACCAGAAGCTAGACAAGAAACATCGAATAGACCCTCTCATACAGCCTTCAGAAGGAACCAACACTGCTAACGCCTTGATCTTGGATGTCTAGCTTCCAGTACTGTGGGACAATAAATTTCTTCTGTTCATGCCATTCAGCTTATGGTACTTTATTACAATCTCCATAGCAAACTAATACAAATATGCATGACATTTCTAGTCTATTTTATTTTTTAAAAAAGTTGGTTATGATCCACTAAAGTGACTCCACTACCTACAAATGTATTGACCTATAATTTGAAAAATGTTGTCCTAGAAAATATCTTACATATACTAACAAGAGTACATTGAAGCATTATTTATAATAGCAAAAACTTGTAACAATGTAAATATCAACCAAAGGGAAGGAGTAAAATGAATTGTGGTATATTCATATACAGATATGCTCAATTGTAATTAAAATGGATAAATTAGAGCTACATATATGGATATGGAAAATGTTAAATCATAAGGTAAGTAATAAGAGAAAAGTGTAATGTGATAAATATAATCTAAGACCATTTATGAAAGAAAGTTGAGGAAAGAATAAGTGTTTTGTTATGGGTACAAATATATGTTGCAAATTTATGAAAGCCTGAATGAGAATATCATACCACTTTAAGATAGTGATTATTTTATCTCCTTTGAAAGTGCAGAGTTATATATGAGGGAAAATTTGTTATTCTCTAAATTGTATTTCTTCAAAAATTAGCATTTAAGGTAAATTTGGACTTATTAAATTTCATAGAACTTATAAGTAAAAATAATTGAATTCATGGTTTTTAAAATACAAGTCCCTTGTTCTTTCCATTCAGCCATTTTCCTATCACTTGAAAAAATGCATAAAGTCAGTAGTAATAAGAGTTTTTAGAGGCAAATATAGAAACTTCTTTAATGCTTTCATCCATTGTGCATACGATATTAAAATATCAATTCGGTCCAGAAAAAAAAGTTGAGCAAATCTATTTGTTTATTGTATGTGAAAAAATAACATTAACTGAATGCTTTTCACTTGGTTTCCTTTGTGTTATGCAGATCTTGTTTAAAACAAAGAACAACAATTTTCATATATCTGTAATTTATTTCATAAATCTCTCCAAAATTCTTTGTCAGAATTCATATGACCACTATCCTCATACGTTTGTATACATGTATGTGTTCATGTATCCAGTAGCAAAGATTATAGGCTGGACTGCATCATTATTGTGAGGTGTACTTTCAAGGGGAAGATACAGAAATGCAGCACATTTTTCATTTTGAAGAAACTGTTCCCTAAGGGTTGGTATTTCCAAGAGCTTTTCAATGAAAAGCTTGTATAAAGAAGTCCTTTGAGTCTTAAAGCCTTCAGACTGTTCAGAAGGGATGAAGTATGTTCTATTTAAAAAGTCCATGGCACCTTGCAACATTATATTTAATTTCATTTTATTCATTGTTCATTTTAAAATATTGATTAATGAAAATGTGTATGTTTGTGTCATACTCATCAACATATTGGGAAAAAGAAGAAACTGGTGGTTGGTCTCATCTCAAATGAAATCTGCATAGAAAGGAAGAACAAAATTGCTCACATGTATGGCCAATGAGATGCAGAGTTCAGCATGCTCTTATAAAATTAAAAAATACCATCCTATTGTCAATTCCTAACAGATTATTATCAGATATCTTTAAGGCATTGATTTATTTCATGTTGTCTTATATGTTTAATGACCCCCAAGATTTACATAGATTGTAGAATGCCCTTCAGAATCCTCCATCCATCAATCTCCACTCTTTAGAGTTAAGAAATATTTATTTCTTCATCTGCATGATAAGCACTATGTCATCTTTAATGTCATGCCACCCACGAAAGATGGTGAAATATGCAACAGCATCCAATACTTCTGGCAATGCCAGCATAACACTATGACAAAAAGAGAATCTGAAAGCTTCTGAAATGTCAATGCTAAGTGTTTAATAATAAAAGAAGTTAGCATTTACCCCACATGTGAGATGAAGAAGGTATAATTACATTCTAGCCCCATAAACAATGGGAAAATAATATAAAATAGATTAGGTTGTACTGAAGTACACAAGTCCATGAATGTTTGGCATGTTTCCTAGCACAATTCTATAAAGGCATATCAAAAAATTATTTGTAAAATAAATGAATGAGTAACTAACGCAACGGGGTGGTGAAAAGAGACCTATAATATTTTTAAAAATACAGATTTTTTAATTTCCAGGATTGATTAATTCAGCCATTCTTCCATTAAATGACTGTTGAGTATCAACTAGGTTCCTGGTCGTCTGGATAAAAGCAGTGGACAAGAGAAAGAGAGACAAAGAGAGAGATTGCTGTTTTCGTACATAGGTAAGAGAAAAATAATTCAATAAAATTATGATAAGAATTAAGTAATGTACACTATGTTGAACACAGTCCAAAGTCATCTAACCTTGTTTTGGATAAAGGAAAACATTTATGGAGAAGTAATATTAAATAGCTTCCTCTAAAAGGTAGAGGAACAAACTGGATTAAATGTTTAATATTTCTTTTTCAGTTATATTTCTAAGAAATTGTAACTGCTCATTTATTTTGCCTATTGAAATAAGCCAGGCACTATAGTATATGCTGAAAACAAGCAATGAAACAAACAGAACTTAAATGGTACAAAATGTATTGATTGAAGAGTAGGCAGTCTCCCACCTAGACCTACAATCCTCCTTTCTAGTTGCAACAACTATAAACAGTGTGTTGTGTATTCTTCTTAAAAATGTGTGTGCCTACGGAATCATAAATTTTATATCTAACTATATATACATACACATATATACTATATAATATATATGTACCTTAAGCAAATATAACTTATAAGATATATATTATTATATCACATTATATATATATGCACACATATATACACATATGTATATAACTTAAGCAGAAATGAACATTGTACCACACCAATCTTCCCCTTGCTCACTTAACAATATGTTCTGGAAACCATTGCAAATGGGCATATATGCCTCATGTTCTCACTATGATAAAAAAAAACAGCATAGTAAACATTCCTGTACAAACAGATTTGTGTCTGGATATTAATATACTTGTAGGATACATTCCTGGAAGTATATAATTAATTACTTGGTCAAAGGATATGGGCATTGATAAACCTTGCTTACTTATCCTTACTTTTTTAAAGTCATGAGACAGTATCTGCTGGTTTAAATGAATCCCAATACAGAGAATGATATGATGTGGATAAGTGATAATTTGTTTAATTGATCCTCATTTTCTCTCCCTAAACTCCAATCCAAGTACTCTCTCACTCAATATGGAGTATCTCCTTGTTTTATACCACCCCCCCAAGCTCATTTGTTATTTCTTTTGGAAATATGACAGCTTTATTAATCAAAATATTAGTTTGTCCAAATGATCTTACACTCTTACAATAGAAAACCTTATAATAAAATTTCAGATTTAAATACAGCTTGGGAACTCTATAAATAGGAAACAAGATTTATCATTGAATTCATGTATTAGTCTTCAGTCTGTAGTCCTAAAGGATAAAAAAATCATCTTGATATAGACTCTGCTTTGCTGAGAAAACATAATATCTGAAAGCATCCTGAGCTGAGTCCTTGTTAAAAAAAATTCACATTTGTGAAATTCACACATATTTGTGAAATTCAAGTCCATGCATCCTCTTTCTTAGACGAACTTCAAATAAACAAACAGCATAATTGAGAATAGATAATAACCATCCCTCAGTAGTTAATTTGCCACAACTTTAGTATTCTTTGACAATATTAGCCCAGGCTTGATATTTAAAGTCATTGAGGTTTAATCATTCATCTTCCCTGTTATTGCTGCAGGTTGGATAATTTGATATGCTGAGATTTGTATGCAAGGAAATTAATGAGGAGTAATCTACAAACAGAATGAGGGTGGTTACCATTTCTAGTGATTTTCAATACCTTGCAAAGATCTGTATTTCAATCTGGCTTAATTTTCCTCTGACTGAAGGACTTCCTTTAACATTTTATTTAGTGTAGGTCTACTGGAAATGAATTTTCCAACTAACAACATTTTTATTTTAACTTCATATTTGAAAATATTTTATGCTATACATAATTCAAATTTAACTGCTTTTGTCCCTCAGTACTTTATTTTATTAAATTTACTTTTTTTAATTTCAGGATATTATGGGGGTACAAATGTTTAGGGGTTATGTATATTGTCCTTGCCCCATCCAAGTCAGAGCTTCAAGTGTGTCCATCCTCTGGATGGGTTGCTCCACTGTTTTCTTGATTGCATTATTTTGGTTAAAAAATATGCCATCATACTTATTTGGATCATTTGTATTTTTGATCTTTTGATTTTTCAGTTTTGTTTAAAGATTTTTTCTTTAGCACTGATTCTGAACAATTTGGTATGACGTACCTTAGTGTTGTTTTCTCCATGTTTCTTTTGCCTGGGATTTATTTAACTTCTTGGAGCTGTGGGTTTATAATTTTCATTAAATCTCGAAATAATTTTTCTAGACAAATTTTTCCAACCCCATTCCAAACACAATCCACATACATGTACACACACTCCTTCAGGGATTTAAAATACATTAGGTCACTTGAAGTTGTCCCACAGCCTAATAATGCTCTTTTCATTTAAAAAAAAAAATACTTTTCTGTTTTAAATAGTTCCTATTGCTAGTCTTCAAGTTCATTCATTTTGTCTTTTACACTGCTTTGCCATTAATCACATTCCACTCATACATTGTATCAATATATATTTCATCTCACACATTGTAGGTCTCATTAAGTTTGACTTGGATCTTTTTTATATCCTTAATTTTCCTATGTAACTTTTTAAACATATGGAATATAGCTACAGTAACTATTTTTAAATCCTGGTCATCTGATTCTAATATTATACAGCTCATATCTAAAATGATTTCAATTGACTGAACTTTTATGCTCACGTGGGTGATATTTTCTTACATATCTGGTTATGTTTGATTGAATGCCAGGCATTATAAGTTTTACCTTCTTGGTGCTGGGTGTTATTAAATTTCTATATAAATTATCGAGCTTTGTTCTGGGATGCAATTGAGTTACTTAAAGAAAAAAAACAGTTTGATTCTTTCATGCCTTGTTTTAATGATGTGTTACTTGCTTCTGGGTGCTTATTCTAAAGATAATTACAACCACTGAGGCAAGACCTTCTTAAGTAACCTAATTCCTGTCCTGTGTAAATGCCAGACACTGTTACCTACAATCCTTTTGCGTAGTAGTTCTTTTTCCAGTCTTCAGTGGCTTTCTCACATGCTTGCACTACTGATCAATATTTAGCCAAATACTTGAGGGAGACCCTTTCTAGATTTCTCGAGCTCCTTTAACACGCACCCTCTCTCGTACTCTGTCATGTATTCTGTCTAGCTGCCTTTGTCTGCCCACACTCCCAGCTCTGTCTCCTAAATTTAGGAGTCCCCTAGGACATGCACATGTTTCTCCTCCCTAAACTATGGCCTGTGTATTCTTTCACATTAGTAATCTGGGGAATTATTTTGGCTTACCTCATTTGTCTCTCATCTCTCAGGGTTCACTGCCTTTCATTCCCTGATGATGTCCAGTATCTTAAAAAATTATTAATTTATATATTGTTTCTATGTTTTAATTGCTTAGAAAATTATGATTAGAATTGGGAGATTCCCAATGACTTTCTTCCACCAATTAACAAACTTTTTTTTTTTTTTTTGTCTCAGAAGTCCAAATGGGGTTGAAGCAATGAATTCTTATTTTCATGTCCATTTTATAGGGAGAACATTTAGCAAAACAATTAAAATTATGCAATGGATCTGTATCTTGGCCCTATGAGTTTAAAGAAGTTAATAAAACATTCTTTGCCTCATTTCATGTATAAAATGAAGGTAACAATAATACCTATTACATAAATTTTATTAAGCATTAAAGAAGTTAATATATATAAAGTTGTATACTTAACAACCACTGTATAACTTGTCAACCCATATATATTATACTTTGAAGCAATGACAATTTTGTACACTAAGCCCATGTTTAGAGTACCACTAAGATAGACACCAACAAAATGAGAAAAGTTCATTCTAGAAAGAAGCTAAGTTAATGTGCTTTAGGGTTTAGTGTTATGTTTAATTTTGATTCTGTGTGACAAATCTGAGACAGTAGGCACTGACATGTTTTTATCATTTAGGGCTTCTATAGTTTAGGGTGTCTTAATTTGGTCCTAATAAAGAAGTAAAATAGATTCACTTTTGAGGGCAATGTTTACAAATAGATCATATTCTGGGCACCAGCAGCAGCAGTTAAGAAAGCTATGTTTGTTCACTGCCCTCCTTCATTTCTGCACATAGATATCCATATGGATGGAGGACCCAAAATAACCTTTTTCTTTCTTTTTAGCCATACATTTTCCATCTCTCCTTCTAAAATGGATTAAGTATACTGAAATTTCATTTCTGAATCACTGACAGTCAACTGATATTTTCACCTTCCCCTAAGAAAGAGGGCAGTTTGCCAATTTCATTTTCAATATGTTGCTAATTTTGAGAATCTTCTCTCTCTTTCTCTTTGCCAAGAGAGAAAAGGAGGGGAGAAAAGAAGGGATCACCAGACAAATCACCATGGGCATGTTTTTTTTTTATTTTCTGAAACATCCTCCATAATTTCCTAACCTTAAAGTTAATATCCAGAAACGTGATATCTGACTAAGCAAGGAGAACTGTCTGTATTGAGGCTTACATCCCTCGAAAAAATAATAATCTGGTTTAATCCCACTGAAATAATTATTTGTCCCTTGTATGACTTGACAAAGAAATTCTAACATGTGCCTACCCACCAGTCATGTGAAGAATGAAAACAAGAGGCATTACAAGGGTGAGTGTGTTGCATGAGGAGGATAATGATATACACAATAGTTTGAATCCTCCTCTGTTGTTTTTTTAATTTGATTAAGAGTGTCTTACAATGGTCATAATTTTTCTGATCGGTCTGAGAAACTAGCCTATGGAAAGACACTTTTGTAAGGAGCTAGGTGGGTAGAAGAATAATAGAAAAGCTGGCAATGCATAATTCTGAAAATATGAGCAGTGGGCCTGCATGAGACAGAACTGGGGAGTGTGGGGGAGCCGGTGGGCAGGCATCTTGGCTGGGGATGGGATAGAACATGAATCATGCCTAAGGCTTGACGAAATTGACTACAAACAAATAATCGTCTCTTAAGCTTAAGAAAAAAAATCAAACGGCATGGGAAATTGCTTTCTCAATATCACAAAATAAATAGCCCCCCTACCCTGAGATTTAAATATCAATAACAGGAGCAATGATTTGGATTTTCTTAGAACCCTTCCCACAAAAGCATACTATGCTTATATGAGGATGTAGAAATTTAGTTTCCTGGTATTCTAGTGGATGCTATAGGCATATTTTAATTTTATAGTTGAGAAAATGGGAGTGGTTGAAGGTGGAATCACTGTGATTATGTAGGGGAGAAAATGTAATATCTTTTCCTCAGTAGAGATTCATGACTGACATCCCTATAACAAAAAACAGATTAGCAAGAGAAAAGCGTAACAAATTTACTTAATAAAAATTTTACCTGACACGAGACCCTTCAAAAATGAAAACCTCAAAACCTAGGGAAAATTATGTATTTTTGTGCTAAGTCTGATGAAAGAAGTAGATAGTTGTAGAGAAACATGATTGTACATAAAGAGGTATGATCTAATGGTAATAAACTGAGGAGAACATCACCAAGTCCTGTTTGTTCAAATTCCTTCCTGTGTCTCTGTATGATGTTCCTTCTCCCCCCACCCCACCCCCCGCCCCAGCAAGATAGGTCAGAAAAAGCCTTTCTCTCTCCAGGAGAGAAAGGTGGAAGAAGGACAGAATGACCTTCTTGCTTTTGTGGTTTTCACAATTGCCAAGGTGCGGTATTTTGGGTATTTTGAAGTATTGTGTTTTGAGCCCCAACAGTTACGACAATGATCTTCACTATTATGACAACAATGACTTGCATATTCTGTGCAAAACACTGTGCTAAATTCTTTATAATCGTGGAAGATATTTAGTAATTCAAATAACATCATTGGGTGGGTATTATTCATTCCCCGGTAAAAAAGATGTTCAAAGAATGTGACACAACTTCTAAGGGGTGAGGGCCACATTTGAATCCAGATTCCTAATATTCTGAGATCTTGTTAACCACTCGGAAGAAATGCTCCCATTGAATGCCCTTTGGGATGATATATACTTTAGGTCACAGTGGGCACTGACCCACAGAATATCAATGTTAAGTCTGAGGATCCGTACCCAAGAAATAGAGCGCCCTGTATTTTCCCAAAGCAGCTGCAACATGCAGCGATGACCACACTGTGGAGAACAGGCTGTCATCCCCTTCATCAGCACGATGTGTCAGGAAAGATGAGTGGGGGCCGGCATAAGGGGTGGAAGAAATGGAAGGTGGTGAGTCATGCTCTCATCTCAACATCTAAAAATAATCGCAGCATATTAAAAGAACATATTTTTTTCTATAAAAATGAATATTTTTTTTTTTTACCTATCTGTCTGTAATTTTCCATTTCCAAATAGTATTCTATTGGCATGGGGTTGTATTCCTCGAAAATATTAACAACCATTCTGAGAAGCCAGGGAGCCAATTTAAATTGTGGCACCTACATAGGCCATTGATAATGCAGGCCGAGCAATCAGTTGGTTGCCAGGAAAGTCCTTTGAAATAACTTTAAGAGACACGAGCATAGTTCAGAGGGCTTTTAGACACAGTTAGTATTTTTTGCCCATAAACTCACCCACCAGAGGTCTTTAGGAGGTAAAATAATTTTGTCTAGCTCCATCAAAATCCACATCTAGGTCTTCACATTTATATGAAGGAGAAGCAGACAGATTTCCCCATTCCTTGTTATCACAGCAATAAATCTGCCATTATTGAAGAAGATCAAACCCTGGGTGGTTTTTGAAGGGGCACCAAAGGGACAAAGGAATATGTCTGGGAGTGTAAAAATACATCTAAGATCTGCATAGTGAATCACTGGTTATTTTTAAAACTCAAACTGATTTGATCTGAAACTTAGTTATACATGCACTACAGACATGGAAGTGATCTTGAATTTTTTGCTGACATCTGTGGAATTGGACAGAAAGAAAGAGAAAAAAATATGTGATGTACCCAGTTTTTCTCCTGTCTCTATGATTAGAAATAAAAAATAGCACTGATATTCTGATCAATTAAAGCCTTAGAAAATATAGCTTTCAGTCTTTGCTTTATCTTGACACATCACCAATTGGTAACTTTGTCAGAAGAGCATCTTGGGAAATGTTCGATCAATAAAAATGAAAGTATTTCAATATGAGGAAAATGTCAGAACCTTGGGGAATAGATAGAAGGATGCAGATGTTTGTTAATTAAGTTTACAAAGGCAGTAAAATTAATGAAGCCAGTATCTCATATGTGGTACTACTAAAGAAACAGCTGTTGTCCCACTCCACTGACTCGATATATACCTCCACCACCCCCTCAATAGCTGTCAGGTTCTGTGAATATTCACTCCACCTGTAAACTTTCATCATTCTATAGAAGAATCCACCAAAAAGGTTATCAATAATTCATACCAGGGAAAGTGATGGATAATACATGTAAATGTAGTTATAGGACCTCCTCAATCCTCAACTGTAGAAAACAAATGACTCATTGCCTATCTAATATTTACTCCAGGGGTAGATGATGATTGATTCCATCATGGATCATTGCATTCATTTGGAAACTTCCTTTTCATAGACTTTCATTTTGAGTTATTGGATTCTCATTTTGCTTTGGGAAAACACATGGAGAAAGGGTTGTGTGAGTGAAGAGTGTCACAACCCAATTGCCAAGATGTAATGCCTCCTTGGACATGCTTTCTTCTGAGAAAAGGAAACTAAAAAAAACAAAAAAAAACAACTTACTGACAGTCACATCACTAAGTGAGTGGCAGAGCAGGGATGCAAGCCCATGCAGACTATTAATAGCTGTAATCACTAGAGCATGTTGCCTTTATCTACTAGAAAAATGCAAATCAAGGAAATCAGAGTGTCTCCATGCTGTACTTTGCTTAGACATCACCAGGAATATTGTGTCCACTTTAAGACATTATTAATTATTTGGAATACTGACTAATTTGAACACCCCACAAATGGTATCTAGGTTGGTAACAGACTAAAACTCATTTCTTTTTACTAATTTCAGCCATGCTAACATACGGAGCTATTTTAAGAGCAATCCAACATGAAAGATGTGAGAATACTTTTTAAAAATGTAATAT
>NW_012148619.1:8107325-8108623 GCF_000956105.1 Propithecus coquereli
AGAAAATGCTTAAGCCTTTCTAGAATCTGGTTAAACATACTAAGAAAATTATGTAATGCTATTATATTGTGTGTGAGATCATAGCACTACTTTTCTTGCAACTCTCCAGAGGCTTTTTATTCCACTGGGAATAGAAGCTAAAGTACTCACCATGACCTAAAGAAATCCAAAAGTTCTATATTGATGATGGCCTGGGCCTTCCCTTCTTGCTACTCTACTCTGATCACAGGTGAGCTGACCTCTGCAGGCTATCCTTCACAAGTTCCATTGACAACCCATCAACTCGCTTCCAGCTCAATCTAGCCAATAGAAGGCACTGCCGGGAGGGCAGGAGAAGGGGAAGGGAGAATGCTGAGTATTTTTTCCCTCCTAGGCAGCTTCTTCAAGTCACAGTGGCTTTACCTCCTTTGTGTCTCCACCTCCCACAGAGTATACTTTCCATTATCCTGGCTTGCGCCAGGCCCTGGGCTCTGTAAACACTGCACCTCTCTTTGGATATCTTGCCTAGGACGGCAGTAGTTCCTTGCTGATGCTAATATCTGGTTTATCTCTCTGTCTCCTATTTGACTCTCTTCTCCTCCATCATCTCTGTTAATTTCCTTCTACTGTAAATATGTCAAATGATTTGTTTTTCTGTTTAGATTTTGATTTATAACAATGGCTTAACACAATAAAGTTTTATGCTATGTTTCTGCCCCAGAAAAAAGTAGGATGTTTAGAATAGAAGCTCTGCTCCAGCAGGTATTCAGGCCCAAGATACTTTGCTCTTGAAACTCCACCCATATCTAAGTCTTTGGGTTTTCTCCATTTAGTGGTACATGGGGAGACAGTGAAAGAAAGGAGGGATTATGGACCAAGTGTACAGTTGGTGGGGCATCACTTCTACTTATGTTCAATTGGACAGAACTTAGTCTACCCACACGGCAGGCTACATACATCTATCTGCAAGGGAGCCTGGAAAACATAATCCAGCTCTAAGGCCAGAAAAAAGGGAAGAATACAGATACTATTGAGTATTAGCGGTTTCTTCCACAGTGTTCCAGTCACCTTTCTGTATCTCACAGCTTGACAGATGATGATAAATGCCATAAAGAAAAATGAAACTGCTACTTTAGACAGGACATTCGGGGAATACCATCAGAGACCTCACAGAGTAAGAGAGCAAACTATGCAAGATAGGGGAAGACTGCTCCAAATAGAGCATGTTAAATGCAAATGCCCTGAGTCAGGAATAAGCTCAAGAATCAGTAAGGAGCTAGTAAGGATGGCATTAACAATATTTAATTTTTAAAAAGAGA
>NW_012148619.1:8108673-8112273 GCF_000956105.1 Propithecus coquereli
TATACTTTCCATTATCCTGGCTTGCGCCAGGCCCTGGGCTCTGTAAACACTGCACCTCTCTTTGGATATCTTGCCTAGGACAGTAGTAGTTACTTGCTGATGCGAATATCTGGTTTATCTCTCTGTCTCCTATTTGACTCTCTTCTCCTCCATCATCTCTGTTAATTTCCTTCTACTGTAAATATGTCAAGTGATTTGTTTTTCTGTTTAGATTTTGATTTATAACAATGGCTTAACACAATAAAATTTTATGCTATGTTTATGCCCCAGAAAAAAGTAGGATGTTTAGAAGAGAAGCTCTGTTCCAGCAGGTATTCAGGCCCAAGATACTTTGCTCTTGAAACTCCACCCATATCTGAGTCTTGGGTTTTCTCCATTTAGTGGTACATGGGGAGACAGTGAAAGAAAGGAGGGATTATGGACCAAGTGTACAGTTGGTGAGGTATCACTTCTACTTATGTTCAATTGGACAGAACTTAGTCTACCCACATGGCAGGCTACATACATCTAACTGCAAGGGAGCCTGGAAAACATAATCCAGCTCTAAGGCCAGAAAGAAGGGAAGAATACAGATACTATTGAGTATTAGCAGTTTCTTCCACAGTGTCCCAGTCACCTTTCTGTATCTCACAGCTTGACAGGTGATGATAAATGCCGTAAAGAAAAATGAAACTGCTACTTTAGACAGGACACTCAGGGAATATCATCAGAGACCTCACAGAGTAAGAGAGCAAACTATGCAAGATAGGGGAAGACTGCTCCAAATAGAGCAAGTTAAATGCAAATGCCCTGAGGCAGGAATAAGCTCAAGAATCAGTAAGAAGCTAGTAAAGATGGCATTAACAATATTTAATTTTTAAAAAGAGATCTCAGAGAACCTTTTTTCAATCTTCAAGATTATTTTTGGAATAAATAACTATTTAAATTATGGAAAACTTTTATCTTGTATAGTTAAAATTATATACCAAGGCACATTCAACATAAATCTTACTTCTATTCCTTTCCAATCTGATTTTTTCCTCCTCTTCTATAAGCAATTCTTTTCATTAGTTTTCTGTTGTATATAGCCACTGTTTCTTTTTGAAAACACGAGCAAACATATGTTTGTATATAGATATACATATGTATATATGTGTACACATAAAAATATATAAACATATATATATCTCCATATTTCTCCTTTCTTATACAAAAGGTAACATATCAAATAACAAACTATTCTGGCAATATTTCCATGTCAATGTTTGAATCCCCCTGGTTACTTTTGGTCACTGATTAGTACTCCATTGTGTGGAGATAGCACAGTCCATTTAACAAAGCCCCTAATCCTGGTCACTAGTGTTACTTCCAGTCCATTGCTGTAATGTAAAGTAGAGTAGCCTTCCCTAAGTCACTTGCTTTTATCGTTTCATTTTCCTCAAAGCATATATCACTACAAAAATTATCTTGATCAGTGGTTTATTTCCTGTCTTCCCACTCTGGCCTTATTGGCACTATTAAGCCAGATACCTTGTTTGTTTTGCTTATTTATATATCTGCATTACCTAGAATAGCGTCCAACACTTAGTAGCTCATTTGTTAAATGCATGCTTTTGTTTAACCCCTTTAAAGCACCCTGATGGTGGTTAATGTTTTTTCAAAAGGAAGATAGAGAAGCAGCCTGTGTTGGTCAAACTTATCCTGAAAAATGGAACCAGTAGGATACATAGATAGATAGATAGGTAGATTGATAGACAGATACATGACTTATAAGGTATTGACTCACATGATTATTGAGGCTGAGAAGTCCCATGATCTTCCATCTGCAAACTAAAGACCCAGAAAAGCCAAAGGTACAATTCAAAGACCTGAGAGCCAAAGGGCTGATGGTATAGATTATAGTCCAAGTCTGAAGGCCTGAGAGTCAGGAGCCCAGAGGGCAGGAGAGGATCAGTGTTTCATCTCAAGTAGTCAGGTAGAGGGAACATCAATCCAAATGTGCTCCTCCTTGTTCTATTGAGGCCCTGGACAGATTAGATGATGCCCACCCACCTTGGGGAGGGCAATCCACTATACTGAGTCCCCCAATTCAAATGCTAATCTTCCAGAAACAGCCTCACAGACACACTCACAAATAATGTTTAATCAGATATCTGGACATCTCACAGCCCAGCCAAGTTGTTACATACAGCCATTGGTTGTAAAAGGAGATAGGCTGCAAAGGTACTGGTTTTCCATCTGAAGGGAGAAAGAGATATCCTCTGCCAGACATAGGTTGGCAACAGTCTGGGCAGGTAATGTGTGGGTGAGGGAAGAAGACCACTCAAGGACTGATCGAAGCAGAATACCCTAGTAGTTAAGAACTTGGGTTTGGATTGTATTGTTTACTAGTTATGTGACCTTAAACAAGTTGCTTAACTTCTCTGACCTATGGATTCCTTATTTGCGAAAAATGGAATAATAAGTTCCTCATGGAATTGTATTGATCAAATAGGATAGTCCATATAAAGGTCTTAGCAGTGCTTGGAACACAGAGTAAGGTATCAATGAATATTAGCCATTGCCACCCTTATTATTAGAGAAAATGCTTAAGCCTTTCTAGAATCTGGTTAAACATACTAAGAAAATTATGCTTTGCAGTTGTTGTGGATACAGGGCCAGACTATTACTAGATATAGAGCTGACATTTAAAAAGAGATAAAATACAAAAGACACAGAGCTATTAAGTGCCACAGGTAGAGAATAAGCTGGCTCCCAAAGTGAGGTGTTCTGCCCGCTGGCCTTGTGCTATTTATAATAGCAGAAATGACAATAATGATAGACTCGTGCTTTTCTTTTACTGAGGAAACAAATGATTTTTGAATGTGTATGTGTACAACAGTCTCTGAACGAAAAACTCTGGACATATTGCTCTGATTACAAGATGCCAACCTTCTCATCCATAGGATCTGGTGGACAATACACCATTACTGAGGGAGAAAAAGGTAAGAAAAATCTGACAACAGTCAAGGACACAAGTGAATAGAGGGAGAACACAGAGCAAATGGGCTGTATTGTCTCCAATTACAATAACAGAGTCTACCGCTTTCCTGTGAGTTTCTTAGGACTGTACTTCGCACTGCAGAGTTCTAATAGTGTCTTTAAAACATTTTATTTTCACATTGTTATGTTCAAATACTTAATTAAATGCTTACTGGTAAACAGATGTCGGATGTTCAGAAATCTCACTTAATGTAATTAAAATACATATACTGAATGCTCAGATAAATGTGCCTTGGCTTTGAGAATTCTTCAGATACTCATCAAAATCTGTATTTAGCATTCTAGCATAGCTGTTTAAAGTAGTCTCTTCGTGGCAAGAAAAGACTTCCATTTTTTAATGTGTCCCTGAGAGAGAAAAATAATTAGGAAAAATTAAAAAAACATATGCAGTAAGGGACATGGAAATGTCGATTGTGTCTGTATTCTCCACTAGTGTTTTGTCAACTCTGAGTTATCTTTCCTGGCATTTCCTGTGTAATTTCACTGAGACCACCTTGTCGTGGCAAGTGGGCATGTCATTTATCACATTTCTTGTATTATTGGATGGCTAAGTATTTGTACAAGTGCTAACCACCTTCA
>NW_012148619.1:8122798-8124028 GCF_000956105.1 Propithecus coquereli
TTGCATGTCTTGCATTTCTTTCATACTGTCAATAAACTATCTGAAAAATAAATTTAAAAACAATATCATTGATAATAGCATCAAAAAGAATAAAATACTTAGGAATAAATTTAACCAAAGAGGTGAAGGAGCTATACACAAAAACTATAAAATATTGATGAAAGGAAATAGACACAAATAAATGGAAAGATATCTCATGTTCATGGTTTGGAAGAATTAAAAATGTTAAAATGTTTGTACTTCCCAAAGCTATCTACAGATTCAGTGTAATCCCTGTCAAAATGGTATTTTTTTACAGAAACAGAAAAAAAATCCTAAAATTCACGTGGAAGCACAAAAGACACCGATAGCTAAAGGAATCGTGAGCAAGAACAAAGCTGGAAGCATCACATTTCCTGATTTCAAATTATATTACAAAGCTATGGTAATCAAAATAGCATGTTACTATGGTACTGGCATTAAAACACTGGTACGTAGATCAACAGAACAGAATAGGGAACACAGAAATAAACCCATATTTAAAGTCAACTGATTTTTGACAAAGATGCCAAGAACACACAAGGAAAGGACAGTCTTTTAAATAAATGGTGTTAAGAAAACTGCATATCCACAAACAGAGGAATAAAATTAGACTTTCATCTCATACCATATACAAAACATAACTCAATGGATTAAAGACTTAAATTCAGACCTGAAACTTCAAACTACTAGAAGAAAACATAAGAGAAAAGCTTCATGACATTGATCTCAGCAATTATTTTTTTTGGATAGGACCCCAGAAAGCATAGCCAACAAAAGCAAAAATAGACAAATGGGATCACATTAAACTAAAAATAAAAACAAAAACTCACAAAAACTTATGCACAACTAAGGAAAAAATCAACAGAGTGAGGAGACATTATATGGAATAGAGAAAAATGTTTGCAAACCATACATCTAATAAGGAGTCAATATCCAAAATATAGAAGGAACCCAAACAAATTACTAGTATGAAAACAAATAACCTTATTAAAAGTGGCTTAAGCCATTTGATCCAGCAATGGCACTATTAGGCATCTACCCAAAAGAGCACAAAACATTCTATGATAAAGACATCTGCACCCAAATGTTTATGTCAGCACAATTCATCATTGCAAGGATGTGGAAATAACCCAAGTGCCCGTCAATCCATGAGTGGATTATTAAAATTTTGTATATGTATACAATGGAATATTACTCAATCATAAGAAA
>NW_012148619.1:8124244-8125548 GCF_000956105.1 Propithecus coquereli
TGGGAAACATGCATTAGAGAATAATGTACAAAACCCAATAGATAAGTTAGAATGTATGTCAAAGGGGAGACGAGGATCATTCTAAATTGATATGAGCTATTTTCAAAATGAAGACCAAGAGTAATAAATATCTATGTACCCAAAGATAAAGCACTAAAATGCATAAAGAGAAAAGGTTAGAAATGTACAGATAAAATGTTTGATGGAAATACAAGAGCAGTAGATGTTTATAAAAACCAGTATCTGTATATAGCAGAAAAATTACTCAGGTATATCAAATATATATAACAGTGATGTGTCTCAAAATCAAACTTTGAAAGAAGTTACTAGTGTTTTATAGTGATAACAACACTCCAGAAAGTTGCATCAAATGTCACTTGTGGATTTGTGTATTCTTCATTAGAACATGTTGCTACAGTTTAAAATAGAAGGCAAAAAGGATAAGAACAATATGAGTAGTAAAGTAGAATTGATAAATGAAACCTAAAAGACACATTCATTTTTTCTCAAGTATTGGATTGCTGACAAATATTGAACACGTATAAAGAAAAACCTCAATATATCTCACACAAATATAAGTGTTCTACCCAATAATAGTGTAATATATTTTCTTGCTGACCTTTGTACATAGTTTAATGATCTCTTTGATATCTCTGTGTGTGGCTTCGAATGGGAGGTACTGGATTTCACTATCATTAGCAGAGTACTACAATATCCACCTATACAGCTCTTAATTTACCTTGCACAAATACTAGCACATACATGTTTTTTTCACATACCAAGTCATGCTCACTTTAAATATTGAAGCTGTTTTGGTTTGGGGTATTGCATAGGTGAGGCATGTTTGTGCCATAAAAATATATGAAGTTCAGAATAAAATTTAGAATGGTAAGTGAGACAAATGGTCGTTAATGCCTTATTACTTATAAATGAAATTAGAAAGGAGAAATGAGTTTGTTAGAAGAGAGGCAGCATCAACATGAACATCACTGATTATCAGCAAACTGAACATAATCTTTGTTTGCTGATAACATGATCATATGTATAGAAAACCTTAAAAACTCCACCAAAAAATCTGTTGGAACTAATAAATGAATTCAGTAAAGTTGTAGGATACAAAATTAACATGAAAATTAGTTGCATGTCTTGCATTTCTTTCATACTGTCAATAAACTATCTGAAAAATAAATTTAAAAACAATATCATTGATAATAGCATCAAAAAGAATAAAACACTTAGGAATAAATTTAACCAAAGAGGTGAAGGAGCTATACACAAAAACTATAAAATATTGATGAAAGGAA
>NW_012148619.1:8125598-8126158 GCF_000956105.1 Propithecus coquereli
GTTTTCATTGCAGACATTGGATATGCTCTATCCTCATTGTTATTCATTTCTAAATATCTTTTAATTTTAGTTTCTTTCCTCTGTTGGCTCACTAAGACAGGGCTTTGTAAATTTTACTATTTTAACAACTCAACTATATATGATATTCGGGTTATAGAATGTCCCTCAAACTGGGGACTTGTTTGGTGATTTCTATTAGACTGAAGTTATTCAAGTTTTCAAATGTAACACAAAAGTGATGCGTTCTCATTAATACATCGTATCAGGAGCCACAGATCATCAATATATCATTTTACTGGTGATAGTAAACTTGATTACTTCATTAGGGTACTGACTGCCAGCTTTCTCTTCTGTAAAGTTACTCTTTTCCCCTTTGTAATTAATAAATATTCTAAGGGAGATTCTTTGATTCTATACAAATATCCTGTTTCTTGTCACACTTAATATTCACTAATTTTAGGTTCCACTGGTAGGTCTCAGCTAACAGTTACAACTGTTAAATTCTAATGAAACTTTCCCCTTCTCTCAATAACTCTACATTTTTATTGAGCTTCTTGTCT
>NW_012148619.1:8131903-8133086 GCF_000956105.1 Propithecus coquereli
GTATATATAAAATATATATATGACATTTCAGAGGAACCATGAATGATAAATGGGAGTTTAAATGACAAATGGGGTGGAGATATTGGTCAAGGGAATGGCATCTTCAAAGGCCATTGTGTTGCAAAGGATTTGGTGAGTTCCAGGAACTGAAAAGAAATGCAATGTATAGATTGCATGGAACAAGGTAGGATGGTAGAAAATGAGACATAAGAGGTGGTTAGGAAAAAAATTAAAGATGCTCCTTGACTTAGGATGTGATTACAGCTTGATAAACCCATCATACATTTAAAATATTGTAAGTCAAAAATGGATTTATTATTAATTTGCCTAACCTACCAAACATCTTAGCTTAGCCTACTCTATCTTAAACTTGCCCAGGACACTTACATTGGCCAACAGTTCAGCAAAATCATCTGACACAAAGCCTATTTTATAATAAAGCATTGAAAATCTCATGTAATATATTGAATACTGTATGGAAGTACAGTTTCCACCAAATGGGTATAACTTTCATACCATCATAAAGTCGACAGATCATAATTCGAACCACTGTAAGTTGGGAAATGTCGGGATCTCAAGAGATGTTAGATTTTAAACCAAGTGATAATAAAACACCCAACCACCCACGGGTTTCAAGCAAGGAAATGATACAAACATTCCTTGGTTGACAAATACTCAAATCCATTCTGTCAGGCAGAAATATTCTTAAATGAAAGTGGGTGCCGTGAGACACCATTATATCACATAGCTAACTACAGTGGCTCAGAATGCATTCTCAGAAGTCACACTTGGCTCTCCTACTTACGTTTTTCATTGCAAAATGATATTGTTTCTTGCCATTACTGTGATCTCATCAAGTATTGTTGTCTTGGTGAAACTGGATTCACAGGGTCAGTTAACATTCCCTAAGTGACCCCTGACTTCAAGGTCCCTTTTATCATTTAAACTAAAGGAGTACATCTGGGCATTATGCAAACCATTAAAATGTGTCTTAAGTGCTTATAAAAAAGAAAAAAATCTATTATAGAATTAAGCTTAAAAAGAATATAAAGCTGCTACTGTGATCATACTTTTCAAAAAGGAGGAATAACGAAATTTATATTTTCTGTGGCTCTCTATTTCCATGTTGTTAATCATAATTACATATTATATTTAGAAGGATAAGCAAATCAAGGAAACTTTT
>NW_012148619.1:8133136-8134094 GCF_000956105.1 Propithecus coquereli
CAATTTACAGATGTAATTTTTAAAAATGAACTTGTTTTTGTCTTCCACTAGACAACTTGTCTATGTCTACCCCTAGACTCTAACTCCATGAGGACAGAAATGATATCTATTTTGGGCAGTTCAATACAAAGTTCTTATCTCAGCACCTGGCACATCTTAGGCATTCAAAAATATTTCTTGAAAAAATAAATCAACCCAAGTGTTATTCCTCATTGTCTAGCATAAAACACATAAACACAGATCCATACCTCAGGCTTAAACTATTTGTCAACAACCTGAACCGTATATATGTTTCTTAATGGGATAGTATTTGTGTCCTTTATTTTTCTACAAAATGGAGTGCTCAGAACATAAACTGAATGCCCCTTTTAGCTGAATTCTATATAACTCAGGTTATTATTTCATGCAACCCAAACTCATTAATTTATAAGAGGGATGAAGTGCTGTCTCTCTTTTCTATTGAGTTTGATTTCTCTTGTTGAGCTATGTAATGAACTTCATTATTTCACTTTGTAAGACATTTCTCATTCTATTAACTAATAAAAAAGTATCCTCCCCACTCCATCTACATTTCTTTCCACTCACCAAAATTTGATTCTGTAAGTATAAAAAATGCTTGTATAAATAAATTCCAACAATTCACATATATGTACATATATAATGACATATATATGGTCTTATTATATTCTAGCTATTGAAATATATTCTAAATAGTCAAAGATTTTTTTCCCTAAATGTAGCACTGGGAAAAGATAGTTTGTTAAACATTTTTCTTTTAATCTTCCTCTCATATTTAGTGATTCATTCTTAGCAGTGTTAGCATTGAATACAGGAACATAAAGTTAAGTTCTCTCAAAAGATTGAACATTTTGTTATTTCCTGAAAGAACGAAGGAAATCAAACCCAGCTAGCCACCCTTACTTCTTAGGTTGGCAATGTTTTTACTTATACCTAAGTC
>NW_012148619.1:8137074-8137768 GCF_000956105.1 Propithecus coquereli
AAGATCTTTGGCCACACTTTCCATGGACTTTCTATTTTTTTTATCGCAAATTTTTTTCTTCTCCATTCCTTCTACGTATATTTTTTTTGGACTTGTTTGCTATTGTAATTTATATATAACAAAAGGATTATTCTTTTAAAAATGTGATTTAAGATTTCCTACCCTTTAACCAATATTACAAACTGCCTCAGAATATTAAAAATGATACATTCTCACTTTGAGGGAAATGTTAAAAATGAAGTTTGAATAGGTAAACACGTTTCCCTGAAGGTTTATATTATTTGATTATTTCATATTTTAACAGCAAATGTTGGTTATTGACTTGGCCTGCTCCTTCCCAAGGAGATCCATAAAAATAACACGTGCCTCTGAATAATTTCCTAGCTGAAGCAGGTTTTGCTTTGTGTCCCAATTATTATTATCTTCATTGCATTGTAGAGAAATCAGTGTCATACACTAAATCGTCTATTCACAATCACAATGTGTAAAAATTACCATTGTTCCAGGGCATCTCAAGGGCCCAGGCTGTTTGTATATGATAACAGATATTGTGATCCAAATCATGAAGAATTTTAAAAACTGAATTGGAAAAAATACTGCTGTTTTGCCATTTTTTTTAAGGAATCTGTTATTATATGTGATGCCAAGTTAAAGATGTAAATACCTCTTCAGTTAAGTTAAAAAAAAAAAAAAA
>NW_012148619.1:8137948-8139616 GCF_000956105.1 Propithecus coquereli
GTCAAATGACTTATGGATTTCACATGTATCTACAAAACAATGTGTTAATCAGATCAACACAAATAACTCTTAGCAGAGACACAATGAGTTAAAGATGGTATTGAGTAGAAAGTTCTGATACAAGAAACAGAGACACATAGAAGTGTGCCTACTATTGTGTCCACTATTTTTCAGGGTATAGGGAATAGAGTAAAAAAAAAAAAAAACTAAAAAGACAAAATGAATATAACATGAAAATGAGGTCAATAAGAATAAGCAATAGAGACAAGTCTAAAAGTATACATTTTTTATAAAATGGGACAGTTAAATAATATGCTTTTCAGCAATCAAAGAGATGTTTTTGGAGGAGAACAATGTTTAGGCAGGACTCTTTCATTGTGAGAAATAGGAAACTTCCCATCTCCACAGACTTATGCAAAAATAAGCTTTAATGCATTATGTAGCTAAATTAGGAATAATTGATTTCAGGAACAATTGAATGCAGGTGCTCAAAAGTTGTTACTGGCACTGAGACTTGGTCTTTTCATCTCTTGGCTTTGGTCCACATGTGCTGTTTTTTCAGACTGCTTACTTCCTCTTGCTGGCAAAATGGATGTCAGGGTCTCTAGCCTTTCACCACATGTTCTCAGCAACTACATGAGAAAGTTCCCCTTTTCTATTCCTTCTATCAGAAGCCTTCAAGACCAGGCTCTAAATGGACCAACCTGGGCCAAGTGTTCATCCTTGCACAAATCTCTGTGGCCAGAGGGAAGCCATTCCCCTACCCAAGTTCCATCTGATTCCCACAGCATGAAAGAACAGCAAAGTAGAACTTTCCGAAAGGAAGTCAGGCTGCTATAACCAACCAGAAAATTGGACAACATCTGTGGGAGAACCCAAAGAGTATTTGTTTACTATTAAAGATAAGAAAGAAAGAATTCAAACCAAGTGAGGAAACTGAATTCATGGAAGGATATATGGAGGAAAGATAAGTAAAAGTTAAATACATTAAATACCTTCTTTCCTACTGTTGACTCTCATTCACTTTCATTTAAAAAACAAAATCCAGATTTTTAGAAGGAAAAAAGTATATCTAGATAATATTTCATTTTTTCTCCTTTCTAGCCAACTTGTAGATGAGTTCTATGACACTTTGTGTTTTGTATTTGATGTTCCAGCTAAACTGTATTAAAACTAAACACGAAAGAGCATGGTTATATCCCAGACCTCTGAGCAATGGCAATGAGTGGTGCTTTACCTGCACCCACCTATGAGCTGGGGGGTAGGGAGCAGATTGGGAATAGCAAACAGAGAGGCGAAGGTTGCAAGATACAAAGCGTTATAATAATGAGAGGCAATTGCATTTATCCTAAACTGCAGGTCACCTAAAAGGGTAAGGGAAGAAAAAACCACTCAGTCTAATGAACGGGAGAAAGTCGTCATAATTCTTCCTAATGATAACTTTAAAAAAATGGGTTTCTTGGGCTATAATTTTATTTTCTCCCAGTTGGCTTTCAAATATGTGTTTCCCTAAAGTTCCATGTACAATTAAATGCTGCTGTTGCTGAGATGTCTGAAGCACTTAGACTAGACAGACAGGGACTGACAATGTCTTTTCACCCCTGATTTAATAAGGCTTGAGCTCAAGCTATAGAAGGCAGAATTTTGTGATTCAACTAAGCAAATCCC
>NW_012148619.1:8139666-8140889 GCF_000956105.1 Propithecus coquereli
TTATATGATAAATTAATATTTCTATTCAGTCATCAACTGAGGCAGACTCAGAATAAAACTAGATTTCCAAATTTAATGAACTTAAATCTCCAAATGTAGGAATTTAATTAAATATTTGTATTCATTATTGTTCAACTTTTGTCCTTCTTGAAAATTTCCCTTTATTCAAAGAGAGGTGCAATCACTTATTTAAATTTCCCTCTACACTCTCTCCTGAATATTGATTCTTATCTGCTTTAAGGTCAACACTCCTAAAGCTTTCTCATCAGCCCCTTATTGGGAAATCTCTCTCTCCAGAGTCCCCTAGAAAATGTGCTGGACTTCCACTCTGGACTCCAAATTTTTTCACCTACAGACCTAGAACAAAATATTTCAACTTCCTTTACTTCCATTTCCTTATCTGAAAATTGTGGACAATAATAGCATGTGCCTTAAAGGTTGTGAGGATTGAATTAAATGTCTATGTAAAGTAAACACAGATAGCCCCTAACAAACGACATTCACTCAGTAACTATTAGCACCAGAGAAATAATTTCACAGGTTGTTATAGGCCGTATTCTCTGAGAAGTAGACCCTGAGGTAGAGTTTGGGGTAAAGTTTACTTTGGGACAGTCTCAGGATCAGCACCTGTAAAGGGCAAAAGACAATAAGGAAGCAGAATTGGGCAGATAGCAGTTGATTCAGTCTTACCAAATGCCACAGAGCTCCCCACAGCAAAGGGAAACCAACCATCTAGAGTGAGCCTGCAACATATCAAGGAGTCTGGGTCTCTCGACTCAGGAATTGAGCTGTCATTGGATACAGGTTGTTCCTACCTTGAGGCAACTTTCTAGCCTAGGAGAATTTCTGGAAAGGATTCATAGTTAAGAATTGTTAGCAACCAGCACTTTCAGCAGCTGGGGGCATAATTCCTACAGTCCTGAAGGGGGATCACTGTGGCTCATCACAGTATTTCTTCCATTGAGTGAAGAGAAAGACAGCATGTTCCTATGTTTCCCTTTTCTCTAGGTTCCTATCCAAACTCTAACTGCCAGGAACTGCATTTCATACAATTTAATAAAGATCTTTGGCCACACTTTCCATGGACTTTCTATTTTTTTTATCGCAAATTTTTTTCTTCTCCATTCCTTCTACGTATATTTTTTTTGGACTTGGTTTGCTATTGTAATTTATATATAACAAAGGATTATTCTTTTAAAAATGTGATTTAAGATTTCCTACCC
>NW_012148619.1:8145060-8145711 GCF_000956105.1 Propithecus coquereli
TTAATGTGTTAAAGAGAATGATCTTCAGGATAAAAATAAGTATAATGAACATTATTGATAAGAAGGACTTCTCACTATTGGTAATTGAATGAATTATAGGAAAGTGCCCAGCTGAGTTAAATGAGGCTACATTCCCGGCTACTAAAACCTTGTGTTGGAAATTGCTGTTTTGTTTTTGGTGGTCTTGAAACATCAAGGAGAAACAGGTTTGGTGTCACAGGCTGCAGATAAATAGTGGTAGTTACTCTTTTTAAAAAGGACTGTAATTAGCCATCCAAAAACATTATGACTTGTGAGCTTGTGGTAAATCTTCAACACAAATAACAGATTATTAAAGAAATGGTTTGTGAACATTTGGAAATGGAAGTAGAAATCAGCAGGATGAGTTTAAAAAGAATGAGTCAGGTCAGACTGACTTTTTCTCACTTGGATAGGAATTCAAAAAAGGTAGATTACGTCAATCCAGATTTAGCCAGGTATTTGTCATGATCACAACAGAAAGATAGTCTAGATGACTGCACAGGGAAAGACATCCATAAGTGCCTAAACAACCATATCCATGATCTTAATTAATGAGTTGATTAAATCTAGGAACACAGTATTTTACTGTTTTTCAAAGTCCTCTGCCCTTGGGCCTTTTCTTTTTAAAAA
>NW_012148619.1:8146997-8154016 GCF_000956105.1 Propithecus coquereli
TGCCTTTGCCCCACCTGAGTCAGAGGTTCAAGCGTGTCCATCCTGCAGACGGTGCACACTGCACCCTTTAGGTGTGAATATATCTATCCCCTCATACTCCATTTCCACCTGCCTGACACACAATGAAGGTTACTACTAAATGTGCACATAAGTGTTGATCAGTTAAAACCAATTCGATGGTGAGTACGTGTGGTGCTTGTTTTTCCATTCTTGGGATACTTCACTTAGTAGAATGGGTTCCAGCTCTATCCAGGATAATACAAGAGGTGCTATATCACCAATGATTTTTATGGTTGAGTAGAACTCCATGGTATACATATACCACATTTTATTAAAACATTCATGTATGGATGGGCACTTGGGTTGTTTCCACATCTTTGCAATTGTGAATTGTGCTGCTATAACCATTCTAGTGAAGATGTCTTTTTTTATAGAATGTCTTTTTTTTTCCCTTGGGTAGATGTCCAGTAATGGGATTGCTGGATCAAATAGTAATTGTACTTGTAGCTCTTTGAGGTATTTCCATATTGCTTTCCACAGAGGTTGTACTAGTTTGCAGTCACACCAGCGGTGTTTGAGTGTTCCTATCTCTCTGCATCCAAGCCAATGTGTATTGTGTTGGGACTTTTTGATAAAGACATTCTCACTGGAGTTAAGTGACATCTTATTATGGTTTTGATTTCATTTCACTGATGATTAGAAATGTTGAGCATTTTTTCATATGTTTGTTAGCCATTAGTCTGTTTTCTTTTGAAAAGTTTCAGTTCACATCCTTTGCCCACTTTTTAATGGGGTTGTTTGATTTTTTTCTTACTGATTTTCCTGAGTTCTATATAGATTCTAGTTATCAGCCCTTTATCAAATGTGTAGCATGTGAATATTTCTCCATTCTGTAGTTTGTCTGTTTGCTTTCATGATAGTTTCCTTAGCTGTGCAGAAGTTTTTAATTTGATCAGGTCCCATTTATTTATTTTTGTTGTTGCTCTGATGGCCCTTGGGATCTTTTTAATAAATCCTTTCCCTAGGCCAATGTCTATAAGCGTTTTTCCAACATTTTCTTCCAGAATTCTTATAGTTTCTGCATTATGTTTAAGTCTGTTATGTACTGTGAGTTGATTTTTGTAAGAGATGAGTGGTGCAGATCCTGTTTCAGTCTTCTACATATGGCTATCCAATTTTCCCAGCACCAATTATTGAATAAGCATTCTTTA
Organism: Propithecus coquereli; assembly: GCF_000956105.1. Taxonomy (NCBI): domain Eukaryota; kingdom Metazoa; phylum Chordata; class Mammalia; order Primates; family Indriidae; genus Propithecus; species Propithecus coquereli. Next base: position 8,148,209 of record NW_012148619.1, read on the forward strand.
ACCTTCCTAAAAAGAAAAGTCTCAGAACAAATGATTCCACACTCAAATTTTACCAGATCTACAAAGAAGAACTGATGCGTATCCTGCAGAAATTATTCCACAACATCAAGAAGGAAGGAATCCTTCCCAACATGTTTTATGAAGACAACATCACCCTAATACCTAATACCAGGAGAGGATGCAAAAACAAAAGAAAATCACAGACCAATGTGCCTTATGAATATAGATGCAAAAATTGTCAACAAAATCCTAGCAAACCGAATTCAGGTGCATACCAAAAAAAATAATCCACCATAACCAAGTGGGCTTCATCCCAGAGATGCAGGGATTATTTGACATATGCAAACCTATAAATGTAATTAAACAAACAAATAGCAGTAAAAATGAAGACTATATGATCCTCTCAATAGACACAGAGAAAGCATTTGACAAAATTCAGCACCCTTTTGTGATAAGAAGGTTTAACCAAATATGCATAGACGGACTTACCTCAAAATGATAAAAACTATATATGACAAACACATAGCCAACATTATACTGAATGGGGAAAATGGAAAGCATTCCCACTTAGAACTGCAACCAGACAAGGTTGCTCTCTATCACCACTTCTATTCAACATAGTGCTGGAAGTCCTAGCCAGAGCAATCAGACAAGACAAGGAAATCAGGGTATCCAAAAGGGGGCAGAAGAGATGAAACTATTGCTCTTTGCAATATGATCTTATATCTAGAAAACTCTAAAGATTCTGCCATGAGACTACTGGAATTGATAAACAAATTCAACAAAGTCTCAGGTTACAAAATCAATGTATGCAAATCAGTAGCATTCCTATACACCAACAACAGTCAAACTGAGAACGAAATCAAAGACTCAGTACCCTTCACAATAGCAATAAAGAAAATAAAATACCCAGGAATATATTTAACTAGGGAGGTGAAAGACTTCTATAGGGAGAATTACAAAACACTGAGGAAGGAAACAGCACAGGATGTAAATAAGTGGAAAGCAATCCCATGCTCATGGGTCGGCAGAATCAACATTGTTAAAATGTCTACACTACCCAAAGTGATCTACAGATTCAATGCAATCCCTATTAAAATACCAACATAATTTTTTGCAGATCTCTAAAAAATTATCGTATCCTTCATATGGAACCAGAGAAGACCCCATATAGCAAAAGTGATCTTAAGCAAAAACAACAAATTGGGAGGCACCAATTTACCAGGCTTCAAGCTATGCTACAAGGCTATAGTAACTAAAACAGCATGGTACTGGCACAGAACAGAGATATAGACCACTGGAACAGAACTGAGAACCCAGGTATAAAACCATCCTCATACAGTCATCTAATCTTTGACAAAGCAGACAAAAACATACACTGAAGATAATTTAACTTTTAAATATCAGAGCAGTCCAAGGTGACTCAAAATGAAATAGTAACCCTGCCACTTTCATTTTGAAGGCATAAACTGACTATTTCCCAAGGCGGTTGCACACAGATTATGACTGTCAGATGAGTGGTTGGTGGTTAGATTAAATTATTTAAGTAAGAGATAGGCAGTGACAAAAATACACATTTTAAAGTCTAACAGATATGACTATAAATTTAAGAGTTGATAACTAGCTATATGACCTTGGACAAATTGCTTACTCCTGCTTAGGCTCATTTTTGACATGTAGGTTATTATTCTCATCTTGCAGGACAGCTGTGAGTAGTGGAGATACCCTAGACAGAACTCACAGTTCATAGAGAGCCCTTAATAAATTACTGTTCATATGTATATACACACATGCATGCATATGCACGCATAAGCACACAGAAGTATATCCTGAGATTTTCTGACATCTTTGAAATAAAAGCACACTCCACCTGAACAACAGCTAACTCTTAGACATGCATAGATTGTGACTATATAAGTGCCTATGGGTTTGGAGTAAGAGAGAAACCAGTATTTGAAGGGTTTCTGAGTGCATATAATAGAGATTTATCAAGATGGTCTAATATTTTAGAATTTACTATCTTGGAAGTCTAGCATCCTTATGGAAGAATTTGAAAATTTTGGTCACCAGTGAGGTCTAGACATGTATTTCATGTGGGCTGAATGGGATATTAAATGAAAAAATGCTTAGAATATTTTTTCATACTCAGTTCTCAAAATTTATTATTAATTAACAGTTCATTGTACGGCCTCCTCCTACTACAGTGTGAGATTCTTAAAACACAGACCATATTATATTGACATCTTTTTCTCTAGACTTTAGTACAATGCCTTGTGCTTTATAGGCACTTTAAATAAAAGATTGGAGAAAAGGAGTTGTGATATCATGAAATAAAAGGCCACAAAATAAAAACTATAATACAAATCTGTTTATGGATTTACATCTGTACACTTGAAACAGAATCAAGACAAATGAAATCTAATTGGTAATAAAAAAGTATAGCACTCTAATTCTGTAAGTTTCAAAGGCCAATATTTGTACAACTCAAATCAAGAATTTTACAAATTACTAATTCTATGATGTTTGTTTTCTACACTACACTTTTGTATTTGATGCCTTCAGGATTAAAGTTTCTGTAACCAATTTCAGTTTAATATAATGTTTTCATGTTCATTTTATTTACCTTTTTAAACCAGGGCTAAATGCCACCAGCTAGCAGGCACTTATACCAGAGTCAATTCACTCAAGTTACATGCTGGGTTCCTATAGACATTTTTGTGTTCATTACTCTTGCTCTAAAGAAGGTCTTTTCAACTGTTTTCATGCCATAGCAGCACACACAGAAAATGAGAATAACTTATTTGTGTAGCTATTGAGCTAATGGAAGAAGCTGTTAACAGGTGGGAGATGGCTGTCAGAGCTTCGGCTGCCCCAGGCCCTGCACGGCTGCCCTCATGGCTGAGGGGTACAATATCTCAGCAGGTCTTTAATCAGTTGGGGCTATCAGTGAATGGGTCACTCCAATTGAGAAGCACTGCTCTAAACACTGTGGAGAGGTGGATAGAGAAGGTTTTAAAGATTTGTTCATTCAACAAATATTCATGATAGTTACCTTTCTAGACACTATGATGCAGATGTGAACAAGGCACAGTCCCTGCCTTTCTGGAAGACAGTTTCATAGGGGCTAAGTAACCTTGTCAAGTTTACAGAACTCAGGACAAGGACCAGAAGCTGTATGTATCACCTGACCCAATCCAGAGTTCTTACCAAGGAAAAAAATGCTTAAGGGTCTATACCAAATAGTTGCATTCATCATTCCTTGGTCAAGAAAATAGCTGCCAAGTTTTCTCACTTATAAGTTAGTCAGTTTGTGCTCTACTCATTTGGAGTGTGAGAGAATTTTAAACTGTACACTTGAAATTTTTCTCAATTAATGGATCCATTAAAAGGAAAAAAAGATTTTGGGAGTCAGTGCTACTCTGATACACATTCATCTTTTTTTTTGTGGAGACTTCAGCTTCTACCAACATTTTTAGCATGGATTACACTCCTGCTCACAACAGAAAAGTAGAAGAGATGATAGATTGTCACCAGCATTAACCAGGTGAGAAAAAATCCTGCTATCGCTAAGATGAAGCAAGTTTGGCACAAAGCACATTTAAACTGTTCAAGAAAAACATATTAATGCATGTAATTGCTAATTACAGAATCATCTTCAGTTTTCATTACAGCAAGTCCCTGAAGATCTCCACTTGGTAACACTTTAATGATTTATTTGCATCAATATATACACTTGGAAATAATAATCTAACTGCATTTATTTATTCAGTAATTCAGGTTTTTTCCTAATCATTGTAATGTGAGGTGATGAATGATGAATTATGGAAAACTTCATGTAGTAAATTTTATGTATATTTGTACATGGATCCATGTAGACAGACACATGTCCATCTACAACTTAATTATTTCTAAACACAATAACAGAGGGGAAGATACAACTCCATTCTCACTGACCTGGATTAGGCAGGTCATATTATTACATTTCTATAAATGGTAGCAAGTAACTTGTTAGAGACAATCAAAGTCAGGAGTGAAATATGACCCAAAAGCCTTCAAACACTGCAGACTGTCTCTGTAAAATTTTAGAATTTACCCAAATATCTCCTCATGTTTCAACTTACTTCCAAAATATTTAATTGTGATTTTAAAACAAGTATGTTCTCTTAGTCTCCATTGCTTAGGGTGAAATATACTGTGTTATAAATTTCTCCAAAACATGAACATTTAGATTAGATAATGATGCATATAGTTTTACTTATTAAGCGTATTTTGGGTTTGATGCTAGATGAAAGTATTCAACTGCAGAGAAGAACAGAATATCAACCCTGTGAAAAATCCACAATGTCAAAAGGAGTTGAATCATGGCAACTCAGGTTGCTAATGCAGCCTTCAAAATGGGCTCATCTGTTTTTGAAGCAAAAGTAAAGTCCTGTCTGTTAAGTGGATGGAGAACAGGAATGATCAATTTTTGAGCACCTGACATGAGCCAAGATACAATATCAGGATGTCCACTAGTGTATTTCAAATAATAATGTGCACACAAATCTGGGGGACCTTGTTACAATGCAGATTCATTAGGTCTCGGAAATCTGAGACAACTTGAGCTGGGTTAAAGTTGGCCTCTGCATGGGAAGCTTTTCTCAGTAAGCTGTCAGAGCTGATGCTGTTGGATGACACTTGAGGATCACATTTTGAATAGGAAGGTTCTCCACACCACATGATAGCACCTTCATTTCATTTTATATGAATTGTGGAATTGTGGCTCAGAAGGCATAGTGCTTTGGTCAACATCTCTCAACTCTGTAGAATATTCAATTTCACAGTAGAGTGATTTAAAACCCCAGCCATTTCTACCATCCCATGCATTTCCCCATTCCTAGAAGTCAGTGAGCTAAACAAACAAATGTAATGAATAAACTCCTCCCAGGGATTTTTAAATATGGCAAACCCAATTTGATTTTGGAGAAGAGTTTAAATGTTTCTCATAGCATCTCAATTAGTTGGTGCTTTTTACTTGGCTTTTATGAAATCCTCTCCTGTTTCTATCTAATGTGGTTGCTTTTTTTGAATTGTTGTGTCGCTTAAGAAAAAAAACCATAATGACTTAAGAAAACAATGTGACAGAAGTAATTATGCTATTCTAAAGACATCTACCAAAGGCATGGAGAATGTGATCTATACTTAACGTGATTTAATTTTCCCTGGCTCTGTGGCAGAGTGCAAGAGAGTAAAATAACAGCTTTGTAGATGCTCAGTAGCTTAGAGGGTTTCCAAGGTAACTGTAACTTTTGATTAGTATCAGAGTAAATAAGAACCAAAAAATTCCTCAATTTTCATTTTCTACATTTCGTGTCATTTGGAGTCATAGTAATGTAGGCTTTCTCCGCCCTCTCCATCTTCCAACAGTTTTCCCCACATCACTACATTTAGTAATATGTTTTTCAAGAAAGGACATTACAAACAAGAAGCATCCAGAATCCTTTAACGTGGGGAGGCAATGGTTTTGAGAAAGATAGCACTCTGTCCACAAAAGTTTTTCAGTAAATAAGCAATTTGCTTTGGCTGAGCAACGGGGGTAGTAAAATGTGATGAGAAACACAGAAAAAGGTGCAGGCTAGAGCAGCTGAACACCAGGTTCCTGAGTGGAAACATAATGAGGTGAATCCAATTCCAGATAAATAGAAGCAATGACTTTATTGTTTCTTATATAATGTAATAGGAAATAAAATGCTAAAAAGTAAAATTCAGGGCAATAACAATAGTCCCTCAGATAGGTGAAATGTGACTATTTAGGGATTTGGTTGGATT
>NW_012148619.1:8155326-8157143 GCF_000956105.1 Propithecus coquereli
AATACATACAGACTTCAAATATTGGTTTTCTGATCTAATCTCCCAGAAACTATTTTAAAATAGTTTTAAATTGCATGCTTTATGTAATTTAGTATTTAAGTTCACTAAGCTTGGATGAGACAAATAGTGCTTTCCTCTTGTCATGATGTCATTACCTACTCAATGTATTTTCCCCTTTTTCTGGGAATCATGTCATGTACATTCAAATCCCTAAATCCTTTAATAAAAGCTTTTTATTTTTTAACCTCATGTATGCTCTACTTCGACCTTTTATCATGAAAGCCTGTTTGTTCACCTTCTGACAGCTCTCCACAGCTCATCACCTTGCCGGCTGCAGCTAAACCATACCATTGTATGAATTTCAATATATAGAAAAAGATGAAAGATGGAAAAAAAAAAGAAGAATAGACAATGGATCCATGATAAGTCAAAGCATTAACAAAAAGGGTCAAATTACCTGAAGTTCAAACCAAAAGACATCAAAGAGGGAAAGCCAAGTACTAAAATAAGAGATAATAGAAGATGATTAGGGGAAAAAAATCATAATAAAGGGAGATAATGGTTTGTAACTGGGAAGAGAAATTGTAAAGAACTAGAAATAAATGGGTAAGATAGAATTAAAGGTATAATAATGAGAACTGAAAAATAATAGTGGATGTAGTGAGAGATAAACCTGTCATATTATCACAGCGAAGATGGGAATAGAGGGAACTGTTCCTGTGGGAAGGTTCCAAGGCCATGGACTGAGTTGTTAGATTCAGATGGGGAGCAAAGTCACAGGGATCTGAAAGTAAATTGGGATAACATTGAAACTGGGTAATTATAATGGTGGTGAGGCAGTCTTGTGATTTAAAACAGCACAATTGTAAGAAAAGTCCTCAGGCTTCATTTTTTCATAAAGAAAAAGCAGTGCATTTGCAAATCTATATGATCTGCCTGTCAGTTTATCTTATTAAAACTAGATATTCTGGATCATAATTATCTTTGTTTAAATACATGTTATACGTGTGTGTATGTGTATCTTTCTTTCAAAATATCTTTATTAGAGCTGTGTGCCCTGCTTCTGTTCACATCTGTCTCCTTCATCATTCCCCCAATGCCACTAATTATGAGCTTTATTATCTAAAAATTTTATTCTTACTTGATCTGATTGATCATTTGAGTTACACAGGGTTTACAGTGCAATTGTATTTACAAAATTACCAAGACACATATGTAAAACAATAATATAGCCTACATTTGATTCTTTGTGCATTCCAGAGGTATATAAGAAATGTTTGCTTTATTTGAACCTTGACTTTTTAAACAATAAAAGGACTTTCAAAGGTACCATTTTATTATGCAGCTGGGGTCTTACTTGATCTCTGATGTGAAACTGATCCAGTTGGAATGGGACAACAGCATTTGAACAAGAAACCACACTGCACGATCCTGGAGGCATTGAACTCTGCCCAGAATAGAATATATTCTTGGCTACGATAAAATGTACAATTTGGGAACACAATATCTTCCTATTCTGTAAATGAATGGATGACTAAATGAATGTATTAGTTAGTACAAAATTTTACTCCTAGCAAATCTGGACTCAGGTATATGACAGAGATTGGCAATAACCCCTAATTCTTAAATTTCAAGAAAATCCCTGAGTATTACACAGAAGCTCCCACAACAGTGGACGTATCAAACATACCCATCTACATGTTCGTATCTAACAATCTTGAATACAGTTGACAGTGAAAGGCCAATTTTATTAATCCATTAACTCATGAGCATATAAGTGGCTTTTATACTTGGCTATTTGGTTCATACTATTCATA
>NW_012148619.1:8159092-8160291 GCF_000956105.1 Propithecus coquereli
TTAAACTAAAAGCTTCTGTAAAGCAAAAGAAATAATCAACAGAATAAACAAATATATAGAATGGAATAAAATATTTGCAAACTATGTATCCAACAGAGAACTAGTATTCAGAATCTACAAGGAACTCAAGCAACTCAACAAGAAAAAAACATTGGAAAATCACTCTTTTCTGGTGTGCATTTATTTTCATATCTACAGTGATCAAGTGTGTAATTTTTAGGGTTGCTCAGAGTTCCTGTTACTTCTGCATCCTTAAGAATGTATATCAAGGGCCTCAACATGGGTGTAATTATGCTGTCAAGCACAAAGATGGCCTGGTCTTGTTCTGCAGTTCAGAAGGAGCTGACAGTCATATAGATGAAATGGTCTGACTGTAGCAGAGTAGCAACACAGGTGGAAGGAGAAGTTCACATGTAGGATACTAAGGATAATACTCATGTAGGATGAGGTGAGGATAAGAAGCAGGTGAGCAGCAACATAATACCTGTGACCAACAACACTATCTTGTATTTAGGGGGATTTTCACATAGGAGTTTTAGAAGAACTTGGACCATACATAGTATGTGGCTAATCTCCTTGGCTTTATAGTTGGGGAAATTCAAAATGTAAATGGTATCAGCCAAGAAAGAAAATTATCCTCCAATTCAAGACTCTGCTGCCAGTTGCTGGAAGACCCACTGGTTGGTTACCCGAAAGCACAGATAGCTACATTATGGTCATAAGTCAAGCCAGTGTAAAGGACATGTTTGAACATTATAGTGGCCAGGAAAAAAAAAAAAAAGATCTGAGCATCACAACCAACATGTGATAAGTTTCCCCTTCCAGAGAAAAAGTCAATACTCATTTTGAAAACAGAAGTAGCTATCAAACGTATATCAATGAGGGTTCAGGAAAAAGTACACAGATTTGTGAACTCACGAATCCCTCCAAAGCCAGAAAATCAGAAAAGATGTTCCTGTGAGGGCCACAATGTACATAAGAAGGGTTAGGAAGTGGAGAAATATAGCATTTTCCATTTGGGAAAGAGTTCCAGGAGAACATAGTTTGCCATCAATGTTTAACTTTCATTTTTCATATTCCAACTCCAGCTTTATTTTTCTGACCCATGAGGTTACCACTTCTTGAGCTTTTCATTGCTTTTTTTTGGTCCCTATCTCCATATGGTATCATTTTTCTTCTACCTGAAATACTTCCTTTAA
>NW_012148619.1:8161622-8169067 GCF_000956105.1 Propithecus coquereli
TAAGCTTCTTGGAAACTGTTTGATCCTTATGGGTCCCTCTTTTTAAAATTTGTTAGGCACAATGTGAGCAGAGTTTAGGCTATAACTAAATATTTCCACTATTAGGGCAAGACATCACGGATATTTTCTTTAATGCTCCGTAATCATAAAATGTTTCAGTCTGTCTGGAAGTAACAGGCACTGTTATCAATCCTGTGTGAGTGATGAATACTCTTTTCCCTAATCTGTTCAGCTGGTTCTTTCCCTGGACTTGAGTATTCTTCTCACAAGTATCCACTGGCAAGAACTTTGCTGAATACTCAAGTGAAGCCTTTTGCAGATCTCTCAGATTCTCTCTCTCTCTCTCTCTCTCTGCATTGCTCTCCTTCCCAGTACTTTGTCCTGGTATTCAACCTTCTTCATTTCTTCCAACACCCAGATCCATCCCCTCATTTTAAGAATCTTAAAGATTTTGTAATAAATTCTTATAATTTCATGTTGCCTCTGCATCCATTGCGAATCTAGATTTAACCTTCTCATGTCAGAAGCAGGGCTTTGTCACCTTTGACACAGTTCCTAGTTCTCCACCTCCTCCCAGTTCCCCGATGTGGTCAACAAGACATCTGCCTGACGCTACTGCCTCCTGGGACCACCTCCCTATGTATGTAAATGCAACCTACTTGACCCACTCAAATTACCCCAATGCCCTGCATGGACCACACAGATATGTTACAGTGACCATTCTCAGTCACACCATGACCTCATGGAATTCGCTTCTGCTTGCTCTAAACCCATCAGTTAGAACTGCCTATGGGAAACTTTCTTGGGTAATACCCCAGACCTCAGAGGCCTATAGGTCCATCTCTCTCTGGCTGCTCACCTACTGGTTGAGCACATTGCCTCTGAAGACCTTTCTATCAGCTCTCATCAGTACTCCTCTTCTCTCATGAATCTGTGAGTAATAAACTAATTGCAATATTTCATGTTTTTTGATGTGGCTGCCTCCTCTGTGTCTCACCTGACCAACACACCCATCTATTGGCCATTTGCCAGTATAAAGAAGTATCCTGTGAAAGGTACACTGTAAACATCCCCAAGCCAAGTCCTCTGGAGCCTTGTCAGGGCAGGGCTAGAGTTTATAGCCCCTCTCCAGAGAGAGAGATGTTGAGACCACATTGGAGAAAAATATATTTCTCCTCCTGAGTTCTTCCTCATTGTGCTATACCCTATAAACTATTCCTGGGCAGGAAACTGGAGCAATTGCCCCTTTTCTTCCCCACACATGGGGATTGCTCTTCCTTAAAATCCGTTCTTGTACATATTTTCTGTTTTTTTTTTTTTTTTTTTTTCAGGCGAGTGAGTAAATCCAGTCCTCCTATTCTGTCTTGCCTAGAAGAAGAACTAGTTTTTAAATTTTTTAAATGATTAGCTTATAGAGGGAGTGGCCACTGGAATATTTGTACTCACACACACATACACACACACACACACGAATATGAGAGAGAGACAGAGAGAGAGCGCACGCACATCATATTCTGAAAGTTCCCAAAGAGGACATTATGGTTATTTTGTTACGACAATAGGATTAAAAATGTAAAGATAATGGGGAAGATAATATAATGTAGACAAAAAAAGCCTGCCCTAGGAAAGCCTGAGGGATATTTTACATTTTTCAAGTCAGCCTTCAGACATAGCATAATAACTTTTCATCCTTTTTGGTGAAGGGCATTATCAGGTCAATAGAATATCTTAGAACTCTGAGCCAAACTAGCCTTTAACTCTCTATTATCTCTCAACCTCCTAAGTTATTTAATATTAGAGGCACACAAATGAAAGGTACTTGATCCATCTTGCAAGTATAGATGTCAAGATACTGGGCACTCACACAGACCCCACCCTACTCCAATGTAGGGTATTTATATCTCACAAGCAGTAATGTGTGCATATTTTGAAGTTGATTTCTTAAAATTGTGAATATAAACCTCACTTACACAAATTAGAAATTTTGAGAGAACTTGTGAAGAAGGAAATTCAGGTCTACGTATTTTGGATGCAGAATAAGTTCTAAAAGCAATGGTAAAGCCAAAAAAGAAAAAAAAAAAAACCTGTAGAAGCGTGCTTGTACATCTCAGTCTCAGCACATATGCCACAAGTATAATTGAATACATTACAGAAATACAAAGTAAACAACTCGTGTCTATGCTACTGTATAAGGGTACAAGGAATTCATCAAAATATATATCCAGCTTTTGAATTCACTGAATTATCAGGAGTGCAAAGAAAGAAGGCTCTTGATGTGGGAAGGCTTTTTACCAGGTGACTTGGAATAAAAATCTAAAGTATCTCAGATCAATTCTTTGATATGGGCACTAAAGCCATGTGTAAGAGTCTAACAGGTTAATTTATACTGTTAACTCAGTTTGAACTCAGTTCACTTATCTATGAGCAGGTTGGACAAAATAAAGTCAGTCAGCTTTCCTTCCCTCTTTCCTTCCTTATTTTTACTTTACTTCTTTCCTGGAGCAAGGGCAGCACCGTGACTTGCAAGCGATTTGTTTGTTTGTAATATTAACTTATCGATTCACAGTATAGATTTAAGAACAACACAGCTTGAGTTTTTTTTCAAATCTACTTTAAATAACGCTCAGCTCAATGTCATAAACAAAACAGCGTATAACATTTAGTGTGTGCATGTATGTGTATGTGACACGACTGGCTACATAACTCTGAAACCCAGTGCGAAATGAAAATGTAGTTGTTTTCCCCCCAAAATGATTTAAAATTTCAAGATGGTGATAGTAGAGCATTAAAGCAAGCATGAAGCCCTGTGAAATTGTGCAGGCCACATTACCAAGTATCTGGCCCTGGTGTGAGACAATGAGGATCATGACCAATGCAAAAAGAGTAACCATTCTAAACTAAACAAGAGTACTTACACTAAAATAAATCTATCTGGACTGCACCATTCTATACCATTATACTAACTTGCCTGGCTCCCAAATTCAGAAAAGTATTATTCTTCTAATTTTGTCACTGTGGACTAGCCTTATAGATCAATTGATAGGAAAGAAAACTGTTTGAAAATTAATGCCGAGAAATTGACAGAGAATCTCATTCATTAAGTGGGAAATGGCATTAGACAATTTTTTTTTCTCTCTTTTTAAGCAATGGCTTTCAGATTAAATTGTAACAAAAGAAGCAAAACGAAACAAGTGGAATGACACACAGGATTATGTAATTACTTCTGTAGCTGACGAAATGTAAATGCCTTAAGCTTATGAAGTAATTACGAGGCAATCATGGAAAGAAGAGCTGTTTTGTTCACTCTTATTTCAGGTACATGAAAGAAGTTAGTGTGTCAAACTATTAACTTTGAGTAAGTTAATTGCCATTCCAAAGGCTAAAATAAGATATTTTGGTGTCTTGCCAAAAAAAAAAAAAAAAAAAACAAACCTACAGCAACTCCAATTCTTTTCAATTTCTTTATCAAGAGTTAAACTGATCTCTTATAACAGTAACTTTCCATGGTGAAATAGCACAGATGAATGAAGTATGGCAATGCAAACAAATAAATTTTTTTCCTTTCGGATCATTCTTACGTCAATACCTGCCTCATCACCTAAGGAAGTTCGGTGAAGGATGGTACTTGAACCTGCCAAAAATGACCCCAGGTGAAAATGGACAATAAATCACTTTAAATCATTTATAATCAAATCAATTATATAATAATTCTAATCTTTGAAATTGTTTTATGGTGCACATTTACCTTTTTACCACAAATATTCTTAGAATATGGTTTGAGAATAATTTTTCATGATACTGTCATATATAACTAGTTACATCAGAAATTTCTAAACTATTTAGATTTACACATCTTTTTCTGAAATTATTTGTGCTATGTCTAACGGAGGTTGGTCATTTTGGCTTAGTGCTGTGACAGTATGTATTTTTGATGATTACAGGAAATAATTGAGTTTCTTTATGAGTATACAATCTTTCATGGTTCCTAAATGGTTTTAAGTCAGGAAACATGGAGGTAGGGGATCTTAATAGAACTCAAATTATTTCTTGACTATTTAGGATATGTGTAACTTTACCAAAGATGTACCTCTATAAAGTGAAGATTCCATAACATTTTCATAGAATGTTGATGAAAGGTAGGTTATATAATTTTTTTTAAATCCTCTTAGAGGTCCTATCACATAGTCCAAGTTTCATAAATATTATTGCTGTTTCTATTTCTCAGTAGAATAAAATGCCTTTATTTCTTAATACATCATTTGTTGGTCATTTATCTCCTTATATTAATTATACTGTGGATTATTCTTCTAAGGACAATATTGGCTTATAATATATTGCATGTACACATGTTAAAGACTTATATGAAGACACTACAATGGATATGAAATGTTTAGAAGGAAAAAATCACTTCTTACATCTTTGAGGATAATTACGACCTTCTTCTGTAAGAACAAAACCCTGGGTATCTTTACCAGAAAAGATTATTTGAAGTATACTATTTTTCCAAAAAGAATATATATACTATCAGACATATAACATATGTGGTCTAATACTGGCGAGATCTATATTTAATATCAGTCCTTGTCATGAAATCTCCAGAGAAAACATGATAGAAAATATAAAGTGGTATATACTGTTTTAAAATGAAAATATTTTAGCTATGATTATGGCGTATGCTCCAACACTTAGAACTTAAAATAGCCAAAGCATTTTGCCTGACTGAATTGAATTTAAAAATTAGAACATTTTTATAGCTGTAGCTATTGAGTAAATTGAATGAGTTCAAGGGCACTGAATAATGCATTCTACATCTTCACTGGGACATTCATTCAACAAATGAGTGCTTACTATGGCTATGTGTCCCACACTGTGTTGGGTAATTAGGATACATCAGTGAATAAAACAAAGGGACCTGCCCTCCTGTGAATACCATGATAGCTTGATACAAACACTGTACAATAAACAGAGTAATTAAGTCAACTGCGTAGGATAGTAGAAGATGGTGTTATATAAATTAAAACTAGTGTCTGAGTGAGGGGGTACTTCTTTTTCTCACCAAGATGATGCAACTAGTATTAAATTTACCTCCACTATAAAATAGAACAATATATATGAGGAAATATATCCAGACATTAGACAACAGGCAGGATGAAAGCGAACTCTGAAAGAAGGAAAATAAATATAGAGACTCCCAATTGCCCAGGATCTCTACCTCAGGACAATTTCTGACTTTGGTTCAGCAAGGTAGAATCAAAACAAAGCATAAAAGTGTTACTGAACCCACAAGGTGATTCCAGCCTAGGTCCAGTTGCTTGCCACACAGAAAACCAATTACTGAGACAACAAGGATTGCCAAGGAAGAAAGGAAATTTATTATGAATGACATCACCCAGGAGATGGGAGAACTGTCTCAAATTCGTCTCTCTGAACAACTGATGGTGGGAGTTTTAATAAGGGGTTCAGGAAGGTGGCTACAGGTATTGGTCCAGATTGTGTTGAAAGCAACCTGTGCAGGAGTTCTAATTCAGAAATCACAGGTTAGTGATGAATGGTAGTTTCAGCATTGTTTTCTTGCGAAGAATCCACCATTTATGGGAGACAATTCGAAAGATAAAAAGGTTAGCTAAACAGAAAAATTGTAAAGTTCTGATCATCGAGTACTACTGGCCTACGAATACAAAGCATATGAAAGCTATAGGGAAAACATTTTGTATTTGTTTATGGAGTCAATTATGGGAGCACAGCTCTTACAAGGAAGCAGAAATCAGGCCGGGCGCGGTGGCTCACGCCTATAATCTTAGTCCTCTGGGAGGCCGAGGCGGGCGGATCGTTTGAGCTCAGGAGTTCGAGACCAGCCTGAGCAAGAGCGAGACCCCATCTCTACTAAAAATACAAAGAAATTAATCGGACAACTAAAAATATATAGAAAAAATCAGCCGGGCATGGTGGCGCATGCCTGTAGTCCCAGCTACTAGGGAGGCTGGGGCAGAAGGATCGCTTGAGCCCAGGAGTTTGAGGTTGCTGTGAGCTAGGCTGACACTATGGCACTCTAGCCCAGGCAACACAGTGAGACTCTGTCTCAAAAAAAATAAATAAATAAATAAAATAAAATGAAATAAAATAAAAAGGAAGCAGAAATCAGAGCGAGAGCAGCTGAAGTGGCTAAAATCTGAAGGTAAGGCACTAGAGAGGAGGGAGATGTGCAGGGTAGGAGCTAAAGTGTGTGGCACCCTACAGTAAATAACTCACAACAGATCCTCCACAGACTTTAGGTTCCCCCTCTGCCCAGAACAAACACAAAGAAAGCTATATCTAGGCCAGGGAGATCATACTCAAACTACCAAAAACCAAAGATAAAGAGAAAATCATGAAAGTAGCCAGGAAAAAAAGAAACATTGCACAAAGGGGAACATGGGGACAAGTGGTTGTTTATGGTTTCTGGGTGGGCATACCAGGAGCTTGGAAGCTGCCACTCTGTCCTAACAACAAGTAAAATGGTAAACAAACTGAAAAGTCAACAGTGCTTCTTAGATCTGTAATAGAAGTGACATCACAGGGAAAACTGCTGCCTCCCAATTTGGAGAGACAGATAAGACAGAGAACCTTATTTTACTAGAGCAGAAAAAAAATAATCCATCACGACCAAGTGGGCTTCATCCCAGAGAGGCAGGGATGGTTCAACATGCACAAATCTATAAATGTAATTCAACACATAAATAGAAGTAAAAATAAAGACCGTATAATCCTCTCAATAGATGCAGAAAAAGTATTTGACAAAATCCAGTGCGCATTTATGATAAAAACTCTTAACAAAATAGGCATAGACATGACTTACCTCAAAATGATAAAAGCCATAGATGACAAACCCACAGCCACCATCATACTGAACTTGGAAAAATTGAAACCATTTCCACTTAGAACTGGAACCAGACAAGGTTGCCCTCTATCACCACTTCTATTCAACAGAGCGCAGAAGTCCTAACCAGAGCAATCAGACAAGAGAAGGAAATCAAGGGCATCCAGATGGGGGCAGAAGAGATCAAACTATCGCTCTTTGCTGATGATATGATCTTATATCTAGAAAACCCCAAAGATTCTGCCATGAGACTACTGGAATTCAGAAACAAATTAGGCAAAGTCTTGGGTTACAAAATCAATATACAGAAATCAGTAGCCTTCCTACAAACCAACAACAGTCAAACTGAGAATGAAATCAAAGACTCAATACCCTTCAGAATAGCAACAAAGAAAATAAGATACTTAGGGATTCAACTAAGGAGGTCCAAGACCACTACAGAGAGAACTATGAAATGCTGAAGAAGAAAAATAGCGGAGAAAGTAAACAGATGAAAAACCATACCATGTCCATGGGTAGGCAGAATCAACATTATTAAAATGTCTATACTACTGAAAGTGATCTACAGATTCAATGCAATCCCTATTAA
>NW_012148619.1:8169117-8172410 GCF_000956105.1 Propithecus coquereli
TCAAATCTACTTTAAATAACGCTCAGCTCAATGTCATAAACAAAACAGCGTATAACATTTAGTGTGTGCATGTATGTGTATGTGACACGACTGGCTACATAACTCTGAAACCCAGTGCGAAATGAAAATGTAGTTGTTTTCCCCCCAAAATGATTTAAAATTTCAAGATGGTGATAGTAGAGCATTAAAGCAAGCATGAAGCCCTGTGAAATTGTGCAGGCCACATTACCAAGTATCTGGCCCTGGTGTGAGACAATGAGGATCATGACCAATGCAAAAAGAGTAACCATTCTAAACTAAACAAGAGTACTTACACTAAAATAAATCTATCTGGACTGCACCATTCTATACCATTATACTAACTCGCCCGGCTCCCAAATTCAGAAAAGTATTATTCTTCTAATTTTGTCACTGTGGACTAGCCTTATAGATCAATTGATAGGAAAGAAAACTGTTTGAAAATTAATGCCGAGAAATTGACAGAGAATCTCATTCATTAAGTGGGAAATGGCATTAGACAATTTTTTTTTCTCTCTTTTTAAGCAATGGCTTTCAGATTAAATTGTAACAAAAGAAGCAAAACGAAACAAGTGGAATGACACACAGGATTATGTAATTACTTCTGTAGCTGACGAAATGTAAATGCCTTAAGCTTATGAAGTAATTACGAGGCAATCATGGAAAGAAGAGCTGTTTTGTTCACTCTTATTTCAGGTACATGAAAGAAGTTAGTGTGTCAAACTATTAACTTTGAGTAAGTTAATTGCCATTCCAAAGGCTAAAATAAGATATTTTGGTGTCTTGCCAAAAAAACAAAAAACAAAAAAACAAACCTACAGCAACTCCAATTCTTTTCAATTTCTTTATCAAGAGTTAAACTGATCTCTTATAACAGTAACTTTCCATGGTGAAATAGCACAGATGAATGAAGTATGGCAATGCAAACAAATAAATTTTTTTCCTTTCGGATCATTCTTAAGTCAATACCTGCCTCATCACCTAAGGAAGTTCGGTGAAGGATGGTACTTGAACCTGCCAAAAATGACCCCAGGTGAAAATGGACAATAAATCACTTTAAATCATTTATAATCAAATCAATTATATAATAATTCTAATCTTTGAAATTGTTTTATGGTGCACATTTACCTTTTTACCACAAATATTCTTAGAATATGGTTTGAGAATAATTTTTCATGATACTGTCATATATAACTAGTTACATCAGAAATTTCTAAACTATTTAGATTTACACATCTTTTTCTGAAATTATTTGTGCTATGTCTAACGGAGGTTGGTCATTTTGGCTTAGTGCTGTGACAGTATGTATTTTTGATGATTACAGGAAATAATTGAGTTTCTTTATGAGTATACAATCTTTCATGGTTCCTAAATGGTTTTAAGTCAGGAAACATGGAGGTAGGGGATCTTAATAGAACTCAAATTATTTCTTGACTATTTAGGATATGTGTAACTTTACCAAAGATGTACCTCTATAAAGTGAAGATTCCATAACATTTTCATAGAATGTTGATGAAAGGTAGGTTATATAATTTTTTTTAAATCCTCTTAGAGGTCCTATCACATAGTCCAAGTTTCATAAATATTATTGCTGTTTCTATTTCTCAGTAGAATAAAATGCCTTTATTTCTTAATACATCATTTGTTGGTCATTTATCTCCTTATATTAATTATACTGTGGATTATTCTTCTAAGGACAATATTGGCTTATAATATATTGCATGTACACATGTTAAAGACTTATATGAAGACACTACAATGGATATGAAATGTTTAGAAGGAAAAAATCACTTCTTACATCTTTGAGGATAATTACGACCTTCTTCTGTAAGAACAAAACCCTGGGTATCTTTACCAGAAAAGATTATTTGAAGTATACTATTTTTCCAAAAAGAATATATATACTATCAGACATATAACATATGTGGTCTAATACTGGCGAGATCTATATTTAATATCAGTCCTTGTCATGAAATCTCCAGAGAAAACATGATAGAAAATATAAAGTGGTATATACTGTTTTAAAATGAAAATATTTTAGCTATGATTATGGCGTATGCTCCAACACTTAGAACTTAAAATAGCCAAAGCATTTTGCCTGACTGAATTGAATTTAAAAATTAGAACATTTTTATAGCTGTAGCTATTGAGTAAATTGAATGAGTTCAAGGGCACTGAATAATGCATTCTACATCTTCACTGGGACATTCATTCAACAAATGAGTGCTTACTATGGCTATGTGTCCCACACTGTGTTGGGTAATTAGGATACATCAGTGAATAAAACAAAGGGACCTGCCCTCCTGTGAATACCATGATAGCTTGATACAAACACTGTACAATAAACAGAGTAATTAAGTCAACTGCGTAGGATAGTAGAAGATGGTGTTATATAAATTAAAACTAGTGTCTGAGTGAGGGGGTACTTCTTTTTCTCACCAAGATGATGCAACTAGTATTAAATTTACCTCCACTATAAAATAGAACAATATATATGAGGAAATATATCCAGACATTAGACAACAGGCAGGATGAAAGCGAACTCTGAAAGAAGGAAAATAAATATAGAGACTCCCAATTGCCCAGGATCTCTACCTCAGGACAATTTCTGACTTTGGTTCAGCAAGGTAGAATCAAAACAAAGCATAAAAGTGTTACTGAACCCACAAGGTGATTCCAGCCTAGGTCCAGTTGCTTGCCACACAGAAAACCAATTACTGAGACAACAAGGATTGCCAAGGAAGAAAGGAAATTTATTATGAATGACATCACCCAGGAGATGGGAGAACTGTCTCAAATTCGTCTCTCTGAACAACTGATGGTGGGAGTTTTAATAAGGGGTTCAGGAAGGTGGCTACAGGTATTGGTCCAGATTGTGTTGAAAGCAACCTGTGCAGGAGTTCTAATTCAGAAATCACAGGTTAGTGATGAATGGTAGTTTCAGCATTGTTTTCTTGCGAAGAATCCACCATTTATGGGAGACAATTCGAAAGATAAAAAGGTTAGCTAAACAGAAAAATTGTAAAGTTCTGATCATCGAGTACTACTGGCCTACGAATACAAAGCATATGAAAGCTATAGGGAAAACATTTTGTATTTGTTTATGGAGTCAATTATGGGAGCACAGCTCTTACAAGGAAGCAGAAATCAGGCCGGGCGCGGTGGCTCACGCCTATAATCTTAGTCCTCTGGGAGGCCGAGGCGGGCGGATCGTTTGAGCTCAGGAGTTCGAGACCAGCCTGAGCAAGAGCGAGACCCCATCTCTACTAAAAATA
>NW_012148619.1:8172465-8173852 GCF_000956105.1 Propithecus coquereli
TTTTTTTTTTTTTCTTTTTCAGGCGAGTGAGTAAATCCAGTCCTCCTATTCTGTCTTGCCTAGAAGAAGAACTAGTTTTTAAATTTTTTAAATGATTAGCTTATAGAGGGAGTGGCCACTGGAATATTTGTACTCACACACACATACACACACACACACACGAATATGAGAGAGAGACAGAGAGAGAGCGCACGCACATCATATTCTGAAAGTTCCCAAAGAGGACATTATGGTTATTTTGTTACGACAATAGGATTAAAAATGTAAAGATAATGGGGAAGATAATATAATGTAGACAAAAAAAGCCTGCCCTAGGAAAGCCTGAGGGATATTTTACATTTTTCAAGTCAGCCTTCAGACATAGCATAATAACTTTTCATCCTTTTTGGTGAAGGGCACTATCAGGTCAATAGAATATCTTAGAACTCTGAGCCAAACTAGCCTTTAACTCTCTATTATCTCTCAACCTCCTAAGTTATTTAATATTAGAGGCACACAAATGAAAGGTACTTGATCCATCTTGCAAGTATAGATGTCAAGATATTGGGCACTCACACAGACCCCACCCTACTCCAATGTAGGGTATTTATATCTCACAAGCAGTAATGTGTACATATTTTGAAGTTGATTTCTTAAAATTGTGAATATAAACCTCACTTACACAAATTAGAAATTTTGAGAGAACTTGTGAAGAAGGAAATTCAGGTCTACGTATTTTGGATGCAGAATAAGTTCTAAAAGCAATGGTAAAGCCAAAAAAGAAAAAAAAAAAAACCTGTAGAAGCGTGCTTGTACATCTCAGTCTCAGCACATATGCCACAAGTATAATTGAATACATTACAGAAATACAAAGTAAACAACTCGTGTCTATGCTACTGTATAAGGGTACAAGGAATTCATCAAAATATATATCCAGCTTTTGAATTCACTGAATTATCAGGAGTGCAAAGAAAGAAGGCTCTTGATGTGGGAAGGCTTTTTACCAGGTGACTTGGAATAAAAATCTAAAGTATCTCAGATCAATTCTTTGATATGGGTACTAAAGCCATGTGTAAGAGTCTAACAGGTTAATTTATACTGTTAACTCAGTTTGGACTCAGTTCACTTATCTATGAGCAGGTTGGACAAAATAAAGTCAGTCAGCTTTCCTTCCCTCTTTCCTTCCTTATTTTTACTTTACTTCTTTCCTGGAGCAAGGGAAGCACTGTGACTTGCAAGCGATTTGTTTGTTTGTAATATTAACTTATCGATTCACAATATAGATTTAAGAACAACACAGCTTGAGTTTTTTCTCAAATCTACTTTAAATAACGCTCAGCTCAATGTCATAAACAAAACAGCGTATAACATTTAGTGTGTGCATGTATGTGTATGTGACACGACTGGC
>NW_012148619.1:8185409-8187202 GCF_000956105.1 Propithecus coquereli
AAAGTGATCTACAGATTCAATGCAATCCCTATTAAAATATCAAGATTATTTTTTACAGATCTAGAAAAAATAATTCTAAGCTTCATATGGAACAAGAGAAGACCTCGTATAGCAAAAGCAATCTTAAGAAAAAAGAAGAAATTGGGAGACATCAATTTACCAGACTTCAACCTATACTACAAGGCTATACTAACTAATACAGCATGATAGTACTGGCACGAGAACAGACACATAGAACAATGGAACAGAACTGAGAACCCAAATATAAACCATCCTCATATTGCCATCTAATCTTCAACAAAGCAGAGAAAAACATACACTGGGGAAAAGAATCCTTATTTAATAAATGGTCCTGGGAAAATTGGCTAGTACATGTGAAAGACTGAAACAGGATCTGCATTTCTCACCTCTCACAAAAATCAACTAATGGTGGATAACAGAGTTAAACCTAAGGCATGAAACTACAAAAATTCTAGAAGAAAATTCTGGAAAAACTCTTATAGACATTGGCCTAGGCAAAGAATTTATGAAGAAGATCCCAAAGGAATCATAGCAACAACAGAAATAAATAAATGGGACCTGACCAAATTAAAAAGCTTCTGCACAGCAAAGGAAACTGTCACAAGAACAAACAGACAACATACAAAACAGGAAAAAATATTTGCATGCTACACATCTGATAAAGGGCTGATAACTAGAATCTAGATAGAACTCAGGAAAATCAGCAAGAAAAAAAAAAACCCTATCAAAAAATGGACAAAGGACATGAACACAAACTTTTCAGAGGAAGATAGACTAATGGCCAAGAAACATGAAAAAATGCTCAACATCTCTAATCATCAGGGAAATGCAAATCAAAACCACAATGAGGTATTGCTTAACTCCAGTGAGAATGGCCTTTTTCAAAAAGTCCCAAAACAATAAATGTTGGCATGGTTGCAGAGAAATAGGAACACTCATACACTGCTGGTGGGACTGCAAACTAGTACAAACTCTGTGGAAAGCAATGTGGGGATACCTCAAAGAGCTTCAAGTAGAACTACCATTTGATCTAGCAATCCCATTACTGGGCATCTACCCAAAAGAACAAGACATTCTATAAAAAAGACATCTGCACTAGAATGTTTACAGCAGCACAATTCACAATTGCAAAGATGTGGAAACAACCGAAGTACCCATCAATACATTAGTAGATTAAGAAAATGTGGTATATGTATACCATGGAGTTATACTCAGCCACAAAAATCAGTGGTGCTCTAGCACCTCTTGTATTATCCTGGATAGAGCTGGAACCCATTCTACTAAGTATCCCAAGAATGGAAAAATAAGCACCACGTGTACTCATGATTACATTGGTATTAACTGATCAATACTTCTGTGCGCAGATAGTAGTAACATTCACTGGGTGTTGGGCAGGTAAGAAGGGGGAGGAGGAGATGGGTATATTCACACCTAATGGATATGGTGCGCATTGTGTAGGGTATGGACATGCTTGACGCTCTGGCTCGGGTGGGGCAAAGGCAATATATGTTACCTAAACATTTGTACCCCTGTAAGATGCTGAGATAAAATAAATAAATAAACAGAAAAGCTAAAATTATAAATCTTTTGGAGAGAACATAAGAGAAAATCTTTGTAATTTTGTATTAGGCAAAGATTTCTTTAAAAGGCTACATAAAACATTAACTGCTTTTTAAAAAGATAAATAGAATTCCATTAAAATTAAATATTTCTACTTTTCAAATAATATCATTGAGGAGAAAAAAGGGCAAGCCATAGGCTCAGAGAAAATA
>NW_012148619.1:8189687-8192263 GCF_000956105.1 Propithecus coquereli
GACTATGTATGAAGTTCAGCTCTCATCAGATCCTGGGGTCCTGCCTTCCTGCAACTCTAGAACCTATTTACCATTGTTTCATCTTCACGTATCCTTCAGTATCATCCACCCTAACACAGAAACCTCTGCCTTAAACAACGTATCATCTCAAAAACCTCCACCACTTCCCCCACTATTTAAGAAATGGCCTATCCCTCAACTCTAATAATGCTGAAAAGAGTACTGACTATTTAGTTATTTGATATTATTGCAAGTCCAATCAATATGTGAGTACATAGGTATGTATGAGTGTATCACGCACAGTGTATTTGAAATAGTTGCACAGAGTCAATACAGAAAAATGATATCTTAATTTATTCACATATATCAATTGATTAGCCATAAAATTATATTAGCCATGAAACCATATGAGGCCTTGCTCACATGGTTACACAATCGAAATCCTTGCTATATATTCTACTGTGTACCCTCCAGTTCCCATTAATTACTAATGCTTCCTCATATCACACACCACCCTCTCTCTTTGGCTCTGTTCTCCCCACTGTATATGTCTTAGGAAACTTCTCACAGCACGAACGTAAGAGTCAAAGACTTCCTGTTTTGTCCTGTTTCACTAAACCCAAACAGAAACACCCAAATTAGCCAAGCAGCTCATTTCCCACCAACGCGGAAAGGGTGTCTGCCACTGAGAGACAGCTCTGCCACCCAGGTGGGAAATACTGCTACAGACCAGACAGCTGCTCTCAATGCCAGAACAAACAGGTGCAGATTTTATTGATGCAACAGAAGTGAGATAAATAAGGCAAAATAGAATTCCACTCATAAATACAGATTTCCCAGAGTGAAAAACAGGGAAGAGGACTTTCAGAGTAAATAACAAAGCACTCTTTCCTCACCCAGCTCAAAGTCATGGCCTTTGCCCTTCACCACATTCCATAGTCTCAGAGATCTTACGGCATCTCTATCTCACGTTTGTTGCATTGAGATGGGGTCCTTCTTTCAGAACAGAAAGATACTTACACAGAAAGAGACACAAATTTGTAAAACCTATTCACTAATTTGGAATAGAGGGATGATGTGGTAAATTTTTTTTTAAAAATTGTCACAATATTTTACAGTGTATTTTATCAAGTGTTTATCTTCACCCCTTGAATCTGGACTTGGCCTTGTGACCTGTTTTAGCTAAAGGAATATTAGCGAGCATCACGAAAGCAGAAGCTTGGAAAGTGCTTATGCATTGGGATTTACTGCTGTCATGTGAATAGCTCAAGTTACTCTATGGGAGACATGTAGCTTATTCACTCTAGCCAAAAGCCAGACAATAAGGCCATCCAGAATCAACGAACTCTTATGTAATTCACAATCCAACTGTAGTCACATGAGTGAACACAAGCAAGACAAACAGAACTGCTCCACTAAGCTCAGTCTAAATTGCTTACTCACTGAGTCAGGAACTAATAAATTGTGTTTGATGTGTTTGTTACACAGCAACATTTAACTGATACAGATGGCATAGCCAGCTTAAAGCTGCAAAGGGATTAAAGTGAGAAGGAGCCTTTTTTTGCTGAGTTCTGTTTCATATTGCAGATCATTTTCTTGGCAGAACAGTGACATGATTCCTTGTGGCCTTGAGTCCTATTCTAACAATTCCAGTAGGTTGAAAACAAAAGAAGTCTTAACACTACCTGACATCATACACCATATCAAAGAACATATAAGTTTCATTTATTTTTTTCACTTTTCAATTTATGTTGGCACCAAGTACACATAGCCCCAGATGTCATCTCAAAAGAGGCATTTGAATCTGTGGAACTGCAGAAGGCTTAGAGATCTATGTGTCATTCATGCAGTATCCCTAGAGCCCACTACATTTCACTATAACTCAAAACAATTGCATCTTCTTGCCAAAGAACTCATTTAAAACCAAGGGGAGAAATCTGCCAATGGTGGGAAAAATCTGTATAAGATAGAAACTTCTAGACAGAGAGGGAGGAAAGTAGAGGTGATAACTTAGTCAGGTCCTATAGAACAATGCCCTTCAATCTCTAATATTCACAAATAACCTGGAATCTCATTAAAATAGAGATTTTGATTCAGTATATCCAGGATCTGGGCTGAGAGTTTGCATTTCTTACAAGCTCCCAGGTCATTTCATTCCACAGATCATACTTTGAGTAACAAGGTACTAGGCTTTCTCCTGGTCTTTGAACAGCACAAACAACTCTGGAAAAATTCATAATGTAACACAAGGCCAATCATTACAGAAGATCAAAATTATTATTTATCAGAAAAATATATGAAAGCGCATAACCCCCCAAATACAAAACCCAATAAAAGCTACTGACTTTTCTATCACATAAGTGACTTCAGAATGAGTGTTTTCTTATCTCAGGAATTATTCCTATTGGAGTCTAACTTTCTATGCTGTCTTTTTGGAAATGTTGATAACTTGATGAAATAATATTTCTGTAATATTGGCATCAGAGGTTGAGCTAGAAGCATTGAAAATGCTTGACTTTGATGTTCTTGGTTTTTTTTGTAATTGTTTTTATTTTTACTTTTTATTTAGCTTGAGT
>NW_012148619.1:8192834-8193340 GCF_000956105.1 Propithecus coquereli
TGTTTGCATCATGTTAAGAAAATGTCAAATTCTTCTAGCTTTTGCCTTCTTGATATTCTTTGTTCAAGCCTCTTCCATATTTTTAATTGTATTTAACTCCTTCCAACTTTAGATTATTTTTAAAATTTGATCTCAATTAAAAACATCCCTTCATACTAGATTAGGTATACTTATAATCGCAAATCAATTTTATCAGATCTCTAAATACATATTCAAGCTAAATTCCCTTTATAAGACTTCCCTTCTCAGAACACAGCTATCCTTTTAATACTTTATTTTTTACAATGTATTTTCATGAAGATGAGAATATCTTCTAGTAATGTTAAATAATTTCTCCATTGCTGTATAAATCTCCAATATATCATGACTCCATTCTACTAAGAGCTGCCTGTCATCTACGTTTCTAGTCACTTTCTCCTTGATTGTCAAAATTACCCCCAAGTGGCTGTTTCTCAATGTTTCTGTTATTTTTCAAGAGCAGTTAAGTATTTATCAAATTCTCTGCC
>NW_012148619.1:8193390-8195484 GCF_000956105.1 Propithecus coquereli
TAAATACATATGCACATATATTTGAAAAGAAGTAATAAAACATTTGTATGCAAATATAAAAAATGTCTTTATAACTTAATAATATGAAGACAAATGACAAAAATATTCACAAAATATTTGAAAGACATTTCACAAAAGATTAAAAATGAACAATTTATTACCTGAAAAGCAGCTCAATATAACTAATGACTGGGGAAATATAAATTAAAACCAATAGGAGATAGTGCCTCAAACTCACTTGAATGACTAGAATTAAAAAGACCAGCAATACTTAGTGTTGTCAGTGATGAAGAAGGAACACTCTCATATATTTCCAATGAGCATGAAAAATTGCACAATCACTTCCAAAAATAGTATGGCATTTTTTACTAAAGTTAGCTGTACTTTCCCCGTATAATCTAGCAATCCTACTCCTAGGTACTAATTCAAGAAAAATGAAAACTTACATCTACACAAAAGCTTGTACAAAATTATTCATAGCAATTTTATTCATAATGGTTATGAACTAGAAACAACCTAAATGTCAATTCAATGGAAATGAAACATTCAAAGTAAATTTAAAAACAAATTATGCAAATTTCATACAATAGAATATACTGAGCAATTACAAGGGACAAAATATCAATACATGCAAGAACATGGTTAAATCTCAAAACCATTATGCTGATTGAAGTCACACAGGCACAGAAGGAACATGCTGTATGATTCAATTTATATGAAAATCTAAGATAGGCAAAACTAATATAAATCGGATAAGTGATAAGTAGTTGTCATGAATAGGGGTGGGATTTAACTGCAGGGTATTACTTGGGAATTTCTTAGTTTATCGACACATTCTTATCATGGTTATGATGATAGATGCACAAGTGAATACATAGCTCGAAATTCTTCAAACAGTCTATTTAAGATATGTTTATTTTACTTAATGTAAATTATACTTCAATAAAGTTGATTAAAATATTCCCAGTCATAAAAGAACAAAATAATTTCACTGACAATTACATGTTCAAAAGAAAACAAAGATTAAAGGAAGGGCTTGCAATTAGAATCAGCATGAGTGCTGAAGTGAAGATGCAGTTTGGTTGGGATGAAGTTGGTGGAGGTGGCAATATTCCTCATTAAGGACTCAGTAAGAAGATGAAATTTGAGCTAAGATCTGAAAGAGGTGAGAAAGTTACTGAGTAGATAGCTAGGAGGGGTTGGCTGTGAGAATGGTTAAGCAAAGGGAAAGCTGGAATCCAGTCTGATGTTGAACATATCTGATGCAAATAGCAAATACAAAGGAGGTTACTATGACTGTAGCATAGTGAACAAGTGGGAGAACAGTAGGAGATGTGCACAGAGATCGGTGGGAGCAGTGCATTGTTAAGGACTGGTTATCACTCAGTGAAATATAGAGCCATTGCAAGGTTTAGAAAAGTGTGACAAGATCTAACTTTGAAACAATTAATCTGGCTACTGGCTTGAGTTTAAATTGCACAGATTAAAGGTACAAGCACAGAGATCTGTTATGAGGCTATTTCAGTATCTAGAGGGGAGATGAAAGTGGCTAAGATCATGGTGGTATCAATGGAAGTACATGGAAATAATTGGATTCTGGATCTATTTTGAAAGTAGTTCTAGCAGGATTACATCATATATTAGACATAGGATGTGGAAAAAGGAGAGTCAAAATGACTTCCAGGTATTTTGACTTAAGCAACTAGAAGGATAGATCTGACATCAACTGAGATGAGAAAGACTGAGTATGGAGCAGACTGTGGAGAGAAGATCAGGATTTCTATATTGAACATGCTGAATTTGTAAAGTCTCATTGCCACCTAGCTCCCAAATTAGAAACTTGAGCACCGTTCTTGGTGCCTTTCCACATTGAATCATTCTCCAAGTCCTGCTATTTTTCCTCATTAATAACAGAGGGGAGGTTTCAATCTGTTTGATTCTAAAAATCTTGCTCTTTCCACATTAACTTGCAACAGGTAATAGAATATCACATTTAGAATAACTTTTAAAGGATATTTAAATCAACTTTCGACTCAATCCTTGAATTCTCTGAACATTCACAAATTTTGAATTTTTTTTAAATTAAATTACTTT
>NW_012148619.1:8208518-8209976 GCF_000956105.1 Propithecus coquereli
TGAGTTCAACTTCCTTCAAGTTCCCTGGTCCCTTGAAGTATCAATATGGCTGCCAGTAGCACTACACCTACCATTCAAGTCCAGCATAAGGAATAAAAGGATCTCTTGTAGATTTTATATGCTACAGTGAAGCATCACTATAACAATCATTGTAGCTAGGGATATAAAATTATCCCAACTGGGCAAGCTTCAGTCAAGTGCCTACCCTTGAATGAATCATAATAGTAAGAGGGACTGTATGTTTTTGTTTTTGTTTTTTGTCTTCTCGAAACTGTGTGACTATCTTAATCCATTTTCTGTTGTTTATAACAGAATACCTAAAAGTGGGTAATTTATAAAGAAAAGGAATTTATTTTTTACAGCTGTGGGGCCTGAGAAGTCTAAGGTCAAGGGGCTGTATCCGATAAGGGCCATCTTGCTAGTGGGAGCTATCTGCAGGGTCTGAAAACAATGCAAGTCATCACATGGTGAAGGGGCTGAGCGTGCTAGCTCAGGTCTCTCTTATTCTTCTTATAAAGCCACCAGTCCCACTCCCATGATACCCTGTTAACCCATTAATCCATGAACTAATTAACCAATTCATGAGGGCTCTGCCTCATGAGTGGATTAAAGGTCACCTTTTAAAGTCCCCACCTCTCAACCATATTGGGGATTAAATTTCAGCATGATGCTTTTTTTGAGGGGTGGCAAATATTCAAACCATAGCAGCAACCTTGGAAAAGCATGTTAACTTCTTGGAAACTAGTTTCCTATTTATTAAATGGGAGATTTGGGCTAGATCATTTCCAAAATTCTTTTAACCTTAACTATTTATGATACTACAATGCTGATGTTGGGCTGACTTGTGACATAAAAACATTTCCTAGGCAGGAACAAGCATTTCAGGACAAACTTTATAAACCTGGAGAATGTAATCTGCTTGCCAGAATGTCTTTCAAAACATGCTTAAAAAGTTGCTTAAAAGAATTGAGCCAAGGAGGACAAAAACCAATTTTTTTAAAAAGCTATTTTAAAAATATTGATTTGATCATATTGAACCACAACATTTTTGGTGAAAACACAATAGATAAATTTATTGAAGCCTAAAATGACCCTAATCTATGGATTATTCCAGATGTTTATAAGGGTGTACCATAAACAAAACATAATCTCATTATCTTATAATGTTATTCTTTAGATTTGTATGAAATAGCACAACAGTCTGCAATTCATATGGCTTTTTACATGGATTTTATGTTGTATTTTTATATCAATTCATGTCTCCACCCTTTCCCATGTAGTTGAGGAGCTGACTATTCAGGGGACAACCAGTCCAAGAGATTCCTCTGTTTCTCCTAATCTGGTTTTGTCTCCCAAAAAGGAAAAGTTAAAGTTAAGATATATTGTTAGGAGCCTATACTTTGGATACATGAATATGAATGAGTTCTTGTGCTGATGTGATAGTCCTATCCCAAAAAA
>NW_012148619.1:8211031-8214445 GCF_000956105.1 Propithecus coquereli
CTCTTGCTCAGGCTGGTCTGTTAACTCCTCACCTCAAGTGATCCTCTCACCTTGGCCTACCAGAGTGCTAGGATTATAGGTGTGAGCCACCATACCTGGCCTCCCCCCTGAATTTAATGATATTTTTTATCAAATATGTCTATAATGTAATGTAGCTAATTTTATACCAAATTGTTAGCATTTGCTTAGCCAAATGATGTTGGCACCTGCAAAGTAGACATCTTGGTAGGCTAGACATTGATTTCAAGGATATTATTCTCAGAATGTCACTGAGAAGAGGAAAGTGAGAAAAGGAGCAACAGAGAAAGAAAAGTCATGAAAAAAGGAAGGAAATAGAGAGAAGATAAAAAGCAAGAAAGAACATTTTATTCTTTGTTAAGAACCTGCTACCTGGAATAATAGTACTGGAGTAAATGTTATTAGCCCTATTTTATGTACAGAGAAACTGATCAAGAGGGGTTAGGTAACATCCCTAAAGTCACATGTATTGGTTATTAAATCACTGAGTAACAAAAGTTCACCCCTAAACCTAGTGGCTTAAAACAACCACCACTCTATTCAGTCATGGTTCTCTGGGTTAGCAATTTGGGATGGGCTCAGCTGAGCAGGTCTTCTGTTGGTCTTGATTAGAATCACTCATGTGGTTGTAGTCATTAGGTGGTCCATCTGGGCTGAATGGTCTGAGACAGCCTCATTCCCATGTATGATTGTTGGGACAATTGTTGGCCAGCCCACATGTCTTCATCAGTCTTCATGTATTATAGTTCTTTATATAGTGGCCATATTTCAAGAGAGCAAGCTCCCATGTACGACTCTTTTTAAGACTCTGCTTGTGTTATGTTTTCTGGTGTCCCATTAGTCAAAGAGAGTCACAGGACTGAGTCTAGAGAAAATATGGCAGACCACGAGGCATGTAGATACAAGGAGGCCATTAGTGTAATAGTTTGTCAGTGTGATAGTCTCTAATGTAAATATTACATACAGGCATACCTAGGAGATATTGCAGGTTTGGTTCCAGTTCACTGCACTAAAGTGAATATCTCAATAAAGCAAGTCACATAAATGTTTTGGTTTCCAGTGCATATAAAAGTTTTGTTTACACTATACAGTAGTCTATTAAGTTTTCAACAGCATTATGTCTAAAAAACATCATACATTAATTAAATATACTTGGATAAATATTATTAAATGCTAATGATCATCTAAGCCTTCAGCAAGTCATAATCTTTTTCCAGGTAGACAGTCTTGGCTAAATGTTCTTGGCTACTGACTGGCTGATCAAGATGGTGGTTTCTTAAATGTTGGGATGGCTATGTCAATTTCTTAAAATGAGACAATAATAATGTTTGCTGCATCAATTGTCTCTTCCTTTCACAAAATATTTCGCTGTAGCATGTGATGCTATTTGATAGCATTTTACCCGTAGTAGAACTTTTTTTCATAAATGGAGTCAATCCGCTCACCTTGAAGTGCTTTATTAATTAAGCTTATGCAACATTCTAAATCCTTTGTTGTCATTTCAATTATGTTCACAGCATCTTCACTAGGAGTAGCTTCCATCTCAAGAAGCCCCTTTCTTTGTTTATCCATAAAAAGCAACTCTTCATCTGTCAAAACTTTATACTGAGATTGTACTATAGCAATTCAGTCATATCTTAATAATACTCCATTTCTAATTCTTGTTCTCTTGCTCTTTCCACCACATCTGCAGTTACTTCCTCCACTGAAGTCTTGAACCACTCAAAGTCATCCATATGGGTTGGAATCAACCTCTTCCAAATTCCTGTTAATGTTGATATTTTGATCTCCTTCCATGAATCATGCATGATTTTAATGGAATCTAGAATGGTGAACATGTTCCAAAAAGTTTTCAATTTACTTTGCTGAGATCTATCAGAGAAATCACTATCATTGGCAACTGTAGTCTTATGAAGTGTATTTCTTAAGTAATAAGACTTAAAATCAACATAACACTTTGATCCATGGGTTGTAGAATGGATGTTATGTTAGCAGGCATGAAAACAATATTAATCTTCTTGAACATCTACACCAGAGCTCTTTGGTGACCAGGTACATTGTCGGTGAGTAATATTTTGAAAGAAATCTGTTTTTCTAATAAGCAGGTCTCTTAAGAAGGCTTAAAATATTCAGTAAATCATGGTATAAAGAGATATACTATCATCAGGCTTTGTTGTTCTATTTATAGAGCACAGGCAGAGTTGATTTAGCCTAACTCTTAAGGGTCCTAGGATTTTTTTGTTTTTTTTTTTTCTTTCTTGAGACAGAGTCTCATTCTGTTGCCCAGGCTACAGTGCCGTGGCGTCAGCCTAGCTCATAGCAACCTCAAACTCCTGGGCTCAAGTGATCCTTCTGCCTCAGCCTTCCAAGTAGCTGGGACTACAAGCATGCACCACCATGCCTGGCTAGTTTTTTCTATATATTTTTAGTTGTCCAGCTGATTTCTTTCTATTTTTAGTAGACACGGGGTCTCGCTCTTGCTCAGTCTGGTCTCGAACTCTTGAGCTCAAACGATGCGCCCGCTTCGGCCTCCCAGAGTGCTAGGATTACAGGTGTGAGCCACCACGCCCGGCCTGTCCTATGATTTTCAAAATGGTAAATGAGCATTGGTTTCAAGTTAAAGTCACCAGCTCACTGGTGACTAACACGAGAGTCAACCCGATCTTTGAAGCTTTGAACCAGGCACTGGCTTCTCCTCTCTAGTTATTCAAGTCCTAGGTGGTATCTTCTTCCAGCAGAAAGCTATTTCATCTACACTGAAAATCTGTTGTTTAATGTAGCCACTTCCATCAATTATCTTAGTTAGATCTTCTGGATAACTTCCTATAGCTTCTGTCTCAGCACTGGAGGCTTCATTTTGCACTTTCATGTTATGGAGACAGAGGGATTTTTTTCTTTTTCCTTTTTTCCTTAAACTGCATGAACCAACATCTGCTAGCTTCAGACTTTTCTTCTGAAGCTCCCTCATGTCTTTTAGCCTTCCAAAAATTAAAAACAGTTACAGTGTTGGTCTGGATTGGGCTTTGGCATAAGGGAATGTTATGGCTAGTTTGATGTTCTATCCAGACCACTAAAACTTTCTCCATATCAGTAGTGTGGTGGTTTCATTTTATTATCATGTGGGTGTCCACTAGAATGGTACTTTTAATTTCCTTTAAGAACTTTTCCTTTGCATTCACAACTTGGCTAACTGGTGTAAAGGGCCTGCCTTTCAGTCTGTCTCAGCTTTTGACTTGCCTTTCTCACTAAGTTTTATCATTTCTAGCCTTTGATTTAAAATCAAAGATATGTGACTCTTCCTTTCACTTGAACCATTGTAGGGTTACTAATTGGCCTAATTTCAATATTATTGTGTCTCATGAAATAGGGATGCCTGAGAAGAGGAAGAGAGATGGG
>NW_012148619.1:8215570-8226823 GCF_000956105.1 Propithecus coquereli
CTTTTTAAAATGTGGTTACTAAAAATTTCATATGTGATAGCTTGCAGTAAATTTCTGTTGGACAGTGGTACTCTATGGTTAATTTTGGCCACTTCAAGTTTAACTTTATTTCTTGAGATAGCAAGACATTTAAGGTCTTTGCTCTGAGACATTTTATCCAACAGAAAGTACTTTATGAGTCTATCTTAACCCAACCAGAGGGCTTCAGAAACGGTGTAATTGTCATCCTTAATCAATTCTTTGTCCTGATACTGTTGTAATTTGAGAATAGTTTATTGGTAAGAAATATGAAAGCTTCATGTCTTTCAACCTGCCAATTCTAGAATGTTGGAATTACAGTATCTCTTTTCCCTTTCCTCATCCTTAGAAATAGGCTAATTCTTCTGTTAGCTCATTCTTTATTGTAATATCTAATCAAATTTAGCTGGTAACGACCAACTCATGCTATGAAAATTCTGCTCAATATCTCTTTGCCCAAAGTCACAAGTTTATTGGATGAGTTTTCTGCCTTCCAAATTATTGCAGGCTATCATTTTACCAAATGTTTTACCAATGTATAAGATAGATCATTGGTTTTCCTTCCTCCTATATCAGTTTGCTTGCTGTTTGCTTCCCTGTCCTGTATTTAAAAGTTCTTTTTGGCATCATGATGCTTCCAGCACCATTTATTTTACTTGTCAGTTTTTGTGCAGTAATTAACAATTCCCATATCTTAGTAGCTAACAAGAAAATAATAATAACTTCTTGCTAATATAACATGAGAACAATGGGCTGACTGTGGCTCTCATCCACTCTCCTAGGCATGACTGGAGTAAATTACACTCTATGTGTCTTCTCATTCTGGAACCCAGGCTGAAGGGGCATCCACTACCTGAAAATGCTGTTCTTGCATGGTAGAGGGCAGCAACTAAAAAGACACAGAGCTGAGCCATGAAGGCACATTTAAAGCCTTTCCTTAGGTATGGCTAAGGTCATTTCTGCTTATATTCCATTAGCCAAGGCATGTCATATGACCAAGCTAAAAACCAATGCCTATAGAGAAGCAAGGGAATGGTGGAGAAAAAACAAATCATTATGAACTTATAATTTAATCTACCACATTAATCATTCATAATTATTTCCAAAACTGATTTTTATGCAACCAAAAAAATAAATAAATACTTTCATAGTCCACCAAATATTCATGCCTAAATGAGTATTTCCTGGCTTAGTTGATCTCTTCATCCATCAGACATGAGTCTGGGAAGAATTTATCATTATGCAAAAGTAAAATGTAACCTTAAGAGTACTGCCCCTATCAATGCTCCTCCTCTGCCCCAAAAGCTGTATCAAACATGTTTTGAGCATTGGAAATACAACAGCAAAAAAGATTTGGACCTCCCTTAAAGTTAAAAGTTTAGCTCTGTTAAAACATTCACTGTTTTGCCTTGTACTTGCATGTTGTCTCACAAATCTGCAGGCCAATTTTAATTTCTGGACAGCCTTTGAACACATTCAGTTGACACAGCCATTCCCTTTTCCCAGTCCACTTCCTTTCTCTCTGACATTGCCATATTAATAAAATGAAACCATCCTAATTTGAACTCTATCTGAAAACCCGAACCTCAGATAATTCAAGGTAATTTGAACAATCTCAAAATAAGGTATTTGCCTTCCTTCAGAAAGAATGATCAATATTCTTTCTTCTGCTTCTTCATTGTGTTCCCAGAAAAACGTAACATGATATTCTTCCTAGAAATGCCTGTTCTACTTCACAGTTTTTTAAAAACTTTGTGCACTTTTACTTTATGATTTCCAACCTAAAATATTCAAATAAGAAATATTCAAATAAGAAATAAAATATTCAAACAAGAGTGCTCTGTTTATACATTACCACTTTGAATGTAAGTAAAAATTATTCAAATCTCAACTTCAAGACTAAGGTTTTAGAAAGCCAACAATTAACTCCACTAAAAATATATTTTTTTTAATTTTTATTCATTTTAAATCTGTTGACATCAAAATGCTGGTGAAGCTTTAGCCAATATGACCTTTATATAGTTGGATAAAAATTAAAATCTTAAAACAAACTTTATAGCACCAAATATAAATACCACTTATTGAGCTCTTCCTATCTGCTAGGCATTTTCTAAAGCATTTAGATGAGTTCAATCTCTAAATGTTCTGTTAGAGTAGAATATTAATTCAAATATAATGTGGCAAAATGGAAATTATAGGAAAGCTGAAAGTCTGAAATAACAGCCACAATGTCACCACCTAGAAACCTCCTCTGTTAATTTATTAGGGTATACTGAGCTTTTCCTTATGCTTTTTCCTTAACATGATATAAAACTTTCTTACTGTGAGAGGAGGTAAATATCCATCCACATCTTTTTCTACCTATTTTATACTGTCAGTTTTGCTTCATTTACCACTTTACTGCATCCTATGGACTGCAGGTTTGTACCCCCAAAATTCATGAGTTGAAACCCTAACCACCAGTGTGACTAAATCCAGAGACAAAGGCCTATGAGGAGGTGACAAAAGTTAAATGAGGCCATAAGGGTGGGGCCATAAACCAATAGAGATAGAGTCCTTATAAGAGAATGAAGAGATATCTCACCAGAAATTGTATTGGCAAACACCTTGATTTTGGACTTCTAGCTTCCAGAACTCTGAAAAATAAACTTCCAATCTGTGATATTTTGTTATGGCGGCCTGTGCAAAGTAATACACTAAATTTGTAATTTACTTTTATATCTAGTCATTTTTCACAGAACCATTTATTCAATAAGTCTTCTACTGCTACATGGATTTCATTTGCCAACTTTTTAATGTAGTCTACTCCCATACGTAATAGAATGGAAGAACAGATTCTGGAATTTTCAACTTATTTCTGCACCTACTATGCCCTGCTTTATTTTTCACAGCATTTTAACATGTTTTAAAGTCTGGTGGTAATAGTTTCCTCCATCATTCCTCTCCAGTTTTTTTTTTTTTTTCCCCAAGTATTTCCAGGATATTCCTCCAAACAGACTTTAGAATATAGTGTCATTAAACTATAATTGTGATTGATTTCAAAGTACAAGTAATTTTGTACTTTTTATGCAGTAAATTACTTGAGAATATTGAGTTTTTCTAGTCAGGAATAGAGTATTTCTTCACTAAAGCTTTTTGTTGCCTTTGTCTTATCCTGAATCACAGAGAGTTTTGAGGTGTTCTTCATCTCATCCATTATATTTCTTGCTAAATTATTCCCTTAGTATTTCATATTTTTGCTGCAATTTTGAATAAGAGCCCCTCCCCCCAAAAGGAGTTGTCATTAAATTTTCTTATGTTTACTTAGATTTTAAAATCTCCAATCTTAAGCTTCAGACACTTAAATAAAAATATATCTCCAGCTTAATGTTCTAGCAGTAACTTATGAGGATTAGAATAGCTGCTGAGATTGTGGAATCATCTCTTATGCATAGACTCCTTTCTGTGTTTGTTGAATTTGCTATTCCAAGGAATTGCATTTAGTGTTGCCTGCAATGCCTATAATGTGGCCATATATAGCCTCTTTTTAGGATTACTTCTATCAATTTCGGAGAAGAAATCTCAAGAGTAACCAAAGAGAAAAAAGTCCTATAGTTTGGACAACATTATAATTAATCATTTAAAGTGGGACATTTGTGAGATAAAGAACACTATTAAAAACTTTAGTAGGACAAACAGCATAAAACAAAACTATCCTGAGGAAACCAGAACGAACCTACCTACGGCCCATTGGCTCTCTATATGTGGATCATTCAACCTTGAACCTCTCAGGCCAGGCCCTTCTTAAGGATGGTGATTTACCGAGAATGCAAAGTGGCACCTGCCCCTGTGGTTTGTTACTTCCCCATGCTACTCCTGGGCCTGTTTCCCCTCAGATCTGGTTCTCACCTGTCTCCTGTGACTGCACTGCAGACTCCCGTATCACCTGACTTGTGACTGGGTTAGACTCCTGGGAGACACAGGTAGGGGGGAAATCCAAGGGCAGGGAAAGCAGGACTCCAGGGTATTTCCACGCCTCTCTCTCAGCCTCAGGCAGCAACTCTGAATGGTTCCAGTTCCTGACAGACAGGCCTGCTGTGGTCTGTGTTTCCTAATTGTCCTCAGCAAGAGAGTTGGCATAATTAGGGTTGACTTGGGGTGGTGTTATAGGAAGAAGACGACGCTACTTTTGGAGCAGGAGCTTCATTCCATTCAAGTGATGGAAAATAGGGACTTCTTTATAGGGATGTTCTTATGCTTTTATTTACTATCAAGAATCCAGGTTCTTTATAGAAAGAATACAGAACACAAGCAAAAAGGAGTGTCACAGAGCAGTGGTCCCCAACCTTTTTGTCGCCAAGGACCAATCCTGGAAGACAATTTTTCCTCAATGGGGAGGAGGTGGGCAGAGCTCAGGCAGTGATGCAAGCGATGGGGAGCAGCTGTAAATACAGATGAATCTTCCATTGCTCACCTGGCCTGCTGCTCACCTCCTGCTGTGCTTCCCCCCACTTCCTAAGTTTAATGGAAGACAGTTTTTCCATAGATGGGGGTGGGGGGGTTAGGAGAGCTCTGCAGCCGGTCCCTAACAGGCTACAGACCAGTACCAGTCCCATATCATAGGGTATATGCTTTTTATAATTTTTTCTCATATTGTAATTGGAGAACTACATCTCCATCTAAACATACAGGTATACTTATCATTTTTAATATCTGGAACTTATTTCATTAAAGAATGTGCCATTGCATACTAAATACTTAACATTTTCCATTTTTCCCTATTACAAACAATGGCATGATAAAATATATTGTGATCAACATATATGAATATGCATTGTAAATTACTTGCCTGTGATGAATTTCTGCTAGTAGATGTTTTAACTTAAAAGTCATGAGTTTTTAAAGGCTTTTCACTCACATTGTTAATTACCATCCAGAACATTTATGCCCAGGTGTTTTACCACCATCAGAAAATGAAAACGTCTCTGTCCTCACTCCTTGCTGACATGGTATTATCATTCATTTCCTTTTTGTTGATTTTAAACCTGTGAAAATGATTTCCATTGCCCTTCCATTTTGCAATAATTACTTGTAAAGTTTCTTTTTACTAAAAATATGTTAATTAACCATGTTTCTTCTTTTGTTATTTGTCTGTAAATGTCTTCAGACCATATTCTCTATCAAGGTATTCATGTTATCAATGTTATTCTTTTATAGTTACGATAGCTAATAACCTGTCTTTGGTTGTCATATGATATATATATATATATAAATATATAAATTGTTTTCAGTTTGTCATTTGCCTTTCAAGTATGGTTTTAGTCTTTTTTGATAGACAGATTTTTATTTTTATAAGGATAGTAAACTATGGTTTTCTTAAACTGGAGTCAACAGTTCTTTTATTTGCCATCTGTGTAGGTTTGGGCATGTTCATCTTCTAAATCCTAATTTTCTCATCTGTAAATTATGTGAGATAATAGTGCCTGTCTCCTACAATTGTCATTAGGACTAATCATATTATAATATATGTAAATTAGATCTAATAGGTAAATTCCATACAAAACCTGGCACATAGTAAGTCTGCAATCTGTTCAAATATAGCACCTTTTATCTCATTGTTTTCTTTTTTGTATTATCTCTGTAGTATAGAATAGCTCAAGTTTCTCCTGCATATAACCAATTCTACTTTCTGAAGTAGTACATGCACTTACTTGCTCCAATGTAGGATTTAATTCTTTCATTGTTAATTTTCTAGAAGCTCTTCCCTACTCATTCATTGATTCTCTATCTTAACAAACTTTACCTTTTTTGCTCTTCATGTTTGTTATACTGCTGTTATTGAATTTCCTTGAGTCTGTAAAAATATTTTCTTCTCTTTCCTGCAATATTTTCAAAGGCATCTACTTTCTCTTGGTTTTAAGGGTAAGATAGTATTTTATTTCCCTTATATAATATTTTCCTCTTGAGCCCCACATTTTCAGCTGCTTTATTTCTTTACACTTTTCCTCAAATAAAGTAAATTCTACCCATACTAAAAGTTTGTGTTTGCTTTTAGGATTGCTCATCTCTCTTGTGCCTTTGGGTGTTGTCTCAATCTCTTTCTCAGTTCTACAACTAGAGAGCAGGAGAATTTTCTGTTGCTAGAAGATAATCTTCTAAAGCAACTCTGTTTGATATCTTTCATATCTAATACCTGGCTCTCTGATTTTATGAACTTATAAAAAAGTTTTTAAAATCTAGATAAATTGTTACCAGTGTTTTTCTGCCATACCAATAGTATTTTAATTGTGAAGACTTCACCTGCCTCAAGTTTCCACATGACAACCTACCATTCATTGGTCATTTCCATATCCATTTTTGCAATCTTTACCACGTGCTTTCTTCCCAGTAGTGCCCTGGAAGTTTCTATAATGGGATTAAAAATTTTGACAGAGGAAGAGAAAGAAAAGAGATGAATTGATCGTACAATAGTTACCTTATAAAGCTACTACCTAATACTTACCAAAGGGATGGCTGCCAGTTTTTAGATTGCTACAGTTTGTGCTACTGAGTCAGGGCATATAAAATAGAGGATGGATTGCATTTATTTTTCTTACTTTTCTCATGTAGTATCTATATCTTAAATTAAAAACTGAGCATATTATAGAACAAAAGGTGTCTAACAGATGGGGAGAGTCCTTCAAGCATCTGGAAACAAAGGTGAAACGGGAAGTCACACCTGTGTCTATCAGGTGTCAAGGAAGATGACTCTGGGAAAGTAGGTGGGAACAAACTGTAAAAGGCCTTGTGTACCTGGCTATGCCATTTGTATTTATAATGTAGGAAATGAGGAATAATGGAAGATGTTAACCCAAGGAAGATCATATCAGATTTGAGTTTTACAATGACTACCCTGTTGGGGTAAGATAGATTGGAGGAGAGCAGAGTATAGAGTGAGGGAGATAAATTTAGAAGCTACTACCATATCTAGGTGAGAGATGAAGAAGGCCAGAACAAAGACTTCAAATGTTGGTACAAAGAGGAGAGGACAAAAATGAATTTCAAGAATTTCTGATAAGCCTTCAGTTTAATGGAGCAACTGGAGAGAAGGCTCAATTGCATTTTCTCCAAATGTCATATTAATACAACAAATAGGACACAGGAAACAACAACAAAAAAATGAAAACACACACCTCCCACAAAAGCAGAGATATAGTGATAGGTCAGAACAATTTTCATTCTGATGAGAAAAGAAGGCTTTCTGAAAGCACAGATGTCCTACGAGGGGATTAGTCATAGAAAGTATCCAAGAGGAGTAAGATGCAGGCAGAGAAGGAAGCTGGGGGTACAGGAGAGGACCAAAGGGCATCAAAGAACAGCAAGAGTAGTTTCTGTCATTGCTTTACACCGGGGATTTATGGAGAGAAATTATAATATCCTCCAAATTTTTAAGTAGTATCTGACCTAGCCTAAAATTTAAAATTTTCTGAAAACTTGATTTATTGGTACCAAAATGTGATGTGTGGGCTCTGTGTGTGTGTGTGCTCTCACGTACATAAAACATGAGCAACATAAATACCTTAATAGAAAATGTGGTCTGACAACATTTATAGGTAAATTACAAAAGAAGGAACATGGCCAATTAACATACTTTTAGTAAATCCTCTACTTATATTATTTATAGTGTGACTAGGGAAAAATCATCCCTACATAGAAAATTGGCATAGTTATTACACAATTCCAGTATTAGTAGATTGAATATGTGTCTTTTAACCTGAAATTTTAAGAAAATTTATAACAAGTTATATCTCACCCTTTAAATACAAACATTTTCAAGCATGCTTATGAAAGCAAAGTTGATATTGATGTCAGAATTACACACACACACACACACACACACACACACACACACATTTTGATTTCTCTTTGAAATAATCTTCCACAATTGGGCCCTATAAAAGCACTAACTTCTCAAGTTGTAAGTGATTCAAGTAAACTTTCCCCCTTGAAATGGGAGGTACCGTGTGCCCTTTTTTAAACAGTCATTCTCCAAAGAGAAATGCCAACTATTCTGGGTTGCCAGATACTTTGAAGTTATTGTCCTTAAATGTAGTATAGAGGGCGTAGGTGAATAAGAGACGATTTTAAAATCTATCTTAAACATCCAATTCTTCAAGCTCTGTTCTGGCTCCTCATCTTCTAACTAGCACTGTCCCCTGCAAGTGAAACAGGCTTTTATCTAATTCTAGCTGAAACTTGACAGTCTCATTAGTTTTTGATGACATTTCCTGTTCCTTCCATCACCGGGGCCTTTTGCATGACAGACAGTGTCTGGCTGGGGCCCTGAAGTTTTCTTCAGAACTTCAACCCTCTGGTTTCTAGATGGGAATTCTTTTATATGCACATCAGCTCTCTGACCAATTGATCTGTTTGAGCTATTTCTTTTGTCCCGTTTAACTATTTTCTTGCTCAGTATCATTACTGGCACTCCCTGGAAATAATCTTTCCTATCGTACCACATCCTGCGCTGTTAGGTTCTATAATGAGTTACACAGAGCACAGGAAGGGGACAAAGCCTCCCTCCATGGCACACATGATTCTAGAGATATTTCTGGGAAAAACTGTGAAGTAAGAAAGAATTTTAGTAGCTCTCCCCTCTTCCTTCTCATGTTCCCTACCTGAGGATTTGTGGCTCTTCTATGCAAGTGTTTAGGGACTCATGCAAAGTTCTGAAAGATGGCATTAGGAATTCTGGAGCAGCTTAGCCAGGCAGTGCTGACTCAGGACATCCAAAGCAGTCACGGTGTCAGCTGGGGCTGAAGTCATCTGAAACCTTCTCTAGGTTTCAAATGGAGGGTAGTAAACTGGAGGATTTATTTCCAATATGGCTCACACATGGCTGGCAAGTTAGTGCTGGCTTTTAGTAGGAGGCCTCGATTCTTTTCTATGTCAGTGTCTGTCTACATTGGGCTACTAGAGAGTCCTCATGACATAATGGACAGCTTCCCCTGAATGGATGATCCCAGAGACCAATGTGGATGCCGCCATGCCTTTTATGATGTTAGGAGGAAACTGCAATTCCATTTATGACCTAGCACCAAAAGTTTCAATTCATCACTTCTATGGTACTTTAGATCACACAGGTCAGATGTTATTCCGGTGGGAGCAAACTACCTAAGGGCATAAATACCAGCAGGTAAAGATCATTGGTGATTGTCTGGGAAGCTGACTGCTATCCTTGTCTAGCACTGGTCCCAGCATATAGAATTCTTTATCAAATAATAGTTCCTTTGATTAATATAAAATTATTTTATTACCATATGACCTTATGTTTCTAACTAGTTTCCTTTATTTGTTCCTCTTGTAAATGGTCCGTTCTTTATAACACCACATAATGAGAAGTTCCCAAAACATTGCTTTCTACCTTTCTTCATCTGAAACCGAAATAGCAAGTCACCAGTTCTTAGCTGTCAGATGTTTTCAAGTTTAGGATTTTTATGACACTCCCGTTAAATGTACGATAATAAGCTTT
Source organism: Propithecus coquereli (assembly GCF_000956105.1). Classification (NCBI taxonomy): domain Eukaryota; kingdom Metazoa; phylum Chordata; class Mammalia; order Primates; family Indriidae; genus Propithecus; species Propithecus coquereli. Next base: position 8,225,079 of record NW_012148619.1, read on the forward strand.
ATGTTTTATTCTGTTATCAAAATTGCTTTTAAGATAGCTGGCTTTTTAGCACAAACATATCTAGAAAAAGTCTAAAACAAAACTAAATAGACAATGTGGATATCCTCTACCTTGATACATTTGATCCGTGTGAATTTCTAGAAGGATTTCAAATAATTGCTAAACAAAAAGAAATTTATGTAACACGAAATATTACATATTATTTTTATCAGCTTTTACTTTTTACTTTACTCTTTATTACATTTATTAAAGGAAAGAATTAAAGAAACAGATTATCTAGAAATGTATATATGTATGTACATTACATATACACATACATACATGTTTATAAATAACAAAGTTTACTCAAGAATGTGAATTTTTCTATATTATATGGTATTAGATGGTCTGGAAATTTATTTTCACCTACATGATCATTTGATAAAGATACCTTTTAGGGAAAAAGATTTTCTCCTTTAACTCCTTAGAACCATTGCACTGTTAACTGCAGAGTTATTTCCATTTCCTCATCCAAATCAGTTCCAAGACTTCACTCCTCCATGAAGTCTTTCATGGTCATTCCTGCCTAAGGTAAGTCCACTTGCTGCAAGCTTGTTGTTCATGCTATTTATACCACCTGTGGTATATGACATTCAATATGCATTGTTGTATTGTCAGCTATTTTTCTTCACGTGTCTATTTGTAAGCTACTCCAAACATGAGATTCTGAAATTGTTTTCTATGTATGAAATGAATTGAAGAGAGTAAAGATCTTGGCAGATACTAGGTATTCAATTAATTCAAGGCTTCTCTCCTTCTTATGTGTTTCATGGCTAGACTGTCAAACATAGAGCCATATACATCACAAATGCAGATTAAATGTTTGTGGATGGATTGAAAAGCACAATATGATAGTCTCTACGTGGGCATATTTTATTATACTCTGTATGAATGAAATCATCATTATGATATTCACATTAACACAAAGATTCCAAAACAATCAACCCTGCCTCAGAAAGTTAATGAGGGGCATAAAAGAAGTACATGTGCTCTCTCTCCAACTAGACAGATGTTTAGCTTCCATATAAAATACATGACTTGCACAGCTCCCATGGAGACGCACTTTCACATGGCCCACTGAGATCCATGTGGTTAGAAGAGCTGATAAATGTTAAGAAACCTCTTCTCCAACCCATGGGTGGGAACGTTGGCTTATGTATATGTGAGAACAGAAGCACACACAGATATTGAATGTGCAGCCTTGGAACGGAAGAGGAAAAAATTTCATTCAATTTTTTTCTTCCTTCCTTTTACAAAGATGATCTAGGACAAAGGTCTTAAGGTAGAAGCCCATGGATCCTATCTTGCTGCAGATTTATTTTAACTTATACGGTGGTGATTTTTATTTAAATTAAAACATAATTTAATAAAAAAGAGAATCTTTCTCACATGCAGCATTTCTAGAAAACTCTGAAGATTTGTCAGCATGGACTCTATACCTGCATGGTGGCCATAGGCCAGAACAGAATAGCAACTGCTCTTGCCAGAGGAAGATTCCTATAAAACAACAACAAAAAATAAGATCATATTAAAAGTAGATGTCTTAGGTGCTCTGAAGCAGGAGGATCACTTAGAATTTGTTGAAGAGATGGCATTGGCATGGGCTTTAAGATCAGGATTGAATAGATGGAGAAGGTAATGTAGGCAGAAATGGTAAGCGTGAACCACTTTTGTGGCTAGCTAATGAGCAATTTTGGCTGGAACAA
>NW_012148619.1:8229208-8232843 GCF_000956105.1 Propithecus coquereli
TTTAGTTAATAATTTCATATTAAAACAAATATTTTTCTTTTCTCTGATTTAAATAGAGACTTAGAAATGTTAACTTTCCCCATTTATGGAACAATCTTCCATTCTTCACATTATTGATTGGCACAAACGTATTAATTCGTTTAGTGTGACACTACACTTGAGTGAAAGAAACACTCAAGGACTCAGTGTTTCATTTCATTACAGTTACATTACAGATGCAAATGACTGTTGACTGTGATCTGGGCAGTCCTACGTTAAAATCCCATCTCTAATATTTTCTAATCTGTGGCCTTGTGCCAGAGGTGTAATCTCTTGAAAACCTCATTTCTCCTATCTAGAAAAAATGGGGATATTACTGCCTGCCTCATAGGATTGTGTGAGAATTAAATGAGATAATGGGAGTTATGGTATCAAAGTAAAAATAGCAACTGGACTCTGTCCTTTATACATGTATAATCCTCAAAATAATCCTATGAAGTAAATACTATTATTATCATTATTGCTATTCTACAAATAAGGAATGGAAGCAGAAAGGCTAAGCAAGTTGCATAACATTGTCATACTAGTAAGTAGGAGAGCCAGGATTTAAACACAGGCAATCTGGCTACAGTTAATCACTACAGTATGCTGACCTCTTAAGTAGGTAAATCAAACATATAGCTATTTTTAATCACTAATAATAGTATGATTCAAGAATGTGGATTCAAATGTAATCTGTAGGAATATGGATAACTGACATTCCTTCATTACTTGTAAATAAAATATTCCTTATCTATAAAATGAGAATTAGAACACTTATATCTAGGAGAAAGATCTTAGATAATGCAAGTTTATAAGTGAAATACTGAAATATAATTATTATAAATATAATTGTATAATCAGTAAATTTCTTTTGATATTCTGTTTCAGTGAACAATTAAAAATAATATTGATGCCAGTAAGAAAAATCAACATATATAAAGCACTTAGCACCTAAAACTTCTAAACACATATCTTATTTAATCCTAACAACACAATAAACTAGGTACAGTTTTTTAAAAAAAATTAAAGTGAGAAAAAAAGGAAACACAGACGTAAAAGTGATGAGCCATTATTCTACTCAGTGAACATGTGTTTCAAAGGGAACACAATTTTGCAGATATTTATATACTTTTCCTTTGTTTAGTCCCAGTTCCTTTGTTCACCTCAGAACATTAACATATGACACATTAAAGATACTCCTTTAAAGCATGTATTTTCATAAAATGTTAACACAAACCAACCTATTTATCTGTAGCTCAAATGAAGAAACAGTGATCCATTCCGATACAAAAGGAAAATTATTATGTTGGATTTGTTAGGAATAATATATTTATGTATTATAGGCATTTAAAACATTTTTAAGGATAATATTGGTTACATGTGATTTCTACCATTTGTATTTTAGAATCTAACCCCTAAGAGAGGCAGAGTTCAGCTATTATGTTTTACAAATGAGCAAACTCAGACTTTAAAAGTTTATACATTCTCGTGGGTGGCAGAGCTGGAATTTAAATCTAGGCCTAATTATTCTGTGTGACTTCCCAAGTAAAGTGCTGTTAAGGAAAATTTGATATGATTTTATGGAAAAAAATGATTCACCTAAGATATATATAAGTCAAATCCAAATCCCATTATGGAAAACAAAAATGAAAGTCACTTTAACCCACTTACTCTACATCTCAAAAGAGGCCAACTTGTTTTAACAATTTTGAGGAAGCAGAGCAACAACAAGAGGATCAGTAGATAAGACTAATCTAACAATGGATCTTTTCATTTCTGATTAGTTATGTATTATATCTGATAAATTTCATTGTGATCTTTTGTTCTTTCAAAAAAGAAACTACACATTTTTACCATTGTAAGTAATTAATCTGTTGCATCCTCAAACTTTGGTTTCACGTTGCTTTTAAAACTCATTAAATCTACATTTTTTAAAAAAATTATGTCCTTAAGATGACTGCTGCTGAGAGAAAAAATGCCAAATTGTATTTACTAGGTAATGAAGAAATTGATCCATAGTAGTGTACTGAGCATCTATATTGATCTCGCCCTTCTCTCCCCAAATCTCACAGACATGACAGAACAGGAACAAACTAGAGAGCAAAATCATAATGGTGTGAGAATGGAATAAAGGCTATCAGAAGATAGAAATGTTGACATGATTCTGGAAGGTGGAAAGCATGAAGCAGACTAGAAGAAGCTCAAATGCAGGAAACACACAGCAGAAGCCTTCAACAGATGTGTGGGCTGCTCTTCCTGACAAAACCATAAAGAGATTCTAAGCTTGAAATTGACAGATATGGGGACCAGCAATAGCAGATGGGGCAAATATCATGGTAATTAATTTTAAAAACTGAGTAGGAAATAACTATATAAGCAGCTTCCACCAACAACTCTCAAAGCAAACAAAATATAACGTGAGGAGTTCCTGGGGTAGGCGATGGCATTTGAGAGCAAATAACACCTGTCGATGTAAATGACTTTGTTCCATATTACAAATTTGTATCACAAAGTGAAGGCTTCTTCACATACTTGCCCAAGAACAAAGCAAATTTCCTTCCCTCTTACACAGAAAAATAATTTGAAGAAAAATATTTATATACCAAAAGAGCAAGTTTATACAAGCCACCTATATTGATTAATCTAGCCCTGCATTCATAAGTACAAAAGGAAAACCAAAAGTCATCAAACATCTGAGAAAAGACTCAGGTGGACAACAAAATAACTAACCCAGGAGAAGGAAAGGAAATATGAGAGGACAAAACAAAAAGTAAACCAAAAATAAAATGACTATTTTCAGAAAAGTGTAAAAATACAGTGTGATGAAAAACAAAGAATAAGCTTTCTGGAAAAAACAAAAGAGGACTCAGTGGGAAAGAGACCTTGGAAAATAAAACATATAACTGCAACTTCTTTTTCTAGCAAAATGACAGACTAGATCTCTCAAAATTGCTCAAATAATGTTAAGTAAAATATTTTTAAAATAGTCTGATGGGCGATGTGTAAGAAACTAGAGTAAAAGTCTGAAACCAGGCACACACCAAGAGCTACTGCCCAGGGATGAAAGTCAGCAGTGAAACCGCTATGTGGCTTGGGGGGCACGCTCAGAGACTAAGGGCCTAAAGCTTCAGAGCACCTTGACAGGCTGAGACCTGACTAGCATCACTAGGAATTAAAAATAACTAAGGAAGGGCTGCACTCTCATGGAATGAAAGAACTCATATGAAACATAAAACAAATCCAAAAATGCCCCTTGAGGCAGACAACAAGAAAAAGTATAGGTTTCTACTAAGGTTGTTGATCAAGAAACCAAAAGGCTCTCCTTTGAACTTGTATCTACTAACTGGTGTGAAATTGGATGCGGAGTCTAACTTTACATTAGTCATGTGGCTTACAAATTCAAAAACCTGAGTTTTTTTAATTTCATGTAGCACCTCAGATGCCCAATAAAAGTAAATAAAATATCTGTTCTGAAGAAGTGCTTCTTATACCCAAACCTCAAAGAAAGTCTCAATAAATATCAACTCAAAATAAACACACTCAAAATATATAAACATACTAACAATTCACAAAGAAATAAGATACCATGGGCAGTTGCCAAAAGAAATATCAAA
>NW_012148619.1:8232893-8233910 GCF_000956105.1 Propithecus coquereli
TCAAATAAAGGGAAAATAAGAAAGACTTCCAACTCTGAGACTAGGTGTTATATGCAAAGCAATATTAAAATGATAATATCTCATTTTATTTAATCCTCATTTATCAAAATGGCCTAAATATACATTTGTTTAATTTGAACCTCAGAACTTTTCAAGGTAAATTGAGGCATCTGTTGTCATTATGTTATAATAGCTATAGCTAATATATTTTTGAAATATTTACTGTCAGGATTAGACCAAACACTTAAGATGTATAATATACTTAAACCTCAGAATAACCTTTTGGATACATTCTATTATTATCCCTAATTTATCCAGGAGGCAACTCAGGCACAGAGAGGGTAAGTAATGATCAAGGACACGCAGTGTGTGAGGTAAAGGCAAAATCAAAACCAAATTGTCTGACTCCAGATCCTGTAATCTTAATCACTATTATGAGGCATCTTGGGCTGGGTGCATGAGAAGACATACTACATTAGTGATAATAATGGTTGACAGATTTGGCTTGGTTTTAGAGTCTAAGGGGTTTGGTTCTGTTTTGTGCTGTGTGTGTATATTTGTGCACACTGGTGTATGTGTATGTGTTTGATTAGACAATGGAAACAGATATTTAATGAGAATTGAGATTAAAAATTCTGAATCTTTTACAATCTTAGCTTTTTGATGTCTAGAGTATGCATTTACTTAGCCAACCCACTTAACACAAACCTTGAGTTTTCTCAAAACCACGGCATCATGGTTTTATAGAATTAGGAAAGACTGAGAGAATTCTTTCTCTCTTTCTCTACCCCTCTCGCTCTAGCTCTCATTGCCTCCTTTCTCTCCCTCTACCACCCACCCTCTCTTTCTTCATAACAAGTTAGTATTTTCTCAAGTGTGTGTTCTAATACCAGGCAAAGATTTAATTCTTTCAACTACCCCAGTGAGATAGGCTGAAATTGTGCACAATTTCTAGATGCAGAATTAAGGATCAGAAAGCTTTTAAGACAGAGAACTTTTTTTTTTTTTTTTGAGACA
>NW_012148619.1:8235815-8246114 GCF_000956105.1 Propithecus coquereli
CTCAAGAAGAAATAGAAAATCTATAGTCCTATAATTATATATGAATTTGAAGCTATAGATAAAAACACACAGACACACAGACACACACACACAATCTGAGGTCTTTTACTGGAGACAGTTAGGAAATATTTACCAGGTAATTCCAAACTTTTTCTAGTTTTTTTATAAATTAGGTGGAAAGAAGAATACTTCCCAACATACTCTGTGAAGCTGATATGTGTGATTACAAAGCAGAAATGAGCTGAGAAGAAAAGAGAAAAGAAAAAGAAAATTATAGTGCAATCACTCTCATACATAAAGTTACAAAATAACAAAACATTAGCAAACCAAGTTTAAAAAGGTATTAAAAAGATATTTCAAGATATTAAAAAGATTATATTTCAGGACTAATTGGAGTTATCTTATTTGCAAGGATGCTTTAACTTTAAAAAATGTATAAATATAACTTAATTTATTAATAGATTAAGGAGAATAAAGAATATAGTTTTTGGTCCCCCCCCTCCGAAGTCCGTGTTTCAAATATGTCCATCCTTCGGGTGGTGCGCATTGCACTCCTTGTGTATACAAATACCCGGGGGGGAGGGGGACCAAGGGCAACATATGTAACCTAAACATCTGTACCCCCATAATATGCTGAAATAAAAGAAAAAGAAAAAAAAAAGAATATAGTTTTTAAACGATGACATAAAGCTTTAAAAATTACTGTTGTATTATAATAAAAAGCTTTTAGCAAACCAGTAGTTACCCTTCAGGTCTATTGAAATAATTATAACAATATATGTATAAAATTTCATAATTTTCTCCATAAAGATCTTGCATACTATTTGTTAGATTCATTCAGATGTACTTATTGTTTGGTTATATTCACTCATATGCATTTCCTGCATTTTTATAAAATTATATTCTAACTCTTTTGCTCTTATATAGAAATATAGTTGACTTTGGGGAAATGACATTATGTCCATAAACTTTGATGAACTTTCTTATTAATTCTGTATTCTTTTGCAGCTTATAATAGTGATTGGCATAAAGCACTATATTCATATTTATAAGATAAACAAAATAAAACAAGACCTGAATAATGATTAATGGTTTAAAAGACAATTAGAAACTATTCACAAATGCAGATCGAGACAAAAATGCCAAATTTCATAACTTTTATTTAACATCATCCTATACAGATACTGAATAGCATGGAAAAATGCAAAAATTAAAGTTGAATATATTAGAATTCCAAAATAATCATAGTGGTAGCTATTCAGATTTCTTGGTTGTGTACTTAGAAGCTTCAAAAGTATACAGAATTAATAAGAAAGTTCATCAAAGTTTATGTATATAATATCATTTCCCCAAAGTCAACTGTATTTCTATACAAGAGCAAAAGAGGTAAATATAATTTTATAAAAATGCAGAAAATTCATATGAATGAATATAACCAAACAATAAGTACATATGAATGAATCTAACAAATAGTATGCAAGACCTTAATGGAGAAAATTATGAAACTTCAGAGCAATAAAGACCCAAATAAAAATATGAATTACTTCTTTGGATCGATTGATTAAATGTAAGATATCAGTTCTTCCTAAAATGTTCTATAGATTAAATGGAATTCTAATAAAAATTTCAATATTTTTATGGAAATTGATACAGTGACCAATTTTTTAAAATTACAGTCAAACTCAATAGTAATTAACAAAATATTAAAATTATGGTAGCATATAGGCAGCAAAGTTACGAAACAATGGCAATGCTCACAAACTGTTGACAGGAATATAAATTGGTAAAACCTAATTTGGTATTTTCTTGTAATGTTGAACATTTACAAGCCTTTTCACTCAACAATTTTACCCTAAAAATGTTTAGATGGTTACACATAGAAAGAAAACATGCACATAGAAACATGTACAAAATATTCTATAAAAATGTTGTTCCTCAACAATAGAAGCAAAAACAATACTAAACAAAATCTGACACAAACCCAATAATTTAAGAATCTTTGACAGGACAATAAACAAACCAATTGTTTTAACCAATTTATTCTCATTCATTTCCTACACCACATACAGCTAAATGATACATTTTTTAGGAATATGTACTTATTTTAAAAAGACCCCCCAAAAAGCATAGTTTTATTAAAAAGAGAATTTGTAATAGTCATTTCCTCTACAAGGAAAAGAAATGTGTGCTGAGGACCACAGAAAACTTACCAGAATTGGTAATATTTTACTTTTTAAGTTTGGTCTTGAGTCATTACTATGTTTCAAGCTTTACCTCTATAATACATAGAGTTTGAACGTATCAAATATTCAATTGAATACAAAAGAAAGTATAAGACAAAAATAGTAGAAAAAGCTAAGAATATTCCCATATGAAGAGACAGATCAATGAAAGAGGCTCAACGTCTGTACTGAAGGTAATTCACAAAGAGAGAAATGAGAAAATAGAAAAGAGAAGCTAATACAACTACCTAAGAAAAATTCCCTCAGTCAAAAAAAAGAATCACCCTACAAATTCAAAGAATTAAAACATAGACTGGTGAGAAAGGTAATTAAAAACTTTACCACATCATTTTGAAATTTAAGATCACCATGAGTAAAGAGAAGCTTCTAAAGATTTACAGCAGAAAGGAAAAATGGGGGGATAGCTGAAGATTACATGTATTGAGACTAGAATCAGATTAGCATTGAAACTCTCATTAGCAACACTGAATCCAAAAGTGGTAATAAAGTTCTGAGAGAAAATAGTTTTGATTTGGAAACTTATTCATAGTCAGACTTTCAATCAAGTTGGCGGGCAAAATTAAATGATCTACAACGCATCCTTATTTTATTTTTACTTGAAGATATATTTAAGCAAATGAAAATGAATACCAATAAAGTATAAGAAGCCAAAGGCAAAATAGTAAAGGAGGAACAGACACTACCCCAGAATAGATAACTCTCTATCTATTATTATCTGATCTCTCACTCTCTTTCACTAGGTGAGGTTCCCTGGCTACCTGCTCTCACAACACACACATTTTTCCTTTGTAGTAGTGATCATACATTATACATAAGTGATCATGAATGCAGTTTTGGTAACTTGTCTGTCTCCCAGGCTAGATATCAAACTTCATGAGGGAGGAGCCATACCTCTGGTATTCACTACAGAATTTTTAAAGCTTAGCTCAGAATTGACCAGTAAACATTGAAAAATGTAACATGGTCATAAAAACTCCTTTCAATCAAGCCTCAGGCTCAAACTGTTAATGATTTATTTTTCCCTCCACTGCCTATATTCTGGAAACAATTATAACTCGAATATCTGTGGGTCTGAATGGAGCCACGTGAACATCTCTTATCCTTCCCCCAATGCTCAGTTTTGAAATGCATTCTTTGGACATTTCCAGTCCCTCTAGGTTCAGTTTCAAGTTAGTCAACTATTCCAGCACTTTATGTTCCTTTCCTCTCAGCAATGAAGTCTTAGTTTTGCTCCCTGTCACTACACCTGTTTCTCTGAGCTTTCCTATGAATTTCCACTGCAGACATTGCTTATGTGTCTGTGTAGCCTGCCCTTAGCCCACCCTGAACTTCCATAGCAGCTGGATATACCACAGCTTCTGTGCACACCGATGGCATTCTGTCTCAAGTGCCTGCCACGTCTTTCTGCTTTCTGCCTCGGGGATTTTTTCTGAGCTGTGGCTGCCTCTCAGTCCCTGCCCTCAAGTTCCTGGGAGTTAACACCCTCTAGGGGCAACCTGCAACCTCTGGCAGTGGTAGAACTCAACTGCCAGTCCTTTGTTGAGACCATTTTGAGTTGCTTCCTGTTCGCTTTCCTCAGAGGGCCCCCAGCAGAGAGCCTCAATGAGCCAGAGCAGTAACCTTTATGGACATCTCCTCTATGCCTGTCTTATACTGTCTGCACTTTCTATCTGGCTTCCTGGGATCATCCCCCAGTAATCTACCTGTAATTCAAGGCCTTATTCTCAAGATTTGGCTCACAGAAAGCCAAACATGAACTTCTAATGACTGACTCCAATGAATATATTTCCGTCCTTATCTTGTCACTTTTGCAAGATTTGACCTTATGGCCCCTTTCTCTATATAATTATATTACCTTGACTTTTCTCCCAATATGTTCCTGGTCTGTTCATACTTTCTAGATTCCTCTTTTGTTGGCATCTACTGTTCCCTTTGAGCTGGGGAACCCCTGCATCTGTCCTAGGTCTCCTTGGTTTGTGTTCCATGAACTATTCCTGTATGATACTCAGTCTTATGAGTTCAGCAGTTACCTATCCATATACTGATGGCTGTCAAACTACATCTACAGCTCATTGTATCTCTAGGGTTGCAGAAACATATTAGTATTTTTCACTTGCCTATTGTGTATTTCCACTTAGATATCCCCAAAGGCACTACTTAAAACTCATATACCTGTAACTGTATTCATTATATTTCCTCACCCCAAAGATGCACTTCTTTTTCTATATGTTTTCTGAGTTAATGATGTCCCCCATCATCCACATTCTTAACTATCCTTGTCAGTCTTGTTTCTTTTGTCTTCCTCATTTTCTATAGAAATCAGCTGTACAAATTCCAGGTGCAAAATGTATGTACACACACACACATACATACACACTCACATACGTATATGCACACGTATATATATTCCATTTATATATGTATATATTCCATATGTATAGACATAATATCTCTATTCCATAGAGATATTCCATATATATGCATTCCATATATGGAATGAATGTGAGTGTATGTGTGTGAGAATGTGGGATTTACAACATTCTTACTGTCTCTTTCCTGGCTAATGCCTTCATCATCTCTCACCTGGACTATTGCAACATCCACTAGCCATACTGTTTTAATGCATCCAGGCCACTTCCATCAAACTGTCTAAAATCAAAACATAGTCATGTAAAACTTCTGCATAAAATCATCACATCATGTATTAGCACTTTTTCATTTACTATACAAATTCCTTGTCCAGGAATCAGGAACCTGGGGAAATGGTGCAGGCAAGTAGAATGTTATGATTGGTATAAATGAGGCTGTTTTAGGGGGGACAGATAAAATGTGATACCTGAACGATGATCCTAAGAAACTAGCAAGTACAGGCACCTGGGACTTCAGGTGGAAAGAAGACTTCTAAAGGCAAACTTTTATTTTTCAGGGAGCTATTTTTAGCACAGCTATTTCTAGGAAATGGGATTTGTAAAGATATCTAATAAATTCTATGCATTAAAAACAATTAAAATCATACCAATACACTTTCCCAGTACCTAGATGAGTAAGCAAGTGATATTTACAATCTACTCCTTAGTATTAAAGGATTTTTCAAGAACATATTATTCTAGAATATAATGATAAACTAGTGAGGAATCAAGATTCTGACTTTCCTTGCTTCTTCTGTACTATAAACAGATTTGTCTGAAATACTTCCAGTTCTTTTTATTTAGCCCTTTTCTGATCACTACCCAAGTTAGGTAGTTAAAATAGGCCATTGACAGAGTGATAATACTTATTTTCTCAAGAATGATCTTTGGTAGGTGATAAAGTGCTACTTCCCTTGTAAAGGAAAAGGGCAGCTGCCTACAAAACAACAGTGATCTTCTAAAGCGTGAGAAAAAGAAAATGTATTGTGCAATAAATCTACGAAGCAAGGAGTTATTTCAGGACTACTGGATGACGTCAAATGTGGTCTTTTGAAGGTCAGCAATTTCGTGATCTATGGTATTAGAAATTTCAAGGAGTACAGCAATATCTTAATACGATCTTTTTAATGTAAATTACTTTGTTGATCTTTACAACTAAATTTTAAAAATATAGTTCAGGGCCATATATGTTACTACTCATCTTGCAATTTTCAGAATTGACTATAGGACACACCTGAGATTATCTGAAGAAAATGGATAACAGTATTTAAAAGATCCCTCACTGATTATAAGATGAAAATCAGAATTCTTAGCATGACAAACAAGGATGATCACAAACAGGCAGCTGCCTACCTTTCTTAGCACTCTCAACGTAAATCACTCAGCACAGTGCAAACATGTGCCCAAAGTCCACGATAGCCAGAACATTATAGGGCCTTCTTTGCGTCAGCGTGTTACCGCATCAGTATCTTCCTGTTACTCATTTTGTGAGTAACTGTAAGGCAATTTCTATTCATTCTTCAAGATGCAAGAAACATGTAACTTCTTTTGTGAACTCTTCACAAGGACTCTCCAGGAAATATATAACTTTGTATATGTCTAACATAGTCATACAATTCACATATGATCATGTATTCAAAGGCTTTTCGGTTCTCCTAGGATTAGCCATACAATCCCAGAAACAATTTTCAAGCTCTTCAGCCTGAACCACCATTATCCTGATGTCCATTTGGAATTTCTTTCAGTTCCTTGAATGTTCCTTACTGGTTCTCACTTGTCCCTTAAATTCGTTCCCATAGGGCTTAGTTTAAAAGTCAACCTGGCAAGAAGTCTCCCTTGATCCCCAGACTAGGTCAGGTTAATTTGCTCCCGAATTCCCAAAGGTCCTTTTGGTCTCTGTTATAATTCTATTCGTTTATAAGTATAAATAAATAGTAATAAATCTTTCCTCTTCCATTTATGTCCAAGTGATATGGATATAATTAATTTCAGCAGTAAGTATAAGTCCACCTTGTCCTAGAATGTGATTATGTTTTCTTTATAAGTGTGCATTTGAGGGTTGGGTTAAAAAGAGCTCAAATAAGTGCTAGGGACCAGACAATGCATTAGATAATGTGGTTTTCCCTAAGTAAAAAGAAATGTAAAGCTGTGTCTCACTGTATCAAGTTCATTTGAGAACTATGAGAAATCTGACCACGATGAAATATGAATTAACACTTGCTATATGCAAGAAATCAGATGCATGTGCTATAAAAATAAGGTTGTTCGTTGATTATAAAGAGAACATCTGCAGAGGTCCTTTTGTTTCCCCCAGTTGAAGTGGCCACCTGTGGCTCTCAAGCCTCTTGGTCAGAGGCTGATTGAAACAATGAATCAGATATGCATGGATCAATTTGCAGAACCAGATGAGGGGGAAACAAATTGGTTAACACCATGTTGGTGTGAGTCTGCCAAGTAGCTGGCCGTATAGAACAAATAGACTGCAAACATATAAAGCAAAGAGTAACAGCTGATACACATTTGCACTGTTGATTGTTCCTTGGACACAAGCCCAAAAGCTAGTCCCCTGGTAGAGAAGCTACCTTTGGACTATAAACTTTGCTCCATAAAGTGATGGGAAACAAGGAACTTTCTCTTCTGGGATGGTCATCAGGTCACTTCACTTCAGCTTTCCTCTCATCCCTCTCACCTGTCTTATGTTTCAGAGATCTCGTGGGAAAATAAGGGAATAGAGCTATTTAAAGAGCTGGGAGTACTGGTCAGAGAAAAAGTAAAGGTTATAATTAAGCTGATGTGCAATGATAGGAGCAAATGGTAATCTTCAGGGAATCCTGAAGATGGAGACATTAGGCTCCTTACATAACAAAGATTTGGCCTCAGACACTCTAGTAGCCTGCTATGACGTCATGCATATTTAAAAATTGAAGAGTGAGATGAGAAGAGAAAAATATAGAGGAAAAAGAATGCAGAAAAAAGAAGGAAAAGGAACAGTAAGAGACATCCTAAAATGATGCATTTACTCAACATACATTTGAAGATCCATTATGTGTACATCCTTATATTAGGGACCAATGGTAGAAAGCCAATTAAAATCCCCAGGAATTCTTCAAGCAATTCAATCTCCAAAAGGCTAAACTAGGAAAATAGATCAGTACAATATAAAATTTTATGGGTTATGTGTCTAAGACATAAACAGCAAGAAATAGACTATAATTTGGGGTACTATAACATAAAACAAAAAGAAAAAAATTGTCAGAAAAATGTAAGTTACTCAGAAAAGGTCAAGAGAAGTAAAATTTGATGACTTGTGAATCGTATACAAAGTTCAATCATAATACATAAAGTTCACGGTTTTTCCATAGATATTATGGCAAGTTTTATTTTGTTTTTATTCTGTGAAATGATGTAAACTCAGGCAATAGATCAAAGTCAGAACTTAGTTCACCTACAGTTTATTTTTAAATGTAACCCGAAATGCATCCAAATATCACTTCATTATCAGATTTTCAAACAGTGCTTTATTATAGAATTTCTGCTTACATTACATCAAATAACATCTCTCATAAGAAAAGGACATTGATGACGCATTGTCATAAAAGTAGAGAGGAACTTTCCAGAGGAAAAATAACTTCTGCTACTAGCACTAATCAGTTGATAATTTATCAATCAAGAAATGAGATATATTTTAAAATATACCATAACTTATTGTCACTATAGTTACTTTGTTGTACTGTCCAATATTGTTAATTCTATTTAACCATCTAACTATAATTTTGCACCCAAAGAGTTGATTTGGAATGCTCCTAACACAAAGAAACGATAAATGCTAGAAGTGATGGATATCCTTATTACCCTGATTTGATCATTACACATTGCATGCCTGTATCAAAACATCACATGTACCATACAAATGTACATAACTATCATGTACCCATAATAATTAAAAATAAAATTAAAAAATAAGGTACAATTCAATATCTGTGACAGATGTAACACTACACCTGAACCACAAGTCATTTAAAACTATATTAAGGTGGGAACGCCCATAGTAATTTATCCTCTCGGGTGACATAGAAGGCGGAATGGTGACAAAAGGTAAAGAGTAGTAGGAATAAACCTCCAGAGGCTAATGTGGATGCTTTTTCTTCTGGCTCTGGTTTATCGGTGGCCAAATCGTCATATTGTGGCTTGAACTGAAATCATTAAGATCAAAAGTATTTATTTTGGAAAGAAGGAAAAAGAAAACCTATTAAAAGTTGGTTTATAAACATATGTTCATATAACCCTTTAGTCAGTGTAATATTTACATATTTTGACCTACTATCAAGTGAGTCAGCAGTATCTGCCTTTAAAGCAAGGGTCAGGACAGGTCATCAGTTTTAATGAAAAATTGTGTGTAAAATGAAAAATACTAAGCCTGGTAAGAATCAAATATTTTTGAGGTTCAAAAGTTAATAGTGGTGCAAACCACCTGACATAAGATGGAGAGAAAGGAGGGCTTGTGAAGTAATGATAAATCCGTGAAGAAAGAGATATAATGTATTTTCCAAAAAGTTTTATTAGTTATTTGAAGGTGAGTTATGAGTACCGTGATATCTTTCACAGGTTCTAAATTATAGACAATAGACAAAGCATCCTGAATTGCCCTAGGCACACTGTGTAGGAAAGATCTGGTAATCTGGAGTCAACTCTGCAAGCAGCTATAAGTGAATAACAAAATATCACCTGGGGCCTGGCACGGTGGCTCACGCCTGTAATCCTAGCACTCTGGGAGGCCGAGGCGGGCCGATCATTTGAGCTCAGGAGTTCGAGACCAGCCTGAGCAAGAGTGAGACCCTGTCTCTACCAAAATTAGAAAGAAATTAATTGGACAGCTAAAAATATACAGAAAAAATTAGCTGGGCATGGTGGCGTGTGCCTGTAGTCCCAGCTACTCGAGAGGCTGAGGCAGTAAGATTGCTTGAGCCCAGGAATTTGAGGTTGCTGTGAGCTAGGCTGACGCCACGGCACTCTAGCCCGGGCAACAGAGCAAGACTCTGTCTCAAAAAAAAAAAAAAAAAAAATATCACCCGGATGATGATCCAAGTGATCTGAGAGGTATACAAGGGCTTCCATAGTGAGTTTGCTCTTTGAAACTTGAGACTCTAATTCTGAAACACAATAGCATAGGGACAAATAACTCAGGGTTTGGATCCAGAAAAACTCAAGCTTAAGGCTAAGTCCTGGTTCTACTACTTACTGGTTATGTGTCCAGAGGTAATCAGTTTATGTCAGTTTCTTCATATGAAAAATGTTAACAGTACTTATGTTATAGGGTTGTTGGGAAATTTCCATGAGCTAAAAGTGAATAAAGCACCACGTCAGGTCCAATTACTTCCATTAATATGAACTTTTAAATTCATTCTTAAATTGATATAATGATACTCAAGTCCATCGGATTCTAAGTCATGTTTTGCTGTGAAAAATATGGGAATAGCATTCAACATCATTATTGTATGGGACTTTCAATATTAAATTGGAAAATAGTAGCCCCCCCTTATCCATGGAGGATACATCCCAAGGCCCCCAGCAAATGCCTGAAATCATGGACAGTACCAAATCCTATATATACTATGTTTTTTTCCTATACATAAGATAAAATTTAATTT
>NW_012148619.1:8246909-8250841 GCF_000956105.1 Propithecus coquereli
CTACCATTTTGTCCAGCAATCCCATTACTGGGCATATACCCAAAAGAACAAGACATTCTATAAAAAAGTCATCTGCACTACAATGTTTATAGCAGCACAATTCACAATTACAAAGAAGTGGAAACAACTCAAGTGCCCATCAATCCATGAATGGATAAATAAAATTTGATATATGTATACCACAGAGTTCTATTCAGCCACAAAAAACAATGGTCATATAGCACCTCTTATATTATCCTGGATAGAGCTGGAGCCCATTCTACTAAGTGAAGTATCACAAGAATAGAAAAACAAGCACCTAATGTACTAACCATCAAATTGGTTTTAACTGATCAACACTTAAGTGGACATATAGTAATGACATTCATCGGGTGTCAGGCAGATGGGAGGGGGAGGAAGGGATGGGTATATACACACCTAATGGGTGCAGTGTGCACTATCTGGGGGATGGATATGCTTGAAGCTTTGACTCAGGTGGGGCAAAGGCAATATACATAACCTAAACATTTGTACCCCCATAATATGCTGAAATAAAAAATAAACAAAAAAAAAGAAACTGAAGTTCAAATAGGAAAATTAATTAATTATTCAAGACCATACAGCCAAGATGCTATAGAGATGGAATCAAACCCAAGCCTTCTAACTATCATATCCCTTACTTGCAAATTCATTTAACAGCCATCATTATCAGTTGACTTTTGCTCTGTAACAAATCATCCCAAAATTTAGAGGCTTAAAACGACAAACATTTTTTTTTTTTTCTTCATGAATGTAAGTTGGCTGGGATGTTCTTCAGGTCTAGGCAACTTTGTCTGGGGCTTGATGATTTAGGATGGCCTCACTCACATGCTGGAAGTCTAGTTGTACTAAGAGATGGCTCATCTCTGTCTGCTCCAGCATCTAGTAGGCTAGCCTGGGTTTTATCACATGGCAGTCTCAGGGAGCCAGAGAGCAGTAAGTGAACAAGTTCCTAAGCACAAGCAGGTTTCAAGCCTCTGGTTGTGCCATACATCCTACTGTCCCATGGACTAAAACTGGTCATACAGCCAACTCCAGGGTCCCTGGATACAGGGAGGTATGAAAAAAATTAAAGGATTGGTATTGCATTTGCCAACTATTTAATATCCCTTAGCTCTGAGTGGTAGGAGTCTAGGTCATTTTTATTAATACTTATGTTCTTACTTTTCTGTATTTTCCAAAATGATCATTTATTACTTTCATAGTATTAAAATAGATATTTCTTAAATAATTTAGAAAACTGGCCATTTTCTGGAGAACCACAAGTCCTGGTTGTGAGCTCATTTCTTTTTAAAATGGGAATTAAGACTTCTCTCTAAACCACAACAGATAATGTTACAGTTAGTGTTTCTCAGGGTTCTCTTTTGTCTTTCTCATCGTATTCCTCCACACAGTCTTCTGGCATGATCTCATGAATTGTTGTTCCTTCAGTTATACTTTATATGCTGATAACTCTCAAATCCATATACCCAGCAGAGTGCTCACACAAGTGCCTCTAACCTGTCTCTCCAAATTCCTACTGAACGTATCATTGAAAGGGTGTCTGCTTATTCCTTTAAAAATGCAGATGGGATTATAACCCCACCCTTTTTGCTTAAAACCACTTACAGGGGTCTAAACTGTCTCTCCTCCTCTGCATGTCTCCTCTATCTTTCACTCTCACTCATTCATTACGCCTACAGGCACCTTTCTTGTGGGTTTTTTATTTTTTTCCTTATTTTCCCCCCATTTTTCCAGACCTCAAGCTCTTTTTTTGCCACAATCTTTTGTTTCTCCTGTTGGAAGCCCTAGTATTACCTTCTCCTCTTTTAATGGAAACTCATCTTTATGATCTTGGCAAAAACATCAATTTCTAACCACTCAAACAGGTTAGGTCTACAAACTTTAGAACATTTATCTCAGGATATTATTAGAAACAATCAGCTCCATTTCATCCTTCATATCTCAGATCACATGTCACACAAACATGGGTCATACGCCCTTAACTGTTTTGAGAGTACCTCGAACTTCCTCTCCTATGCAATTTATAAGACTATGTTATAGGTTTCAGTTAAATTTTCTGTATTTTCTCATTAAACTATTAAATTAGACTGAAGTTAAGGGCTATGTTGATCTTGTTCGTTCTTGTATCCCCATTCCCTAGAACAATGCCTAGCATATATATATATGATACATTTAATAAAAATTATTTTATTTGTTTAACTGCAATATACTCCTTAATAGCTATTTCAATGGAAAGGAACACTGAAAAAAAATGACAATAAGAACATGCCATATAAATTTAAATGCATCATCTCTTTTGGAGAACATTTTATTTTCTTGCTATATTGATCTAGGCTATTGTTAAGTAGAATTTAACAAGTGATACTAAGAACATATGCCCAGTACATTCACAGTTACCAAGCCTAGAAGTGAAGATTATGTAAAGACATGTCAGGAATTGACAATATTGACTGTAGAGGCATAGTTTCCCAGAGATCTGCAGAAAACAAATTTCTTAAGCATTTTGTTCTTTATGTTTCCAAAGTGGCAGACAAAATGAGTTTATTGGCATTTCTCTTCTATTCATTCTTGTCAAAGATAAGAATAGGCATTCTTCAGATAGTTTTATCCAAAGATAATTCTAAAATTCAATAATTATAAAATTAAATTATACATATATATAAGCTTAAATTTATTAAATATATCTAGTCATATGTAGCTTTGTATCTTAACGAAAATAACAAAGCAACATAGATATGTAAAAAATACCAAGAAACCACGGCCTTTTAAAACATTAACACAGAGTCAATCTGGAACAGTTGAGTAGCATTCTAGATGCTTTTACTTAAGGAAAATTTTAGTAGGTTACTGTTTCATAAGAGAATAAAGAATTACATGTTAATAGTAGGATTTTTTCCACAAAAGAATATATTTAATTCAAAATTCTATTTAAAAAAAAGTTTGCACCTGGTGAATATTTCCATCTAATTATAATGTAATTAAACACATGGTCTTTGGAGTAAGGATGAGCTTTGGAAGTTCTCTTCCAAATGAGAAACTTTCTAAGTCTCATTTTTCTCATCTGCACAATAAAGACAATTATGTCTATTTTATAAGGACATAGTGGGATTCATTACTACACTCAACTAATCTGAATTTGTATTTCATAACAGGCATTATCTAGTAACAAACAAGGTACACACAAGCTACTTCTGTAATAAGCTTACCACTGAATGTAGATTTTATTAGTGAAAGAATGTGACAAAGCACTTAGGACAGCACTTTGCACATAATAATAAATGTCAGTCATTATTAGTGTTATTATTACTTCTTAAAGTAATAGAGCATGACATCACAAAATAAAACAAAAAGGAGGTGGGTAGAATTTAGTTGCATTCATATGTATACATACACATACATTCACACATGCAAATATACATAAATATACACACCAAGATTTCCAAAGACACAGACATACCAATGATTCTGCAATCTCCACTAAAATTCTTCATTTTAAAAGTATAAACTCCAATGTAATTTCTCTTAATACAGAGGCTTAAGATTCAAACTGATTTAATAAAGATTTTAAATGAAGTTGGAATAGTCAGTGACTCATAGGGTAGAAGTGGGTGGCAGGTGACAGAGGGGAAGGCCTCAGGCAGAAAAAAGACTCTAGGGACCAGTTTCCCATTCAGAATGCTATGAGGTATTATTTCCTCTGTTATTTTAACCTATGGTTGATGGATAAATCACATTTTCCTACACTTCTATACATGAAAGTAGTTATGTGTAAAGACTTTCTGAAAAGAAGTCCTGTCAAGCGCCCCCAAAACCAACAAAACCAAAGGTTAAGTAATTTTTTTTAAAGAGTCTTAAGTTTATGCTTAATGTTTCTGGGTCTTACCCTCCCCCTCCTTAAACAAGCTGCAGCA
>NW_012148619.1:8253411-8255614 GCF_000956105.1 Propithecus coquereli
GTAGAAACAATGGAAAAGTCTCTTTCTTCAAGATTTTGATGTAAATGGAAAAGTTACAAAAGAGCTAAAGAAGTAGCAGGGTCAAAGAAGGTGGGTTTTTTTTTCTGTTTTAATAATGCATACATTTGAGTAAGTTTGGAAGCAACCTTTACATTAAAGAAAATCAATTGGGCATCAAAGATGTAAGGGTGAATAAATCATGATTATTACCTTCAAGGAGCTCACATCCCAATATACTTTTCTCCAAAGAACCTGAATCAAAATATGAGAGGATGAAGGTGAGGTAATATGATACAGTTTTTAGCAAAATTAGGTTTGCAGCATAAACAAGCAGCAATATTTTCCCTGAGAATGGGGGTAAGAAAAATGGAAGATAATTGGAGGTTTTAAGAAGGAAAGAGCCATAACCAAGAGAATAGCTTGGTGACATTTGAGAGGTGAATGAAAGGGTTGTTGCGATGACAGGTATAATCATGATGAAACTCCAAAGAATTAATCTGTAATTGTCACACTCTTGTGCATTTTTCTTTCATCAGCATTCCATAGCCTGACAGAGAAAGCAAAGTGAGTAGTCAGTGGGGATGATAGATATATGAGGAATGATGTTTAGGGAATAAGCAACATCTTTGAAGAGTAAAAAGAGCATGTAGTGATATAAAGTTAGAGTACACACATAAATTAAGCAAAGTGCAGCAATTCTAGTTCTATAATTCTAGTCCTTAAAGACCAATAATATAATAGGCTTAGTGTCATTATTGCTAATTGGCATCAATAACAAATATGAAAGATATGATTATGGTAGAAATTTTAATGATTAATTTCTGGGACGAATCTGGTCTGGTATTTAATTGGACAACTTGGGAAAAAGCAAAAATATCTTTCAAGTATGCTTGAGAGGCTATACCTATTCTTCTTAAATATGTCTTAGTTCTCACAAGGCAACTGACTCCATGGCTAAAAATAAACAGAAGTTGGTTAACCAAAGGTCAAAAGTCTAAAATGGGCCTTGATACCACATTTTGGCATTTGTCCCAGGTCCTTCTGGAGGAAGGCCACAGCCAGAATCCTCCACATCAAGATCACACATGGGAAGAATTCTCCTACTAACAGGATTTCCCAGTATTGAAGGGCAGAATGGCTCTATCAGCCTTGTTCGTTCACTTTGATTCCAACCAAACTAAACTGTACACAGAGCTGTACTCTGTGGGAAGAAGAAATGAAGAATCTGGAGGGCAGAAGATATAGCTCTCTCAGACATGTTTGGTGGCAAAGAACAAAAGCACATAAAAAATAAGTTAAAATTAAAAATAGATGTTTTTGTAGGTGTACAATAGTCAATCCCACTTTTATTTATGATCAAGAAATGAAAGGCGGTGGATATCATAGCTACTGAGTCAGGAACCTGAAAATTCAGAAGCGGAAATTTCTTTCTCTCTCTCAGAATTATCTTCTATTTCTGCTCCTTACTGTATATCTCCTCCAAACTTGTTTATCTTTCTGATAGCCAGTTTTCCTGCTATCCTTGAATATGGTCAGTCATGAATAGGGAACCAGCTCTCAACTAATTCACATTCCTATGTCCAAACTCTCTGTAGCTAGGAGAGATCAACTAATTGGTTTCCAGAGTTGTGGACAGAGAGTGTCTTCAAGAAGGGAATTGGATAAGGAAAACATTTAGCATCCCTAGCAGCATGGTCTAGAACTTCAGAAAGAATATAGAATCCAGACCATGCCTAAATAGAGCAACTACTCCAGTGTTTTAAGTAAAAATATTCTTGAACAGATAGTCCACAGAACATCAACCAAAAGGTTTTCATATATATTTTAGGATGTGCTAGAAAAACAAGCTTAGAATATAGCAGTGTTTTATTATCCTGTGTTTCTCTGAGTTGTGATGTAAAAATCATGAGAATAAGCTAGGAATGGATAAAGTTGCAAATTGAGTGTACATTCTTTATGGAATTAGCTATCAATCTACTTTTTTGAAGATTCTAATCTTATGTTTTCCAATCAAGTATTATCATTATACATTTTAAGAAAGCCTAAATCAAGTCATTTTAGCTTTCAAGTGTGGCACATTAAAATAATGGATAATACTGGTTACTCATCTGTAGAAGAAACCCACAGAGTATAACAATATAGACTCGAGTACTTCAGGCTTCTTCCTACACTGGGACTTCATTACTTTATGAATTGACAACCT
>NW_012148619.1:8255664-8257999 GCF_000956105.1 Propithecus coquereli
TTGCTATATAGAGTCTTCTCTGGTTCCATACGAACCATAGAATTATTTTTTCTAGATCTGTGAAAAATGATGTTGGTATTTTAATAGGGATTGCACTGAATCTGTAGATCACTTTGGGTAGTATAGACATTTTAACAATGTTGATTCTTCCAATCCATGATTATGGTATGATTTTTCGTCTATTTACATCCTCTACTATTTCCTTCCTCAGTGTTTTGTAATTATCCCTGTAGAGGTCTTTCACCTCCTTAGTTAAATATATTTCTAGGTATTTTATTTTCTTTGTTGCTGTTGTGAAGGGTACTGAGTATTTGATTTGGTTCTCAGATTGACTGTTGCTGGCGTACAGGAATGCTACTGATTTGTGTACATTGATTTTGTAACCTGAGACTTTGCTGAATTTGTTTACCAATTTCAGTAGTCTCATGGCAGAATCTTTGGGGTTATCTAGATATAAGATCATATTGTCAGCAAAGAGCAATAGTTCGACCTCTTCTGTCCCCATTTGGATGCCCTTGATTTCCTTCTCTTGTCTGATTGCTCTGGCTAGGACTTCCAGCACTATGTGGAATAGAAATGGTGATAGAGGGCAACCTTGTCTAGTTCCAGTTCTAAGTGGGAATGCTTTCAATTTTTCCCTGTTCAGTATGATGGTGGCTGTGAGTTTGTCATATATGGCTTTTATCATTTTGAGGTAAGTCCCATCTATGTATATTTTGTTAAGTGTTCTTATCATAAAAGGGTGCTGAATTTTGTTGAATGCTTTTTCTGTGTCTATTGAGAGGATCATATGGTCTTTATTTTTACTTCTATTTATGTGTTGAATTACATTTATAGATTTGTGTGTGTTGAACCATCCCTGCATCTCTGGGATGAAGCCCACTTAGTCATGATGGATTACTTTTTGAAAAGCACCTGAATTTCGCTTGTTAAGATTGTGTTGAAGATTTTTGCAATTTATACTGAGCACTTGATAAACGGAAGACATAGTGCTAAGCAATGAGTATTTAGCAGGAAGCATAATAAAAAAGTCTTTATCCACTAGGTGTCTGGTAAGACTGATGAATAAGTAGGAAATTGAAAGTTAATGAGATATGTACTATAGTATGAAATATGTAGGGTTATGTGGAAAAAGACAGATGAATAAAATCTAGATATCAGGAGAAAAGTTTGATGTACATATGGAAAGTTCAGATAGAAGTTGTGAGAACACAAATTTGTCTCAGAGGTTAGAAGGTAATGTTTAAAGAGAAAATATTAGCTAAGTTAAGTGAAGTAAGCTCATCAGAATATTAACCTCAACCAGAAAGTATGAATTGATGTTGTAGGCAAGTCAATCACAGGAGTGGCAGGTGGAAAGTCACATTTAATACTGTGATACAGTGTTTACTAACTGATAAGAAAACAGTGGAATAGACAAAAAATTAGTGTGACAGTATCTAGGTTAAGGTCTTGAAAGCTTGGGCTCTTCATTTTAGTGAAATGAATCCCAGAGATTTTTTAAAAGAAGAAACAGAAGACATAGTGACATATTGGATGTTGTATATGCCAGAGAAAAAAATTAAAGGTAATTCTACAATTTGAGTTCAGGAGCCAACAAATATAAGAGAGCTCGTGCACATGGTTTTATCTGAAAAGGAAAGGCAGTTTGGGGAGCAAATTTCTAAATTCATTTGGAAAGCACTGAATTTAACATTATATCCCTAATTCAATTCAATCTATACAATTGTGAGTTAAGAATAAGCACAGGAAGAACGCATGCAGGAAACTAGGGCTGAAGGTCTCATTTGGGAATTATCTTCATAGAGATCAGAAATGAAGCCATGAGTATGGTCTAAGCACAGCAAAGGCTTGGGACAGATGCTTGAGTGCCCTCCTATCTAAAGACTAGGATAAGAAAAGGAAGTCATCAAAGATGTACAGAAAGCATGAACAGAGGGACAGGTGAATCTATGCAGAAAAGGAGAAAAAAGATTCAAGAAGAAGGTATTCTCAAATATCAAATATCTAAGTGCATCCAAGGAACATAAGAGCTAAGGTACTATTACTGGCTGTAGGGGCAAAAAGTTCACTGGTAGTACTTTGATAGTATTTTCAGAAGTTCATGGGGCTGGAAGAAAGGGAAATACTATTTCATATAGTTAAAATGAGATAAGCAGATAATAAAGTAGAAACAATGGAAAAGTCTCTTTCTTCAAGATTTTGATGTAAATGGAAAAGTTACAAAAGAGCTAAAGAAGTAGCAGGGTCAAAGAAGGTGGGGTTTTTTTTCTGTTTTAATAATGCATACATTTGAGTAAGTTTGGAAGCAACCTTTACATTAAAGAAAATCAAT
>NW_012148619.1:8266989-8268395 GCF_000956105.1 Propithecus coquereli
GAGGAGATACAAGTGTTTTCATATTTTCCTGAGGTAAAAGTATGAGCTTTAGGTATGCACCAACTAATTTATTTTTAATTCCTTTTATTGAAAACAAATGCATTGAGCTTATAATGTAGAAAAACAGTACCCAAAGGGCATGTTAAGATATGGTAGGTTATAGTGGTTACCCCATATTGTCCTTCAAAAGATAAAAAGAAGAATATACCATATTTCTCTTTTTCTAAATTTAACAAAATATTTACTGAGTAGTACCCACTGTTAGGTTATATACCAGGAATTGGAGAGTCAATGATGATTAAAAACAGACTTGGTTTTTATTCTTATAGAGCTTAGGATCTAGCGGGGTAGAATGGCACTAATACAGTAACCACAAAAATCAACGTAAAATTACATTGTAGTAACATGCTCTAAAAGAAAAAGTATTGTTCTAAGAGTACACTGGGCTAAGAGAAAAGCACTGAAATACCCTGAAGTAGAAAAGACCTGGAAGAGGGAATTGCCCAGAGCTTGGGAAATGAGAGGGAGCTTGGTGAAAGATAATATTCAGCAGCTTACTTTTACCCTGAAAGTAATGAAAAACTTTAGAAGAGTTTTAAGTAAATGGGGATGGAAGATTGGAGTAATTACATTTGCGTTTTCAAAATATGTCCAGTCTAGTGGAAGAAAGATTGGCTTCAGTCAGACCAGTGAGAAGGTTATTCTGTAAATCCAAAGGCGAGCTCTTATTGCACAGATCAGAGTATTGCTGAAGAAGACAAAGAGAAGTAGAGGGAAAATCAACAGAATTTGGTAGTAGATTGGATATGTAGAAACCATAGAAGTATATTTTGCTCCCATAAGAGATTATAACATTAGCATCAAGGTAGAGGAAGCAAAACATCTACTCAGGTTATGGTAAGGAAACTTCCCCAGCTTTTGTACCAATGAGATGAACATTCTACAATGTGAATAAAAACTTCTTCAATATTGATATTTCTAAACTTATAAGAACTCCAAATATAAATATCCTTTTCCTCGTTAACTTTGGTGTTGTTTTGGTGGTTCTACAGGAGTTCCAGTATGTAGTATTGACGTGTAATTCTCCTCTCTGAATTTTCATTTAAGTCTACTTCTGTAGAAGTCCTCTCACATCCTAGATGAAAATAATCCCAAATTTGAAGGGCATTGCTTAGGGCTTATCATTTATAAGGAGACTGACACTTCACCAGGGGAAGACTGTCCTTAAATGCTTAGAATTTTAGGCTGCTAGGCAATCCAGCAAAGTAGCCCAGAAGCTCTTAAAAAGAAAAAAAAAATAGATTGTGTGCACTAACCTCTTCAAATGGGCACATATCCAAAAATGACTTGAAATCCATATATATTTTCTAGGAAACTATTTTTAATTCCTTCTACAACCCTTCTTG
>NW_012148619.1:8280195-8282180 GCF_000956105.1 Propithecus coquereli
AGTAAGAAGCTAAATGGACGTTCTACCTCCCTGAATCAGCATCATTTCTTAGATGTTGCTCACATTAATTCTGATTAGAATCTAGTTTAGGATTGATTAACCCTGGAAAAATGAGTGATGTGTTTATCATTTCTGGAAATTTCCTTCTTTTCTTTTATTCTTTTTTACCCTAAGAATTAAATACTTAGGGTTTTCCTAATTTTTTTCTAAAATGGTGTTTCAAAATTTCAGGTTGCACAAGACATATCCAGACCCCTACACTTTTATGTTGGCAGAACTTTGAGATACAATAACACCTAAATTCTATAATCCATGAGCCCTACCCCAGGGAAAAATCAGGTAAGTTTCCTCTTGGACATTTCTCCCTTTTACAATTAGTTCATAGTAAATACCTTAGAACCTACTGACAATGACTGAGGCGGATGTGAAATAACAAGAAACTATATCACACATATCACTGTTGTGCAATGTTAGTATTAACTGTCTACTTATTTGGACAATTGGGCAGATGGGTGGATGCAGCCAACCATCAGGATCATTATAGGAATCAAGATCATTCCAAGCAACCCTTAGAGTAGAAAGACCATCGGACCTAAATTAGAACAAAAAAGTCTTGGTTTCAATTCCAGAATTTACTAGCTGTGCAATACTCAGCTAATTCCTGAGCCCATCATAAAGGGTACACAGTAATCATTTCTTAAATGGGTGACCAATTCCCAGTAATTCAAGAACTGACAAAATCTTCACTCTATTCTACTGCAGATGAACTGACCAAAAGATAATTTTATTCTTTCTAAAGTATCAGCATGATATTTTGCTTCTTTTTTTTAAAAAAAAGCAACTGTAAATGTGGATGCCTGTCTACTGAATGCTTCAGAAAATTGATGCCTGATATTAGATTGCTTTTCCATCACTTCATCTATGCCAAACTACTAAAGAAGAAGAACCAAAAGGAAAATAATTGGACCTGATTTTTACTATATGAACCCACACATTTTCCTTTCTGCTTCCTAATTAAGTGCCTAAGCAGTGAATGTCTTTACGATCCTTTATTCCTTGAGAGACACCATAGCATTAAGTATAGTTAGTGTACCTTACACATCCTCCTATACATGAAGAGATGGAGAAGTTTCTGGAAACATGCGACCTCACTTAAAGGAAGCACCTGATGTCGAAACTCACATTTGCACATACTTTTCAGTGTGATATCCTCCCAACGCGTATCTAGCAGACATATCTTTCAAGTCTATGGCAAGTCACCTATATCAGCTTGCTCAAAACCCATTTCAAACCATTTTACCTTGCCTCCTTCTATTTTATCATCCCAGGTTTCCCTAAACCCAGGTGACTCAACTATCATCAATAAAGCATAGGTGTGAGATTGCTGAGCAACCTTTTCCTTTCTCCTTCTCCATTCCTGTAACTTGGACTAAATTGCTGAAGAAAGAGCAGCCATCTTTTAGCCAAAAGGACAAAAACACATCATAAAGACAGCAGGAATTGAGTTAGCCAGAGTTCTTGATGGTGTTATTGTGGTACGTACACTCCTGAGTTGTTTTCTAATGACAAACATAAAGCCCTTACTTCTTTAAACCACTAAAGAAGAGATTTCTGTACTTGCATTTGAATGCATTACAGTCTAAGGTCTGACATCAAGTACCCCCTGAGATGACTTCTTTGATGTCCAAAGTCAGATACAGACACTTTTATTCTCTTCTGTTCCCACAGAACTTTTTGCATACCACCTTTCAATGAAAACAAAAATGTTGTCATGGAAGTATAAACCAGAAGTGTACAAATTAAAGGATATAGCTTGATGGAGCTATTACTAACACGGAGTGAGCACAGACCAAGTGAAGAAATATAATATTCTGAAACCCTGAATGCCCTCTTGTGCAGCTCTTAGTTACTATCCTTCCTTTTCCCCAAAAGTAACAACTTCAGCCACCAGTCTTTCCTGTTTTTTGAATTTATATAAATATTAT
>NW_012148619.1:8286485-8287532 GCF_000956105.1 Propithecus coquereli
GTATCAATGACCATGTTAAAGGAAAAATATATAGATACCTCAGTTAAATAGCAGAAAAGCTCAGAATAAAGTAAAATTAAACTACATGTCCCTCTGTAAGAAACCTATTTTAAATATGAAGATGTAGGTTGGTTAAAAGCAAAAGGATTCATTTGCAAGGAAAATTTGACCTCATCCTTTCTGATTTGGGTGTCCTTTATTTCTTTCTCTTGTCTGATTGCTCTAGCTAGAACTTCCAGTACTACATTGAATAGCAGTGGGAATGGAGGCATCCTTGTCTTGTTCCAGATCTTGGAGGAAAGGTTTTCAGTTTTTCCCCATTAAGTATGGTACTTGCTGTAAGTCTGATTTATATGGCTTTTATCTTAAAGTAAGATAAGTTCCTTCTATACCCAGGTTTTTGAGAATTTTTATCATGAATCAATATTGAATTTTACCAAATTTTTTTTCAGCATTAATTGAAAAGAAATCATATGGTTTTTGTCCTTTGTTCTGTTGATATATCACATTGATTTGCATATGTTGAACCATCTCTGCATCCCTGGAATGAATCCCATTTGATCATAATTGATAATTTTTGTAATGTGTTGTTGAATTTGGTTTGCTAGTATTTTATTGAGGATTTTTGCATCTGTGTTCATCAGAGATACTAGCCTACAATTTTCATTTTTGTTGTGTCTTTTTCTGGTTTTGGTATCAGTGTGATACAAGCCTCATGGAATGAGTTTGGGAGTATCCCCTTCTCCTTTATTTTTTGGAATAGCGTAAGTAGGATTGGTATTAGTTCTTCTTTGAATATTTGGTAGAATTCAGCAATAAAGCTATCAGGTCCTGGGCTTTTCTTTGATGGGAGACTTTATTACTGCTTCTGTCTTGTTACTTGTTATTGGCTTATTCAGGTTTTGGATTTCTTCCTGGTTCAACCTTTGTGGGTTGCGTGTGTCTAGGAATTTGTCCATTTCCTTCAGGTTTTCCAATCTATTGACATATAGTTGCTCATAGTATTCTCTAATGATCCTTTGAATGTCCACAGTAACAGTTGTAATG
>NW_012148619.1:8287582-8289592 GCF_000956105.1 Propithecus coquereli
AGCTAAAATCCCCCATAACTGCCTTCCTTCCTTACTTCAATAATTGGTATTTCTGTAATAAATTCAGCTACTCATCCAGATATAGCCCTCTCTTAAGAGGCCTCCATCAGACATGCATTTATATTTTTGAATCCCAGTTTAGGATTCTCCCATACATAAGGATATTACATATGCAAATAGATATGTGAGGCTTTGTTTCCATCCAATCTTAAAAATTCAACGTAACATTTTGGGGAAAAGTGAGTCTTAACTTCGCTTGCTACACAAGCATCTTAGTTCCAAGTTTTTGTTCACATAGAGCCAACTTACAACTTATTTGTCATTTAGCATTCACTAATTACCATCAAAGTCACTGTAGCAGAAGCTTCCACTTAGGTTACTAAAAGCTCCAAAGAGAAAAAGCTGAATGACCTACAAAATCATAACTTTTCTTGACGCCGTCAGAGAGATGAGGTGGCCAAGCAACCAAGTAATCTGAATTCCAAAGAGGAATAAGCCTTTCCAAGGACAGACGAAATGCAATAAGGGTTGCACCTTTGATAGAGCATAGTAGACAGAGGTGGCCACCACACAGGCAGGTAAGAAAGAACCAACTTACAATGTGATATGTTATAAAAGGCCAGTATGCTAACATGTTAGTTTGGAATAGACCGAGACAATAAACATAAGGCAAATCTGTATTCTCTTGCAAGATATTCTACATAAGACCTTTATAGATTCTCAGAGGAAAGATTGAGGACAGAACCGAAGACTAGAAAGAGGAATGTGGAAGTTTATTGGCAGCTGTTTGCAAGCAGTCATGAAACTCTGCCCACTCCACAAACTCTATTTTTCTACAAAGCAATGTTTAAAACCACTTGGGAAAAGACAGTAAAATTGTCACTCCCAGGACACAGACAAAAATCCATTATTATGACTAAAGAAGCAGCAGAAGAAGAAAAATCCTCTACCCCTTGGGAAAGACCAGTAAATTATCTTAGGCTGAGAATCCTACACTGATACCAAGCAGAAGCCTGAAGCTGTTGGAGGAAGAACAGAAATCTCCTACCCAAGACTAAGTGCAGATGCAAGGAAGAGTTTTTCAAGGTGAGGAGGAGCAGGAAAATTGAAAAAGACTCACCCTCAAGACTCATGTATACAGAAGCTCCTCAGACTGAGACTAGACCAGAATGACAGAGCATAGTCCAGCCCCCACAACAAGCCTTACACTAAGTAATCCAGAAGCAGCAGTCTATCACTTGGGGGAGGAACAAGAATATACAGACAGTCCCCTCTATGGCACAGGCATATAGGGACTGTTGACAGTTTAGAGGGAGCGAAAATATTAATAAACACCCTCTAGCACTGCAGCCCACACACTAAGCAGCCAACCACTAGAGAATCTGAAAACTATAGAGCATTGAAAGTAACAGTAAAAACCCATCAACCTAAACTAGCTCAAACTGCTAACTAGATAGATTCAACTCCCATACCTAGAGTTTGATGTAAGTACTGTGTGCATTCCAAGGGTTACTTACCATTTATTGTCCTCTGTTTTTCTACATATGAACACTGGCATTCAATTGAAAATAATGAGACTCAACAAAGAAAAATCCTAACCCATTGGTAAGAGATACCAGACTGGTACTCAAATGCAGCAGACTCAAAAAGCCCAGATGTTGAAATTATCAGATAAGGACTTCAAAATAGCTAGAGTTAACATCTTAAAGAAGGTCTCAAAAAAGGTCAACAAAATGCATGAACACATGGGGAACATCAAAAGAGCGATGATGAATTTATTTTAAAAAGTTAAATAAAAATCCTAGGAATAAGAAACATATCAGGAATGAATAATTCCTTTAATTGGCTCATTATTAAACTCAACACAACAAAGAAAAGAAACAATGAATATGAAGATAGGCTAATATAAATTACTCAACTAAAAATCAACAACAACAAAAAGAAGTGAAGAAAATAGAAAAAGTCTCAAGAAATGTGGGACAATATTGAAAGGACTAAAATTCAGTGATA
>NW_012148619.1:8293249-8294249 GCF_000956105.1 Propithecus coquereli
GAAAAAAACTCTAAAAAATATTGATAAATGGCACTTCAACATAGTTAATACTCTCCTTCTTTGAAAGACATAGTCAAAATAAAAAGACAAACCACAGACTGCAACAAAAAAATTTGCAAAATTCATATCTGATAAAAAAAACTTTTATCAGGTATATTTAAAGAATTCCTACAACTCAATTAGGATGAAACTAATTAAGAAATGGGCAAAAGATTTGGACAGATGTATCACATAGGTAGGTATACACATGGCAAATAAACACAAGAGGCTAAATGTCATTAATCATTAAAGAAATAAAAATTAAATCCACAGTGTGATACTGCCATCTAACTGAATGGTTAGAGTAGAAAAAAAAAAAAAATCTGACAATACCAGATACTGAAATGGATATAGAGCAACTAGAAGTCTGATAAAGTACTGGTGGGAATGGAAAACGATACAGCCACTTTGGTACATAGTTTGGCCGTTTCTTATAAAGTTAAACATACAATTTCCATACAACCCAGCAATCCTGCCCCTGGTATTTATAGAAGATAAATGAAAGCATATGTTTATACAATATCTGTATATTAATATTTATAGCAGATTTATAACCACCTACATCTAGGAACAGCCAAATATTCATCAACTATTGAATGGATTAAACAATTGTGGTGGTACACCCTTACAAAGGAATACCACCTATCAATGATGAGGGTCGAACTACATATACATGCAGCAACGTGGTTGAATCTCAAATACATTACACTGTTTGCAAGGAGCCAAAGAGCACATATCTGTGATTAAATTTATATGACATCCTAGAACAGATAAAACTACAGATACAAAAAATCAAATCACAGGTTGACAGTGGATAAGGTTGGAAGAATAGATTGATTCTAATAAATCATGAAATTTTCACAGTAATAGAGATATTCTACATCTGGGTTAACATGTTGGTTACTTGGCAGTATGTGTTTACCAAACCCATAAACTAAGCATATTTAATGGATAAATATGT
>NW_012148619.1:8294874-8296285 GCF_000956105.1 Propithecus coquereli
TCAGTGAGGCTGCTCTGGACTATGATGTTAGAGTTAATTTTCAAGAGACCTTCCTTTGTGACATTATACAGAAATTTTTTTATCATAAGAGTTATACTGACATCGGCATCTCTCTCAAGAAATTTTTGTGTTATAACAACATTAGGATTTTTCTTTTTTACAAGAAAGGCATAATCTGTCATGGACTCAACCATTGTTAGAGCAGCATCCATACGGATATCAACTTAGTTACTACAAATTTAAATTTTTATTTCCTTACTTGAAGACAAAACATTACATTTATTTTGACAACGCTTGTTGTGTGCAACTCTTTGCTGCAGAAAAACTTTATTTTTAAATTTCACTATCACTTAGAAATCTTACATCAGGACATTTATTGGTAAAATCTGTTGACTCATCAATCTACAGAGAAACTGTTGTTTTTCATGTATTACAAAAAACCTCTTCAGCATGATGTGACATGTTATCGATACGTCAACTTACTGTACTGAGAGTAGAATCTTCAATTTTTCATACTGCATCTTGTCCAAACATTTTACTCACTATAATTTTACGTGCTGACATTATTAAAACAGTTTTTCAACAGCTGGGTAACTTCTCCTTTCCTGGCCACTAAATAACTTGATTCCTGAGGCTTTCGACCGACATGACTTTTAAAAATAAAACTTTGTTCTGTTTTGAGAATAGCCATTTAAAGTAATCACTAGCTTTACCTGTCAAATGGTTGTGAGTTATACATTAGTGACTTAAAAAATTTTTGTTGGAGTCTTTGCTGCATTTGTAAGCCGTGATTCTTCATAATTATTCTATCAGAATTGTCATCAGCCAAAAATCCTTTTCTTCCATGTCTTAAATAATTTTCAAACATCGATGTGCTGGATAGTCAGACATGATTTTAATACACAAAGGCTAATAGAATATAAAATAGAAGGGCATAATAAATAAAATGATAAAATTATTTTTTAAAAATTCACAATACAATTCAATTCTAATTCACACAATTCTTATTTTGCCAAGTTCACAACAGCAGAATAACAGAGGTGTAGCTAAGCCACAGTGTGTAAAAATTTCTTTTTTGTATTGAAAATTTCCCTTCGATTTTTGGTTACACTGGCAAAGCTTGCTCAGTCCTATTAACTAGTCAACAGCACCTAAGGGAAGGTAAGGGGAAGTAATTTTTAGGGGGAAACTGACATTATCACATGTCCTACTCTCTTCCCACTAGGGTCATCGATAATCCGTGGCCTTCACTATCTTGTGTCAGAAACTGAGAATGAATTCAACCAAATGAGATGACCCATCCTCTGTGTGCTGCCTTAAAAGCCTGAAAGACCTGTAATAGAAATTCTAAGGGTGAATGCTCAGTCAATATTCACTACTGGCAGAGTTAGCTTTGAAAAGCACTCAAAAC
>NW_012148619.1:8297320-8298033 GCF_000956105.1 Propithecus coquereli
ATATGAAACCTCCCCACGTGGGGCACTGGCTGTACTATAGAACAAAACAAAGTAATGAAAAAATGTGCAAATTATAGGAATAGATAATTCACAAAAGAGCAAATCCCAGTGAACATGTAGAAATGTGTTCAATAGCACTAATAGTGGAATGCAGATTTAAGTGGCGATTATATGGTATCTAAATTCTAAATTCTAGTGTCTAGAGCTCTTTCTGATGGGAAAGAATTTCAGGAATTGTTATTGGAACTGTGAGGTGGTACACCCGTTTTGGAAGACAATTTAGTAATATCTATCTAAAAATAACTCTCATGGTAATCTACCCCATGGAAAGAAAAATAATCATAGACAATAAGAGCATATGGCTAAGGATGTTTATTCAGACTTGTTCACAGTGGCCAGGAACTGAAAAACAAAGACTGCCCACCCTAAGAGGAATCACTAGCTTGACTGTGGTGTTCCACATCATGCCATATTACACAGCCATTAAAAAGAATAATTTTAAATTATAACAGATGATAGTGAGAGATTTCCAAAATATTCTGAAGGCTGAGAAAAGAAATATACAGAAAAGTAACTGATAACATGGTTTTGCTTTTGTAAATCTATTATGCAAATGATTATCATTTAACATTAATCAAAAGAGAAAAAAGTATATGTGGGTATTTATGTGTGTGTATCACAATATAAAAAATAAAGACATGCATACATTATTA
>NW_012148619.1:8301173-8302328 GCF_000956105.1 Propithecus coquereli
TGCAAAGAAGCTAAACTATTCGGGAAACAGGAGAGAATTCATTTAACAATAACTGACAGGTTAGTTTTCCTGTCTTTGTGTTATTTTTAATCAAATTTGAAAATTCAGTTGCTAATAGTTTTGTGAATGTCTTCGGGGTTGGGGGAATTGATTATCAACAATGTTCTGCATCATGCTATAATCTTACAGGCAAATTAGCCTATCAAAAAATAATCAACATGTTAGCCAAATATCTGTTTATCTTAACCACTGAAAAGATTTACCACCACACCCTGAAGGTATTTTGACATTAAGTTCCTTGAAGATGAGTACAATGTGTTGCTTTACAATGTTAGATCTCTTGACATCTAGCAAAAGCAAGCATTTAATAAATATTGGTGAAATAAATGAATGAATCAGGTAGCAAACCTAGAGGATTTCCCTTGTTTCTCTGAAGGATAGGGTACAGTTTTCTGTATCGAATATGAGATTCACTCCTCATGTATCACAGACTGATTCAGCTACTCATGTTCCTGCCTTTAAATTAGGGTCAAATTAAAAACTACCCACTATATGGTGAGATGAAACATATGCTGGTATAAGAGTCAATATTGCAGATCTCATCATTTTGTATTGTTTTGATTTTCTGGGAATCCCAAAGAATAAAGTGCTATATGAAATCACGCAGAAAGTGTCAGTGGATTATACATGCCTGTGTATACCTTCGCCTACAAAAATAGTCTCTGAGGTGTGAGTGAAGGAAAGGGGGAGGATCTCACAAAGTACTGGAATCATCCAGATCTCTGAGGATGTTCCTCTGCTTTGGTTCTCGTAAAGAACTGAAAGCTGCTCTCATTTTCCTGTTTTATGTTTTCACAATAGCATATTATTTGAAACATTTTTCAGGCTTGCAATTCAGCATTCATTTGTTTAATTGATTGTTTGTTTTCCTCACTAGAATCCAAAATCCATGAAGGAAGGGAGGGACTCATCAAACAAAATAAATATGATTATGACATCCTCAGTGTCCAGCAAAATGTCTGGCAAAGAATAGATGTCAATAGACATTTTAATGTATAAATGAATGAAAGTGCATTCTTGTTATATTTGTAGATGATAACAGCTGGACTGAACATGTATTTTATATCTGAATACATAATATATACCATACATATG
>NW_012148619.1:8303853-8304160 GCF_000956105.1 Propithecus coquereli
AAAAAAAAATGCCCTACTTAAAAGGAAACGTGTCAAAATACAAACAATAGTTGTTTTATGGATAGATTATGTTTTTTACTGTGATATCATTTTGTAAATGTTCTGTATTACAATTATTCACCTTTAATTATCTAAAGTAGTTGTTGTCAAAATTGAATTAGTTAAATGAGATATATCAATTTCCATAACATTTTGAGTATATGGGAGAAGTCCATAATAACCAAGGTTATAATAGTTGGCACCATTGTGTTTAATTTCTCACTTCTTTTGCGTTATATTAATATCTGCATCAACAATTGCCTTGTGA
>NW_012148619.1:8304905-8305926 GCF_000956105.1 Propithecus coquereli
CACAATACTCTGATTAAGGTTAACAACATGAGTATGTAGTTATAAGCAGAGTATGTTCTCTGAGAAGCTATGAAACACAGACTGAGGAACAGATAGAATGTGGCCTCATTAGCTTCTGTTTTTCCATTCTTTTAACTGATCCAACTGAAAATACATGTGGGAAGATTTTGAAACTTCAAATCATAGGATTTCCCCAGTTGCCCAGTAGATATTCTTTATAGTCTTTGTATTAAGTAACTTTTGCATTTGGTGTCCCTGCCTCAAAGTAGACCACTATTGCTACCCAGTCTTTTCTTTTAGTCTCATAGATTGAAATCCTTTGACTCACTTAAATCTCACTTTAAAAGCTGAGTGATCTTTACTGGGGGCTTTTCTCTGATCTCTTTTCTTACATTCAATATATTGCATACTAATAACCTAGTTCTATCAATCCACACACAAGGAATTAAATATACTAGTTAAATGAAATTTAAAATGAAAATGAAAAAATGGTACGAGGACTTAGAAGTGATCTAATTCCATTCTCATTGTTAAAGAGGAGGAAAAAGAGGTCAAGACAGTTACTTGACTGACGTTACAGAGTAAGTTTGCTGCAGAGGTTGTCAAAAAACCCAAATTTCCTGATGTCCAGGGCAGAACCACTCCATCACAATGAATGACTTCTTATTCTCTTAATTTCTAATGCTAAATTACCTTAAAGACCAACTTAAAGAAAATATTTGTCATTAACTTAGGCAAATAGCCACATTTCTAGAACATTAATGAGAAAAACCTAAGAAGTTCTGAACTGAGAAACTGCTGGTTTGGGGAAACTATTTCACATCTCAATGTCCAAGATGTTGACTGAGTTCTAAAGTGAATAACCTCATGGAGCTATTTTTATTTTCCACACAGTGTAGAATTCAGTTGGTAACAGCAATTTTATTTGTTTCCCTATGATTGCTCCAGTTTAACCAAAAAAATGTATAAAATGTCCAAATATTTTAAAGTTAATCTTTTGCTTTCAATAGGAAGATTTGAA
>NW_012148619.1:8307146-8319652 GCF_000956105.1 Propithecus coquereli
GATACAGACCAGATTTCTAGATCAAGCTGGTGGAAAAGGACTAAAATGCAGAGTAGAAAGGGAAAACAAAATTCAGAAAGTCAAACCTTAGTGAAAAAAAAAAAAAACCCACTAGATCTTCTCCTCCACAAACAGAAAATATGACTTTGTATGACTTAGCTAAGCCTCAGTTCCACACCTGTTAAGTAGGAATGATTTTATTTTTTCTCATGAGGCTATGATAAAATAAACATCTGTAAAGATTCTGGCATGACTGCAACTTCAGTTAGTGAGCCTGAATAGTGATGATGATGATGATGATGACAATGACCGTGGTGCTGATGGGGAGTGTTATGGACTGAATGTGTCCTCCCCCAAATTCATATGTTGAAGCCCTAACCCCCAGTGTGATGGTATTAGAGGGTGGCCTTTGAGAGGTAATTAGGTTTAGAAGAGGTCATGAGAGAGTAGCCCTATGATGGGATGAGTGTCCTTATAAGAAGAGAAAGAGATATCAGAGCCCTTTCTCTCTTCACCATGTGAAGACACAGCAAGAAGGCAGTCCTCTGCATGCCAGGAGCTGGGCCCTCACCAGACACCAAATATGCTAGCACCTTCACCTCAGACTTCCCATCCTCCAGAACTGTAAGAAATAAATGTCTGTTGTTTAAGCCATCTACTCTACAGTATTTTGTTATAGCAGCCTGAGCTGACCTAGACAGAGATGGTGATGACAATGCTATTCATGGTGTCATGATGATAATGGTGATAGTGATGACGTTGATTATTTTTATCATGCCTTAAAATGCTTGACTCTTTACTGAAATAGACTGGGGACCATCAGAAATAGAGCTGACAAGCCTGCTTAGTTTTTAATTTCTCAAAAATGGAATTTATTTCATTGGTTAACATTTTGGCTATAGAAATCTACAGAAATTAACTCATTACTCAAGAGAATGATGACCAGGGACCAACCAGGAAAACTCTGTGGACAGAGAAAAGAGCAAGAATACATCAGAAAGTAGATGCAACCTGAACCTAACACTCAGCATCTGATACTTCCACTGGGAAATCATCCTACCAGAGAACACTGCTTAGGTAACTACAGCTGTGATGAATGTCCTTCTAAAATAGGAACTAAGTGGAGACAGAAAACAGAGCTTCAGTGGAGTCCTAAAGACAAACAGAATTAAAATTAAAAATGAAAATCAACTATCCATTCAACTTGCTCAGGACATAAGACGGTCACTGGACTAAATAAATTGGCTTCATGACTTTGCACAACCATCCCAAAGCCTTAAGTATGTTAAAGAGCACTGCCATTTTCATTATCAGAGTCCTTTGGCCTCTTCCAATACACTTGTTGATATGAGGTCATTTTTGTTAATCCTGTGAATTCTCATGTGAAGTTCAATGAGCTTGTCACTTAATGATACCCTTTGAAAGGATTTCAAGAAAAATAATAGATTTGAGCCAACTCTACCTGTCAATCATCTATTTTTTCATTCACTATCTACCCACTCAATTCCGCTTCCAATCTGAAGGCTTTGGGAATGCTTTTGTCAACAATTCTGTCCATCCAGGTTGCTGTTTCAGTGCCCAGACACAAAGGGCACAGTTCTGTTATGAAAGTATTTATGTTGCAAACCTATCGTTTGATCATGTTAGCCCACTGCTTATCTTACTCTTTTCTGTTTATCTGCTTTTTTTCCTGTTTTAAAGGTCTAGCACAAGTCCTGCCTCTATTCTTCATTTAAATTACCATTACATATATTGATGGCTCCATCCTTTTGACGTTACACACAATACACCTTATGTTATCACGTATCTGTGTTGTACAGGTTGCATGTCTTCATGGTTATCAGACAGTCTCTTAAGCCATACTTCCCAGGTTCAAATTCCAGCTTTGGGATTTTTAAAGACATTCATTAGTTGTATGAATCTGGGAAAAGTATTCAAGTTTTCTTTTCCTTAGTTTCCTCATCTATAAATAGGGATAGTGATAGGGTTTATCTTACAGTGCAAAAGAATTTTTTTCAAATAACTGTCACATAGAACTCAATTGTTAGCTAGGATGCCACTGAATTTATTATCCAAG
This sequence comes from Propithecus coquereli, assembly GCF_000956105.1. Taxonomy (NCBI): domain Eukaryota; kingdom Metazoa; phylum Chordata; class Mammalia; order Primates; family Indriidae; genus Propithecus; species Propithecus coquereli. Next base: position 8,309,224 of record NW_012148619.1, read on the forward strand.
TGAATGTTTGTTAGTTTGTTTTTCTCCCCAATTGGGTTGTAAGGCTTTGGGTACAAGGACAGCAGCAGCTGCAACGTGACATATCTAGACCCAAAAACCACTGCTTGCTAGAATCTCTGTTTTTTCTCTATTCTTGCCTCTTCAACGTTATTGAGAAGGCAAAGGGAATTAACAATTACCCATATGATATTAAGCATATTATCACAGTAGGAGCTCAATACATTTACTTATAAAAACTTTTTAAGCTATTATTTATTGAGTGCTGCTTGATGTGAAATATGTGTTCACATGTATTATGCCATTAACCTTTTAAGGCTTATATTCATACAGTGGAACAGGCACCATTTTTACCCCCGTTTTGCAGAGAAGGGAACCAAGACTCAAAGACATTTAGGGTTGAAGACCACACATCTCTTGTGGCAGAGCTAAAAGTTAAATCCAGAAATATCATACTTCAAAGACTTGGTCTCCTAACTCTTCTGAAGTTTCCTCCCCTTCCTTTTCTTTATATGCCCGCATTAAGTAGATCAGGTGTAGAATAAGTGCTTCTTGGTAAGTATTATGCAAAATGTTTTATCATAATATTGAGCAATCAACAACAAATATATACTATTTTGGTAATTTTTTAATATCTGAAGATTCATTAGAAACAGATTCCTACTCAGATGTAATAGAGGTTTCCTAAAATATGGAATGTTTTCCCATATGAATATTCCTAGACAGTATTTATGGATCAAAACCACTTATTTAAAGTGAAAATTTGAGCAAACCTCAGTCTTACTGGAATGAACCTTTTGAAAAAACGTAATGTAGCAAGAACCATAAGGGAAGTGCTAAAAGCAATGGTTGTTTTGTTTAATGGAGCAAGTCGAAAGTGTTTGACGCTGCTCTTAATAGTAGTCAGTAAAACAGTTTCCAGTAAAACTTAAGTGAGGAAATTAATCCCATGATAACAGCATGCATGCAGATCCAGCTCAAATAATAGCAGTGTGATAGCATGGAAGAAAGAGGCTTTAATTTCGGTTTTAAAATACATTTGGTAGGTGAATTGCACACTCATAAAATTATATCTTAATGAATTCTATTATTAAGAATTTTGAAAATACAATATTAGGTAAGTCCTCTGTAACCTAAAAGTATCAAATAATAATTTTTCAATCCAGGTGCTACTATAATCAATCATTCAATAAATATTTATTAGGTACCCACTACTTTATACCAGGTACTCAGCTGCTAGGCTCAGAAGATGTATTATAAAGTAGTCCTTGTTCTCAAAGAGTTCACAGAACAGTGGGAGAGATCATCAAATAAATAAGATTTTAATAATATAATGTAAAAAGTTCCACGTGACATAGACTGCCGTGTGTACACAAACGTCCATTTCATCTTCCTTCTGGGAAACTAACTAGAGCACATTTCCCAACCTCCCTTGCATTTAAGAGGTTGTGGTCAGGTAACTGAGTTCTTGCCAATGAAATATGGAAAGAAATGATGTTTAACACTTCAAGACTAGACTGTAGAAACCATCCACAGGTGATATTTCCTCTCATTTTCTCACCTGCCCGAGAAATGGAGATGACTCTAAAAACTTCAAGAATGGCAGAACCACAAGATCAAAGAATTGTGAAACCCAGAAACTCTGCTCACCAAGCTGTCTGCCAAATATCAATGCTGAATGCTTACCCGAGTAAGAAATAAATATCTATTATCTAAAACTGTTGATATGTAGGTATTGTTTGTACAGCAGTTAGCCAACTCTGACTAATACATACTCTCTACAAAGAAGATGCACAGGAGTGCCAAAGACAGAAAAAGAAAAAAAGTATTTCTGCTAGGTAACACTCTGAAGGTGGTAAAATTCAAACTGGACCTTTAGGAACATTTTCCCTTTATGGTGGACAAGTTAAAAGTACTCAGAGATAGCCTACTCCATCCTTTAAAAGTTTTATCCCAAATAGGATATAGTTCTGTTTTACTTTCTAGATTTGAACACTCCACAACCAAGAATTTGTACTTAAAAATTGGCCAGAGAAAAACTGGCCAATCAGAGGCATGATCTAGTGAGTTAATATCAATATGAGAGTTGATGAAGTCATGGCTTACAGGATAACAGCCCCGTTCCAGCAACAGCTTATGTAAGATCGTTAGAGTAAGGCCACTGATTATATGTTCTGATTTCTGGTATGTGAGAAGGGAGACCCTTTATACTCACACAGATGAATGTCTTATTCCCTAGTCATCTTTGCTATAATTGACTATTCCAGGAAACTCTTGCCTGGGAAGGTAATAATTGCAAATAACTTTATTGCTCGTTCTAGGTACTTCCAGAATAACCTATCAACTCTTCATTAGAAAACCCAAAAGACAGTTCATACTCCAAGATTCTTTGACCCCCTCACTTCAACTTTCTCACCTTACTGTCCACCAATCCTAAATGATTATATCACGATCCTTACCCAGTGCTAATGGAGCCCACCCACTGAAAGCACTGAAAGGCCCACCTTCAAAATGGCAACAAACATCCTGAGGACATTCCCCTGCCCTCTCAAAGATGATACTAATACTCCTTCTGTAGAGATAGAAGATAGTATTTTTCCTTACTGAAGTATGCAATAAACTCAACTTCATCTTATCAACAGGTTGTTTGGATGATCTATTAGTTTCCTAGGGCTGATGTAACAAATTACTACAAGCTATGTGCTTAAAGGAACAGAAATTTGTTCTCTCACAATTCTGGAGGCCAGAAGTCTGAAATCAAGGTGTTAGCAAGGCCATGCTCTCTCTAAAGACTCTAGGAGAAGACCCTTCCTTGCCTTTTCCTAGCTTCAGCTATTGCCAGCAATTCTTGGCATTCCTTGGCTTGTAGCCACAACTATAATCTCTGCCTCTGTCTTAATGGGGCATCTTCTTTCTCTGTTTTTCTGTGTCCAATTTCCTTTTTCTTATAAGGACATCCATCATTGGATTAGAGTCCACCTTATGACCTCATCTTAATTTGATTACATCTACAAAGACCCCATTCCCAAATAAGAGTACACTTACAGGTTCTAGCAGACAAGAATTTACAGAGTGAGGGGAATAATATTCAACCCAGTACAGATGATATTTTGGAGATCTAGAATTAGAATTCCATCTACCCTACATTAGAGTGACTAACACATCTTTTACTATGGTCAGAACTTCTTGTTTTTAAATTAGACTTAAAATTCAAAAATCACTGGAGAGAAATACTGGTGCTTAAATTAACATTAAGCTATAAATGACTGGCATTGGAGTCTTTCCAGAAGGCAAATTTTGCAAAAGAGGTGCAGAGAGCACTAAAAGAGTGCCAAAGGGAATTCTGGGACTATTACACACACACACACAGTGCCTAACAAATTTGGCCAAAATACTCATACTTATTCTAAGACCAAAATTCTATCCTTTTTTGGCCTACTCTGATGACTGTATTTCTACCAAGTGATTAGTCATTTAGGACCAGGGCAATTAGTCCTTAGCTAGTCCACCTTTTACATGTAAGTACTTTGGAGAGAGGTGACACATTAAGACATTATACAACATTAACATTTTAGTGGGATTCTTTAACAAACAACCAATTATCAAAAACACAGAGTGAAAAGCCAGAGAAGGGCCCTAAGAATATAGTAACCCCTAGCTAGGAAGGTACTAGAGGAGAAATCCCTGATATCTGACCACTCAGATACGGCCAATTACTCTTAGAGTTCTGGTGTCGTAAGGAAAATCAATAATTTATCAATACTTTTTGTAAGTGGTTGTCTAACCAACTGTAGGAATGATAATTAACATTCCCTAGTGTTATCTTTATTTCTTCCAAATATTTCTATATTTTCAGAACTTTGCCATGAGCAATGTTGCCTACTAAACTTCTGAAATCTGTTGCAGGTGGCTACGAACTTCACCTGTGAGGTCAGCAAAACCCAATCTTACTGAAGCTAGGAACCTTGTCAAATAATCCCTGAAAATAGAGGGAATTAAACACTCAACATCTCCTTGATTAACACATTTGTTAATTCCACAACACAAAATTTCTGCTTAAATGTCTAAGGCAGATTTGCTATTGATTAATATAAGCTTAATAACAGTTAGTGATTTCCAGTTTATCTGAAACCTGCCATTTTCATCTTTTAAAATTTAAAACATGTTACTTTCTCCAGGATTTTTGAAAAGCCTGCTATTTTCTGTAAAGTTATCAAAATTTAGTGAGTTTTTCTGAAAGTATACATGCAGAGCTTTATTTTAAAATCATTGTCTTTGTATTATGTATTGCATATATCTGGGCTCACATTTGAACTTATTTTATGTGACTAAAAAAGGAATTATAACTATCTTGGGTTTCAAGTCTCTAGTGTATTTATTTCGCCTCCAATTAAAAATAAATTCTTCTCTTTTGCAGGATTTTAAAAGCATAGTATGTGAGAACAAATAAGTTTCATCAATGTAATTCATGGAATAAATGTATGTATGGGTTTGCACGATTTATAATACCTGCAAAGATGAAAATCACCTATTTTAACTAATGAGTTAGTGATTAAGCATCTGAGTTCCACAAGCAGATCACCTGAATTCAAATCATGAACTAGCTCTGTTACTTTGGACAAAATACTTAACTTCTCTGTGCCTCAGATTAGTGAGGATTTACTGAATCAGTCTGTGCAAACTGCAAAAGCATTGATTGAGACACAAATGCTCACTAAATGCTATCTATTAATATTGTTGTTGTTCTCTAAGCCAACAAAAGGGAAAAACAAATTGTTCCTCCCCTCAAGGTGTTTGAGGCCCAGTGGGGAAAGGCACACAAGAGGTAACCAATCAATAATACAAGACTTGTTATGCTATTTGTCAAAGGAGGTGAAAAGACTGGAGTTATCAAGCCTTCGTTGTGAACTTGTAACTGAAATTAGGTCTTGAAAGATGAGTAAGTACAGGTAAGTGCTTGGGAGAATGAAAACCAATCTAAGGCAAGGATATAGCATGGAAGACATCATGGAGACAAGAATAGACAATGCATTCATTAGATGGGAAGGTATGATTTTTTGGCACAGATGTTTCCTGTTGAAGACAGTCAAAGATCTAAGTAAAAGTAGCCTATTAAGGGAGACCCCTGAAAATGAGACTAACATATTTTGGGTTTTTTTTTTTTGTTTTTGAGACAGAGTCTCACTCTGTTGCCCAGGCTAGAGTGCCGTGGCTTCAGCCTAGCTGACAACAACCTCAAACTCCTAGGCTCAAGTGATCCTCCTGCCTCAGCCTCCCGAGGAGCTGAGACTACAGGCACGCACCATCGTGCCCAGCTAATTTTTTCTATTTTTAGTTGTTTGGCTAATTTCTTTCTATTTATAGTAGAGACGGGTTCTTGCTCTTACTCAGGCTGGTCTTGAACTCCTGAGCTCAAATGATCCTCCTGCCTCGGCCTTCCAAATGCTAGGATTACAGGCATGAGCCACCACGCCCAACCCATATTTTGTTCTTAAAGATTCACATCCATGCAAAACACGTGCAATAATAGTAGGCTTGAAGTGGTGAGTGAAGCCTGCTCTTTGATAGCAGATCCTTATGTAAACTACTAATATCATTAAATCATATTTTTCATCATTTGGCATATTTTCAACAAAATTATTGTTTACAAAGTTGAACTCAGCCACAACACTAAAAGTGACCTTTGATTAATAATGTATGAGGAGTTCATCATTCATTCATCCCTTTGTTGTTTTGCAACAAGCATTAATGTTCTAGAAAAAAAACTATAGATAATAGATGTATCATTATCTGTACAGCAGATGATAGAACAATGAGTAAAACTGGGCTCTGCCTCAAGAATCCCAAAGTCCAGTAAAAATGATTAAACTGGTTTTAACCATTATTCAATGTAGAAAATGAGCAGGGCCATAGGAGTGATATCACTAAAATACAATTGGAGTTCAGAAGAGGGAGAGGACACACATGCCTGGGAAGATCACAAAAGACGATGGATGATACTTCATTTAACTTTGAAAGATATTTGAAAATGGTGGATGAGGTGTTCCAGAGGAAGAATATGAATGGAAATAGGAAACTGCAGCTCAACAGTTCAGTTTGTCTAGAGCAAGGTTTTCCAGAACACATTTTATGAAATGCAACTCTTCCCTTAGGAAGTAAAAAAAAAAAAAAAAGTTTAAAATGTTTTCCAATTAAAATTGGAAAACATTGGGTTAAACAAAATGGATCCAGTTTCATTATGAAAAGTCTTCTCAGAGCTATAAATTTGCTAATTTGCATTGTAAATTTTCAGTTGTTGATAAACTCATTTTACCATGGAATCCACCTCCTTCCCAGAATATTTCAAAGGACTAATATTCAATGAATATACATAGTAAAGTGATTGCTTAGAGCATAGAATAGAGAATGCTTAGAGGATCTGATGACAGAGAATTTAGAGAGCCAAGCTAATGAATTCTGGCCTTTATTTGGTAGGTTTCAGAAAATCAAATCAGTAACAGAAGCCAATATTTGCTTCTGTAAATTGATTCATTATAGTGTGTACTCAAAACATAACATTGGTCAATTGGGAGCCATTCTTATTCTAAAGCATACTAGCCAGAGGAAAATTGAGAGGAATTTGCCAGTATATCCATTGTAATATTCAAATGATTATGAGCCAACATTTTTAAAGTGGGTGGGACAACATGTTTCGGAGAGCACAAACAAGAGAAAAAGGCTGGAGGCCTGACTGAACAGAATATTGTATTTTTTTATGCCTCTATGTCCGCAGCTATTTTATTTCTACATTTATGTTATGTTGACTAAACAAATAAATACAATAATATAGTATATGGGAAAGAATTTTCAGTTCTATAGCTATAATATGCTATATAGAAATCCAACTTATTGGTATATATCTGAGTTTATTATTATTTTCCTACTATACTACTGAAATTTCCTACTATACTACTGTTGTCTATGAAAGCAGAACAAATGGATTTTAGCCTTTGATATTCCTCCCAAGCTACAAGGAATTATCAAATCTGGAAGCTGAAGCCAATCATATTAGGTTTTAAGAATGCTTTAAGACTAAGGGACCGAATATTTGCAAAGAGGCCTGAGCTCCTTAAAACAAAGATGCAACATGTTTAGCTCACATTTCAAAAAATGTGGAAAATTAAATTGATTTAAAGAGGAATTTTCTCCCCAGGAGAATCTATTTACGCAGCATCTACTTTCATTGCTCTTACACTCCATGAGTCATCAGGAAGTAACACAAAGTCACACAAGAACACAGAGTCCTCCTGGGATTTTGAAACAAATGGATTTGAAACTGCACAGTTGATCCTACCCAGAGGATGATATATACAGGAATTCAGCATAAGGAGAGTTTGATCAGTGCAATTAAATGTAAGCATTGCACCTGTGGAATCTGGAACACGATGTTGCAGTGTGATTTATGAGGCCAGAGTGGGTGGATTTCATTAATTCAAAGCCTTACTATCTTGCATCTTTGCCATGTGGTAAATGTTACTATCATTGTAATGACGCTTGCAAATAATCTACTGGTGAAATAAGAAATATATTCTTCAACTTTCCACAAATTTATTGAGTGCCTATTTATGTGTCAGCTACCGTGTGAGCTGCTGGGGATTCAAAGGTGAATGGGAATCAGTCTGGCTTCTTTAAAAGACAATTAAAAGTAAGAGGGATAAGTCCTAAGTTAGAAGCAAGCACAGAGGCCTATATGGGCACATGGGAGACAGACTATAGCTTCAGTATTTGGAAGAGATGAATTTAAAGCAAATTATGAAGGACTAGATCGATTTAGCTAGACAGAGCTGGGAGCAGTCCTGAAAGGTAGGAGGAACCAAGGTTCCTGCCCCAGATGAGGGCATGACTTGTTAGGAGAGTAATCTGCAAGTAATCTGTCTGACTGTCCTGCTGATTTTGATGACATAGTGTTCTACGAGATCAAGGACACAAGCAGAGCTCAGAAAAAGTTTCACCCATCATGTTAGGGAATATGGAATTTGTCCTGAGAAACATGAAGAGATACTAAACTGTTTTTAAGCAATGTGAGGAAAACATAGACAGGGCTAATAATGATTTATCTGTTTGGGACCACCCAGCATTGATTGATTTTCCCTTCCTATCTACACTCTGATTTCTTCTTGGGAATAACTTCTACCTCATTTCAATCTTAGTGAGATTATAATGACAGCTCTTCTGGCCTCAGAAATTGAAAGAATCTTCAGGGGCTCCAATTGCCACATCTTCTCTTTCATTACGTTATGACAATCACACTGAACAAAAGAAACACATAGCTAATCAAAGAGGGAAAAGCACTTTTTTTTTTTTTTAACTTTTGCTTTCCAGCAGGTACACCTAGGCAAACCTACTGAGAAACTACTAGTGGTAGGAATTGGTTCATATCTGTTCTGAGACTGATTCTTTAGAATTTCCTTCCATCTTTAAACTTCCATGTATCTTTCCGATTCCTTCTAATATATCACCAGTTTGCTTCTAGTTAACCAGACATGATTTCTCTTACTTGCCACCAGAGAACCCTGATTAATATAAGCAATTAATTTGATATAAATGGGAAGAATTACTTGGAGGAATACAAAATTGGAGGCATAAAAAGCAGTTAAAAGCAAGCATAGGAATCTAGGCAAGATACGATAGAGACCTAAAATAATGTAGAGGCCAGAGAATATGAATGAAGTGAATGCAAATAAAATATACTAAGGGATATAATTGACAGGACTTTGTGATTAATTAGATATGAGAAGTGAGGAAGAAAGAAAACTTAGGTCACTCAGGTTTCTGGCCTGAGACACTGGGTATGTGATACCATCATCCACTGAGCCAGGAAACACAGGAACCGGTATATATTTACAAACGAAGATGAGGAATTTGTGTTTAGACATATCCAGTGAGGCATGTATGTTGAAGTAGCCCATCAATGGTTAAATATTCTAGATCAAAGGGAGATCCTGGGAGAACATAGAGATCTGGACAGAGATTGGTAAAGAATTAAACTAAAGGAAACAGTTGTATCACAAGCCTAGTATATAAAGTAAAAAGAGGACCCAATTAAGAAGGATAGAACCTGGATGTAAGGAACAAGCAAAGAAATAAAGCTCATAAAGAAAAGCTGTGAAAGAGTAACCATAAAGATAGGCAGGTAGAAAACAAAAAGGAAGGTGGACATGATAGTCATATAAGAGGAGGACATTCGCAAGAGTGTCAAATGCTGCAGAGAGATTTAGATAAAGAAGTGCTTATTGAATTTAATAGACAAGAGATCATTGGAGACTATCAGTTAGCTATTGACACACAAATGAAACATGACGAACAACCCCCAAAAATCAGTGGCTTAAAACAACAGTCATTGATTCTCACTGATTTGCAGGTTGCTGAAAAATCAGCTCATCTAGTCTGGACTCAGTTGGACCTATTCATATCTTCCCTATAATTTCTCATCCTCTCTCTGCAACCATCATGCTAGCCCAGAAACATTCTTTTCATGGCAATATCAAGGGTCAAGAGGATAAACCCAATCCCATAAGCATGTTCAAGCATTTTGTCTTATCATATTCAGTAACATTCAGTTAGCCAAAGCAGGAAACACAGCTGAACCCAAAGTCGAAGGGAAGGGAAATACATCTGCCTCATTAGTGATAGGAACTACAAAATCACAGAGCAAATACTTGGACATGGGGAGGGGTACAGCATTAGGGCCAATAATGCAATCTATCATAGTCTATCTTTCTAGCCACAATTATTTACATCCCTCTCCCATGTAAAATATGCTAAACTGTCTCAGGAACCTCACCATTTCCATCCAGTCATGCATTAAACTCTAATAGGATCTTGTGATCTTTTTCAACAGGCTGAAATGTGGCTTCCCTTAATTTGAAGACATTACATAAAATAGATAAGTTATCTACCCACAAACTAACATACAATGGTGAAACAGAGGCAATATAAGAGCAATAAAGACTTCCGTTCAAACAGACAAGAAATTAGATAGCAGCCACTAGAACATTGCAATTCTAAAATAACGCTACAAAAATATTGCCTGATTCTCCTATTTGGGGGGCAGGGAATGCCTTTATTAGGCACTAGTTCTGCTCTCTGAGTGGCTCCCTAATACATTATTCTTTATTGCTCATTGCTCTGACCTTGGAAACATCCTCTGTTCCATCACATCTCTTTGGCTACTTATGAGGAGGCATTGAAAGATATGTCATCTCTGATGGCTGAACAATTTCCTGCTTGAAGAAAGTTGGGAGTGTAGTGGTCTTCTTACATTTTCAATGGTCTCAGTATCTTTTAGTCCAAAATGGTAGTAAATAAAGTACTTGAGCTGTCTAAGATATTTAGTGGATTTTTATTAGACAACTCTATCAGAGCTATGCAACAGAACTTTCTACAATGATAG
>NW_012148619.1:8320922-8323207 GCF_000956105.1 Propithecus coquereli
GAGCGAAGAATTAGAGCCATTATGCAATCTAACATAGTAACTTTGGTAAGAGAAATAAGTTGACCAATAATGAGCAGATCCAGATCACAAGAGGTTAAGGAGTAAATTCAAGAAAATTGAAAACAAGAAATCATACCTCATAGAATCACAGATTACTAGGGTTAAAAGGAAGCGTGTGGACTACTCACTAAAATTGTCATTATGAAGCTTAATTTTTTTCTACAAGAGCCTCAGAAAATATTCTTCATTCACATTACTTCTTAGATGCCTGGATTGACCCAAAAACTTACCACCATTCCTGCTTGTTACACTGTATATTCTGAGAAATCTACATCTCTCATATATCTTTTGAAACCCTTCATGAAACAAGTCTAGGTATAAAGAAATAATTCTATCGATGCATGTCTGTCACTCCTTGGTACTATTTCTGCTCTTTATGACAATGCAGAGTAAGATTTTCATTTGTAAGATAGCATTCTAAATGACTGAAGTCAACCATAATACCCCTTCCCCAAAATGCCCAACTTCAACCTATCTCTACCTAGTTCCATTGGCTATTTATCATAAAATCGAGTGTACTTATGTATCTGATTTGGGCTTTGGAGTATTGACAAATTTAGTGTAATGGCAGAGTAAATTACCTAGTGTTTTAAAAAGTTGTTTCACCTATTGGAACATACTGCTATAATATTTTGATGGTTGGCACATTAGCAAGATAATCAGTTCATGAGAAATTTGATGAAGGTTGGTTAATTGGGTTTTGACGCTGAATTATGGGTGTTGCATAAATAGATAACTGTATGCCAAGGAACGTTCTCTAAATTGTCTTCTTTGGAAAGAAATGCTCCTACAACACACGTGATTATTTTATGTGTGTTGTAGGACCTCAATAAAAGAATAAAAGTATGTTCATACGATCAGTAGATGACATTAAATTGAGTGGAGTTATCTGTAATTCAGTATAACAGAAATATAATTCAAATTAACCCTTGATTAATTAGAGAAATAGGTCATCAGAGAAAGAATAAAATTCACAAAGGATAATTGCTAGCTTTTGCACTAAAGGGCTTAAAGTCACAGGAGAAAGAAAAGTCACAATGTCTGGTTAGACATAAGCACAGCATAAAAGATGGAGATATCAAGGTGGCTGACAATCTGAGAGGGAACCAGTGCTACTTCTTATTATTAATTATTAATTAGTTATAATGGATAATTAATGATAATGAGTAATAATATTGATGAAATAAATACAAGAGAGGAGCTGAAAGTAATAGAGCTGGCTTGTAGACTAGCACAGATTAGAGATGAAATTGGCAGGCAATACCCTTACAACAGAGTTCATATTTGCTGTTGATGCTTGCTTTAATTTATATTACAGCTGCCTATTAAGCTGGATGAAGAGATTTTTAGGAGAACTGGGCTCTGTTGTCTACTTTTTCATGAATTATCTAAGTATATACATTTATACTAAAAGCATATAAGATAGATTCACAGAAGAGAACGAGATGGGAACTAGATCCACATTTTTTTTATATTAAGAAAAAAAAAATCACTCAAGACTGCTTACCAAAAGCAGAGCTCTTTTCGGATTCCTATTAGTGTCTGTATGGGATGCAGCCAATGGAATATTTAATATTAATTTTATTTCTTAAGAGGGCTATGGATTTTTTTTATAAGGAAATAGTACAAGTGTGAATATGCTGGCTACATTTGATACTTTTTTCCTGCAAGAAGGTATTTAGTGCCAGTAAATGGCTGACATGAGCTGCTTTCATTTCTGAGAAACAGGAGAGATGCTCTATCCCTTCATATTCTGGATGTTGTTTCATCTAATGTCAAATCCAACTGGGTCCTTATTATTAACATTTATCACATTTTGGTTTTATTTATTTATGCTAATTTTTCCAAGGCCTGTTGTTCATCATCTTTGCAAAGTGGACTATTTCCTGTGGACTGATAAGAGTGTGAAAGCAAAGAGAGAAAAAGTGAGTTATCACATGTCTCAGGCCACACACAGTGGGGAGGGCTGATTGTTGCCCAGAGAAATGCAACATAGTGAATCCTCATCATGAGCACATTGAACATTTCACAGGGTTCCTGTTCTCAAGCAACCCCAAAGATCTTGGACAGTTAATCTGCGGTAATTTTGCCAGAGATATAAATTTGAATTATGGGCTTTGTGAAGCAGGTGAGAAAAAAATCAAGTCATTTACTAGTGGGTCCACTGAGCCACTACCCAGTCAAGATAGAACATATGTATAATGGAGCAAAAGAATGCATGTTTG
>NW_012148619.1:8324630-8349058 GCF_000956105.1 Propithecus coquereli
GACATATGGCTTCCTGGAACCCTCTTTCACTTAGTTCTTTTGTTAAATACATTAGTTCCTTAGTTTGCTCAATTTCAAAGACAAAACATTCTTGAATACCCCATTACAAGTGAATAGGCTGTGTGAAAAAGTGGAAAATACTAGTCCAGACCTCTAATTGTTGAGTATGTGCCCATGCCTGACATTGCTTCAGGCAAGGTGAAAGACAAAGACAGATTGATAAGATACAGTCCCTTATCCTGCTGAAACTCAGATTCTAGCAAGGGTGGTAAGAGATATGAGAGATTGTTTCTAATGCTTATTTTGGTTTTATATCTACACAAATTCCTAAATAAGTACATAAGGAGGGATCATTGCCCACAGATACACAGTCTCATGGATGGGTGGTGGCTCTGTGGACAACAATGACAAGCACAATACACTGTGAAGCTGGTCAAGTGAATACAGCACTACTGTTACTGCCTCACAGGACTGTCTCAGCTCCTGTGCACACCAATGAGCTGCAGCATAAAACTACTGTCTTTGGATACTGGATGTGGCTGCCACCAAGGCTAATACTCTAGAATGGATTTTCCACTGTTCCTGGTCCTGCACTATTAGCTTCTTATTCAAAGTCTAAGTGGGAAGCATAGATAAAGTGTTTGTGTATTAGCTGCAAGGAGAATAGTAACTTCAGTTTCCACGGTGTGCTTTTATTACTTAGTACCCTGTCTAGGGCTGTGCTCTTAGTTTTATTTTTATCAATTAAAGTGGTTTTCTTGTTTGTACATCAATCTCTTGTGAGATTAGTTAGTATGAGTCAGGATGCCCATGTCTCATCATTTCTGAGATACGAAAAAATAAAATAATAAATAGAAGAGTTTCCCTTGCTATATAGCAACTTCGTCAGGGAAAATTACTACCTATGAGATCTCTCAGAAATCATCCAGCTGGACTTCTAGTAACATGTCTGCATCTCCACATGCTGGACAGTATTTTTCCTTTTTCAGACTTCAAAAATAGATAGCTGCCAGTGTTGAGTCAAACTAGGTAGAGCCATTGACATGCTTGCTATCTTGCAAATTGGAAAGAAGGTAAAAGGGATGAAGGAAACATTTGATAGTTTTGCATACCAAAGAGTTACTTTTGAGCCAGAAGTAGCAATTTATTCCCTCTAGACAGCATGATACAGGTTCTCCTATGGCAGTCTTTCTTCCATTCTTGCCTCTAAGTAGCCTAATGTCTCTGTTTTCTCTGCCTTTTATTTAGTGGAAAGGTAACTTCCAGAATAATTTTTCTAAAGCACTGCTTTAAGCGTATCAGTCTTCTACACTGAACTTTTCTGTGGCCCATTTGTCCAATGAATTAAGTATAATCTTCTCAGGCTGGTGTGTAATGTCCCTTATAATCTGGTCCCTCTGCATCACAGGTGGCTACTACCATGACTTCTATCATAATAGTTTTGCTTATCCTGAAACTTCACATAAAATGGAATAGTATGGTATGTACTCAAATGTGTCTGGTTTCTTTCATGCAGAATAATGTTTTTGAGACTCTTCTATGTTACTAGGCATAACAACAGGGTGTTCTTTTATTGCTGAGTAGTATCCCATTGTGTTATTATATCTCTACTCTTTTTTAAAATTCCTAATTTTTATTTATTTGCCCATTACCTCAGTTTATCAAAAAATGAAGTCTACCAACATTTTTACTTTTCTTATGAATTACTGCACTAATTTTATAAACTGTCTTATTTTCCTTCTCTATGTTTATAAAATAAAATGAGAAGGAAGGCATTTATTTATTTCATTCTCGCTATAGTCCAGGTGCCATGCTAAGCTACTTCGCTTAATCCTTCCCACATTCCTATGAGGAAGATATTATCCTAGTTTACAAATGAGAAAAGTGAGACTCCAAAGCATTAAGTATCTTGCTTCAGTTTACACTGAAAATGGAGGAATCACAACTCTAACTTGGATACTCCCAGCTCCAAAGCACTTACTTTTATTTCTGTGTCATACTTTGTATCCTGTGCAAAATCCTACAACTATGCTTGATATATAGCTGTTTGTTGAAGAATATAGTCTGTATTTATTAAACATCCTTAAAATGAATTATATTAGACAAACAACAAAAGAAACAAAAATACACAGTAAACTCATGTGATAAAATGACCTCACTAACCATCATTACCCAGGCCTATGGCAGGCAACAAAGTGATGACTAACAACTCTCTCAGAAAAGCAATAGATACCTGTTCTTCCCATGATATCCTGGGATACATCACTACGACTGTTTCTCAAATTCTATCCACTGGACGTTCCATAATTTCAAATCATTCTTCAGTTCTATATTTTTCAGAACCCCCTTGTCTAATGTGGTAGAAATAATATAGATTCTATATACAAATTTCATCTCTACCTACGTCAGCACTACACGATACATCCATGTAATAAAATTGTACTTGTGCCCCCTTCATTTGTATACATTTGTACAGATTCACAAAATAATAACTGGGAAAGTATCTGTCTGGTCTTCCCCAGAGGTCCTGCTCTCATGTTTCTTCCCCAGGGCCTAATCTTTCCTGCCAGAAAAGCACAGGGCAAATGAACTACCTAACCTGTTAACAGGGAAAATGATTGTTTTCCACATGTAGATGAGCTGACCTTCCACTTTGAAAACCACAGTGACTGGATAGCACCACAGTTGGGGAAGCAAAGAATAGTGTGCTGTCCAAGTACTAAGGATGGCATACAAGGATATTACCACAATTAGGCACCAAGGAAGCACACACAAAGTCTGAGAGTGTTCACAACTAGCAAAAAAGAACCTCCAAGGTACTCACAAAAAGAGTCATGCACGTTAGAAATAGAAGCCATGGGAAACAGAAGAGTGCTATCTGGGGCTTCTGATTCCTAGAGAATTAGAGTTGGATCACTCTCCCTGAAGCCTTGAGCAGATAGAGCCTTAACTCTGCCTGTAATATATATATAATTAACTGTTAGAAAGGACCTAGTGTAATGGTTAATGAGACTTGTAAATAGAGGATCACACATGTGGTAACATTTTTCCTCACTGGATTTTGTGGAATCTAAATTCAAATGATGAATGTCATTTAAATGCTCTTGCACAGCAAATATCATTGCGTTGGCCAGGTAACTATCAGGCAAACCTATGATAAAATCATCACTCGGAAATAAACTGTTTCACCCCATGCCATTTTAGGATACACTGCCATTTTAGGATACACTTCAGTCTCAGGAACTTTGAAAGGAACGTACCTGGACAATGGTCTTCTAAACAAACATACATAAGAGTTCCTTTTTTAACCAAGATGAATATTCAGACTCAAAATATAAGTACTGTTTTGGTTAAGAAATAGGAGGAGAGCATACTCTCTCATTAACTAGCTTATTCCACTCCTAGAAGCAGCCCTCAAGTCATTAGGATTAGTGCCCAGCTCTGGGTCACTGGGAAAGAGCAAACTTGATGGCATGTTGCCTAAGGAAAGGTCCTTGTAGAAAAAGCCCCAGAAGGTGAAACAGAAGAGCCGCTTACAGAGAAACCCAGGATTGTGTAAAAAGGGAGGTCTGACCAAGAAGCACAAAAATTGTACCCAGGGGAAAAAGAATAAGTAGCAAAGGAAAAGTCTTATCTAAAAAAAGAGAAAGAGAAAGAAAGAGAGAGAAGAAAGGAAAGGGAGAAAGGGGAGGAAGGGGAGGAAAAAAAGAAAGGAAGGAAAGGAAGGAGCAATGATATAAAGATAAGGAGAGGTGAAATTAGCTGCAACGAGAATAAGGCCTAAAGCATGGAAGGGCTAGAGTGTATTCATTTGTAAACTAATTTTTGATCCTTTACCATGTGCCAGAGATAAATTAATGTACAAGATAGACAAGGATCCTGTTAGTATGAAACTTACATTCTAATGAGTAAAAATAGAAAATGAATGAGAAAATAAAGATCAGTCTTTTCTGTTGCTATCACAGAATACCCAAGACTGGGTAACTTATTAAAAGAAAAGAGGTTTATTTAGCTCAAAGTTCTGGACATTGGGAAGTTTAAGATCCAGTGGCTGCATCATAACCTGGCAGATGGCATCATACGGCAGAAGCCCATGCAAGAGCAGCCACAGAACATGCGCGAAAGAGACAGCAGACAAAGGAGGCTGATCCACTTCATAACAACCCACGCTCTCCCGAGAACTAATTCAATCTCTTGAGGAAAGCATTAATCCATTTTAATGGCCTAATCACCTCTTAAAGGCACCACCTCCCAATATCGCCACATCAGGGAACAAGCCTCAACATGAGTTGGGGACGAACCATATTCAAACCATAGCAATAAAAAAATAGGATTATCTAGATGAAGATAAACATTAGAGATAAAGTTAAAAGCATAAAGTGATCGATATTGATGATAAGGCAGGGGAGCCATCAGAATAGGTGGCCTCCTTAAAAAGGTGACATTTCTTTTAGGAACTAAATGGTGAGCAACTTTCAGTTATGTGAGGTTTTGAAGAGTGGCTGCTCCAGGCAGAGAGAGAAGCATGCACAAGGGCCATGGGATAAGAATAAAGTTTATATTCAAGAAAAGGAAAAATATGACAGTGTATCTGAGGAATGCAGGGAGGAAGTTTTGAAAGGAAGCTAAGGAATTCAGACATTATTTTTATTACTATGTGAAATGATTAGAGCATTTTAAGAAGGGAAGTGACATAATTTAATTTTCATAAAAAATCTTTATGACTGTTTGGGTGGCAATGGATTCTAATGGAGCAACAGTGAAAACAGGAAGACTGGTTGGGAGGCTCTTCCAGGATTCTAGAAAGTAAGATAGTTTCTTGGCTAGAAGTGGTAGAGAGGCAGAGTTGGGCTATATTTTGCAAATGCAGAACTTGTCAGATTAGATGCAGGTGTGATATAAAGGAATGAATAAGTATGATTCGTTTGCTTGGGACTTGAATAACTAGGTGTTACCCTTTGCTAAAATGGAGAAGACTAGAGGAGAAATGAGTTTAAGTAGAGAGGAAAATGAAGTTTGTTTTGGCCATCCCAGTGGAGATAACAAGTAAGAGGTAGGATACACATGTTTGTAAGTCAGTTGACAGCCCAGGGCAAGAAATTTAAATTGAGAAGTGAACAGCACACAGAATGCTAATTGAAGCCACGATGGCAGATGAGATCACCTAATAAAAGCATATAATTAGGGAAAAGTAGAAGAACCTAACATTAACCAAAAATGAAAACCAACAGACGTTGAATAGAACAAGAGGAGTTCAAAAAGGAATCGGAGATGGTGCCATTAGTGAATTGGCATCATATTAGTAAAGCAGTGCTTGACTAAAAGTGGCATGGTCACTACATTAAAACATGCTGAGAGATAATGTAAAACAGCAGAAAAATGGCAACTGGATTTGGCCATGTCGATTGGCTACTTTTCAAGGAAGATTCAGAGACAGTGGGGTATGAAGGCCATTCCAAGTGCATTCAGGAGAGAATAAAAAATGAGGAATTGAAGGTATGAATAATCAACAAATTTTGATGTGAAGGAGAACAGAGAAATGGACTATGATTTAGAGGAAGACCTGTCAAAAAAATTTTTTTTTAATTTATTGGCATGATATTTGAGATGGGAGATATAAACACCACTAATTCCCTACTATTTATTTTGTGATTACTATGTGCAAGATGCTATTATAAATGCATCTCCTGATTTACGAATCCTCACAAAATCCCTAGGAGGTAAGCACTTTTATAATTTCCATTTTATAGATGAGGAAAGTGAGGCATAGAGTGGCAAAGTAATGTGCTTCACCCGGTGAGCGCTACAGCCGGTGTTTAAACCAAGGCATTCTGACTGCAGGGTTTGCAGTTTTAACCTCTACTATGGATTGCCCCTCACTGTGCTAGTCTGCCTCTACTACATGAATTGTTATGCTAATGTAAATGAGCCAGTAGGCAGAGAAAAATTGATATTGCCAGAAAAGAGAGTAACACTATAGAAGTGAAGTCCTCACGAATGTAAGATTGAGCGCAAGATTGAATGAGATCAGAGCAGATGGTTTAGATAAGGATGAGGAGACTTCTCTAACTGAAGGGAAAGGAGAGAGCGTGGGTTGGGATGTGATAGTTTCATAGCTTTGATGGAGGAAAGATGAAGGCATTACCAAGTGTATTTTTGCTTCTTGCCAATCTATGAAGTGAGGTCTTTCAGATCTTTCTAAACTAAACTATGAAGTGAAAAGAAAGGAGAGTTGATGCTCTGGGACTAAGGAGAAATAGAAAAACGTAGAGAGTCATGGAGAGCACATCCCAGGGAAGCAGGATAAGTTGGCCACGTAGAGACTGGCCCATTTGAGATTGGTGATCATGAATTTAGAGTGAATCAGCATGGCTGTATTTTTTTCTCCAGACTCATTTACCTGCTTGGAAGCAGGCAAAAAGTAAGTAAGTGGTTGGGTTTATCAGGATGAGGCTTAATAAGCCATGTAGGATGGAGGGACAGTGGAACAAGTAAGCTGGGAGTGTCACAATTGAGTTCTCCAGGGGCAGGTGCTGAGATGACGTTTTGGGTACAAGATGTTTATTGAGAATCAACACCTGCAAACAGAAGAGGGAGAATGCAGGGTTTGGTAGAGATAGGAAGGAATCTGAAATTCAGACACAACAAAAAGTTTGGTCAACCTACTAGAAAGCTCTGAAGCAAATGTTGCCCTATCAGGGCTTTCCCATGTGATCACACCAAGTAGAAATGGCTGGCTATCTTTGATACCCCTGCCTGCGGAGTCAACAGACGCAGGCTGTCATGGGAGGGGTGAGACTTCAGGTGGATGTGATTCTGCAGCTGGGCCCAACTCTAAGGGATCTGAGAGCTTGAAGGCTGCCTATGATGACACTCCCCATACTGAGCAGTGAGTCTTTCCTTGAAGAGGGATCTGGACAGCCCCCATCTCTAGGTCTATCACAGAAAGGTCTATAGTGATAGACCAAGAAATTTAAGGCTGGTAAGGATAACTATCAGAGAATGATTTCTTATTATTATTATATGGAGTTTGATATGTACCCACAGTATGGAAAGAGTATTGTGAAAGTACCAAAGAGGGCTGGACGATCCCAACTGATGCAGATTATGCCCACCCCAATGTCACTTTGGAAATTATCTCAAAGTATGTAAAACCTAAAAACAGTCTTAGACCCTCAAACCCATCTTTGCATATTATAACCTTTCTTTGAACACCCATCCCTCATGTTTATCCAAACCCCTGTAGAGATGTTCTCCATGTACAAATATTCCCTATGAGAAGGCTTAGACTGTCCTTTATTACAAGAGGTGAGAGCTATTCTAGTTTAAGGAAAGGTTCAGTTACCTGAGGTAACTTAACTGTGATTCAGTAACAAATTAAGAGGACACATGAGATTACCTTCTAAATTATCTTCCTTCCTGGTGATATCTATGATCACATTTTAATTTTGTTTAAATTTCTGTGAGTTTAAAGAACTAGAAAGAAAGCATTATGTTTGAAGATGATTTAATTGTAAATTCAAACTCACACTTAGAGGGTAAAGTGAGTCAAGAAATAATATCAAGAAAGCCTTTTATTTTCCTTTTACGTTATAGGGGACAATAGAATGTGTACCACATCACTCTCTCCTCACAGGGATCTCAGTCCCCTTGGAAATAATTGCAGTGGCTCCTGGTTATAGACGCATAACCTAATGTAATTTCTGCCAATTCTTCCATCCACCATCCCTTTAACTGGAGATGCTCATGCAACACACCTTATGGCAATGTTATCTATCAAGGTGAAATATACTGTACCGCCCACCCTCTTTATTTTCTGGAAATTACATGGCTAAAAGTAATGCCTTTGGTTACTAACAAAAGACTGTTTCATCTTACTCTGTGATAGTTTTGCACTCAGGAAAAAAAGAATTATTATAATGACAAATTTAACAGTGCAGGCTATTAGTGGCTAAGTTTAGACTAAGTCTTTACCCTAGTTACTATGTTTAGACTTGAAAATGAAAATATTATTTCAAGATGGAATGGAAATGCTCACCATGCTTCTCACATGGGAAACAAACAGTTGCTGAAAAGAGTTTGAATTGGTTATGAACGCAATGCAATTATTCTATTGAAAACATTGGCTAATGGAGTATTTTTCTAAAGATAGGAACCAAATAGGCTGGAACTACTTCAGTGAGGTTCCTCCTCCCCTGATGCAGACTCCAACTACCCCCAACACACACAAAACCAGATGGAAAAATTTAATATTCTTAATCAATCAATTGCTGACAAGTATTTATCAGTGAGCACCTGCATGCTGCTCAGAGAAAGGAAGCATGCTGAATTAGGAGTTGGGACTAATCCTGCTACTGCCACTTTTATGACCTTGAAGAAGCCACTTTTTCTCTCTGAACCTGTTTTCTTACCTGTAAATTGAGAGATCTCCCTAAATATGCATAGGCCTCTTCCATATTTAAAGTTCTATAATAATATCCACATGGAAATAAAATAATCATCTGATATTTCTGCATATGACTCTAGAAGCAATGTCTGTTTTGCAGGATGAGTAAAGGGTCTACTCAGCAAAGAAGAAGTGGGAGTCAGGCAAATGAAGAATCAACAATTTGGGATGTTTTCTTTGTGCCAGACATGATCCAAGGCACTTTACAAACCTTAAATTTCTTCTTATCCTCCTCAAAACCCCATGAGATCGTATTCACTATCAAATGGAAGTAAAGGTCAGATTGTTAGAACACCAAACATGTAACCTACCAGGACATTCAAACCCTGGGCCAGGTCGCATTGGTTTTATGATTTAAAGCTTTCCTAAACACATGCAAAACGTTCCCCTACTTATAAAGTAATTAAGCCATGAGAACTTCATATGAGAAATGTATTCCTTTCTGTTTTAGTCTTTCCAAATATCTCCTTTTGAAATGAAACATTTCAAATTTGAAATGTAGCATATACTTAAGAGTCAGCTTGAGTTGGAATTCCAACTTTGTGATAATTCATTTAAATAGTCTGAGCCTCGGTGTCCTATCTGTAAAATGAAAAGAGCAATGTCGTCTAACATTTTGGTAGGAATTTAACGAGCTCATATGTGTCAAGTGTTTTCTTTTTTTCTCTACCTCTTTCCTTATGAGCTAATATTAAATATATTAATCCTCTAACATGAATTCATTGTCAGTGTACAATATGTGAACATTGTGTGAAGACAAATTTCCAGTCCTCAGGGACCCAAAATATGAGTTATAGGGGAAGCATTCATGTAAACAAGAGCGCTACTGTGCTGCAGGTTATGTAGGAAACAACAGGGCTCACCCACCAGTCCATTTGCTCTCCTACACCTTCCAGCCTCCCTCAGAATTAAGTCAGTGTCTTGTCATGGATTCTGACCAATAGGCCAAGAGCAGAAACAACTTTGTTGCTTTGGTTCAGGGCATTTAGAAGCGGGTATGAGTTTTCCATGTGTTCTCTTTTCTTGCCAATGGAATCTGGTGTGCCAATTGGAAATATGATATCATCATAAGATGGTAGAGCCTTTTTCAGCCCAGGTCACTGAATGATTGACCTTGTGAAGGAATGTCCCCCAGCGAGCACACCAGATAGGCAAGAGATTGAGGAATAAGCTTAGTGGCAGGGGACAGAGATGAGGAAGTTCTGCCTGGAGTGTCTAAATCTCCTTGGGTTGTTTACAAAGGGTTTATAGAGAAGGATATCCTTGTTTCAGTTTTGAAAATTAAACAGTCTCTTCACCAGGGAGGCCGGGGAGTTTGGGGGCTAGGAACCATCATTCTAAGCAGCGGTAACAGCCAAGGAAAGGCATGCAGCTAAGAATTTGCATGATACACAGAACTGCAAATAGCCATGTACAGTAGTCTCCCCGTTATCCCCAATTTCACTTTCCTCAGTTTCAGTTACCTGCGGTCAACTGCAATTCAAATACATTAAATGGAAAATTCCAGAAATAAACTATTTATAAGTTTAAATTGTGTGCCATTCTGAGTAGTGTGATAAAATCTCACACCATCCTGCTCTTTCCTGCCTGGGATGTGAATCATCCTTTTTTCTAGCATTTTTTCTAGCATATCCAGGCTGTCTATGCTGCCCACCCCTTAGTCACTTCATAGCCATCTAGGTTATCAGATCAAAAACACAAAGTATATATATGGTTTCATATTATCCACTTTGGGGCATGTACTGGGGATCTTGTAACATATCCCCTGTGAATAAAGGGGGACTTCTTTGATTAAGGCTGCAGTGATGCTGTGGTAGGAGAACCCCAGTGAAAAATGGCATCTCAGAGATACATGCCTTTTTATTCCTTCTGAGAGTAGATAGAAAAGAAGGAGAAAAAACACTGATAGAGATGGAATTCCAATGAAGATATTCTTTATCTACTTTATAATTTTGCCTCAGGTTGGCCCCGATTAAAAACAGGAAGAAAGAGTTCAGTGTCACCACTGCTATTTATTTTCCCTGATGCTCCTACAAACTTGAATACCCATTCATTCCCATCCCAAGTGATTTTCAAGCTGAAACTGTCAATTGCCCAAAATGGCTTCCTAGGATGCAATGTCCATATTCCACTCAGGGCTCCCTTACCCCATAAAACTCATTTAATGTATGAGCTTAATTACATGGAGATAGAGAAAGGGCCTTAGAGGTGAAAGGCTAACGAGGGCATTAAATCCTGAACCACTTAACAGCTTCCCCATCACTGGGCAAAACTATATTTTAAAATAGTGTTTGAAATATATTTAAACTGAAATAAATAAAACATATTTTCCCGTAAATGATGCCAAGTCCTGCCAATTAAATTCGTATCTATTTAAAAAAAAATCTTTAGCTCTCAACAAATGCTGGCTGCTTTTTCCCACTAAAAGCAATTCTGAGCATTCATGCTCTCACTTTTTCCCTGTATCATTATGCTGTGTTCCTCTTGTTAATATTTAAAGCTTCTGAAACTGTTTTTCCCATATGCTTTTGGACTAGAACGCAAAACTTAAGTTTTCCATTTTTATGAAAGCTTGTAAAAAATCTCATGTGCTGTTTATTAAGAGAAGATATTACTAATATTGACAAGCATGAAGTCTTTACTAAATAACAAGAGAGAAGAAAAGAAGGCTTGGTAGAAAGTCATCTATTTTTATCATACTATACTATTAACCATTAAACTTGATTAATAATAATACAGAAATAATCATAATTTTTAATGTGAAATATCAGACACTGTCCCAAGCACTTTATATGTATTGTTTGATTATATACCCATACTACCATACAACTATTTTTCAGATGAAGAGACTATCAGTGACTGAAAAAACTTGCCTAAGATTTCAGGGTATTAAGCACCTAAACTAGAATTTATACCCACATCTGTCTAAGATCAATTGAAATCACTATGTTACTTTGCCCTTAAATTTTATGGTTGGTTTGGTTAACAAGATATGATATTAATATTGGAAACCACAAAAAATATATATAAATATATATATATATATATATATTAGTCTAGGTGTTGCAGACTTAATGAAAGGATGACTACTCTTTATTTAAATCATAGATCCCAATTTATGGGTTGAAATTATAAAGCAATCAAATCAGGGAAACTATCTTTTCTGACTAGAGAGACATAGGTTAACACAGGAGATTTTAAGGACACAAATTTTGAACATTAAAGAAGATGCATTTTCTCTGTCCTGATAGAGTATGGATCCCAGCTGAAATTTAATACATCCAGAAATGGCTGGGCATCTTTAGTAAGTTGCTAGGAGAGTCCTATCTAAAGTTAATTTTTATGAGGTGCTTCCTGCAGAGCCATGCACAAAAATGTGGACCCAGTCAGAAAGCCAGAGTCATCAGAGGAGAGGAACAAATCTGACTGTAACAAGCTGTTTCTAAGATTTATCTCTAAGCACAGCCACCTCCTTAGACTACTTTCTCAGTGCTAATGAGAATGTGGGTGAAGGGGAAGGGAAGGGGCTCTATATAAAACACAAAAGTCTTCTTTCTCTTAAAATAAATTGTGCCCCTCTTTAATCAACTCTCCACAGCAGCTCACAACTTTGATAAGGACACTTATCCCTCTCACCACCCAGCTTATAATACTTTACTTTTGGAATAAAGACATCAGAGCTTAACAAGGCATATTCTGGCTCTGACAGGCTTCTCCAGCATCAGGTTACACCCTTCTCTCCCTTACTCTCTGTAATTTAGCCACTGTGGATTTTTTCCAGATCCTGAGAAGCTTCATCCTAGAACTGTCAGAGTCTTTGGACCATTTCTTGTTCCCACTCTATCCATCCCTACCTTACCTAGTTAACCTTTTACTGATTGTTCAAATCTCATATTAGCCTCTTGCTTTCCTTTAGAATTCTTCTCATGATTACAGTTTTACAATTGTGTGTGTCATTATTAGATTTATTTGAGTAAGATCTGGCTCCTCTTCTAAGGTGGCTGCTTTTGCTCACTATTTTATACCCAGCACCAAGCACCATGCCTGAACTGAATCAATATTCTTTAAATGTTTGCTCTAGGAATAAAGGGACTTTAGTACCCTCTAACAGGATGTAACACAGAGAATGAGAGACATTCCTCCCTCTTTCACAAGAGGAAATCATGCAGCCTAGTGATTACTTTTTGTTTACCGTCAGAGCATGAGTCTGGCAAGAGTCGGCAATGCCCTGCAGTGTCAGATTGCTGCGGAGGTTCCTGGAAAAGTCTGCCAAATGCAGAGACATCCAGTAGTGGGAGCCCAGGCAGGAGACAGGTGGAGTATCAGTAGTATCACAAGGTAACTAATCAAACTGATGATGGAGATATTTTCCTGAGGACATTTGAGACACCTCTGAGAACTCCCAAAGCATAACTCTGCAAGGTTTTTAGTGATTGAATCTCCTGGTTTGATAGATCAAGGCTCATCTATTTAAAATTTAAAGAAGAGAAGCATGTCAATTCTCCTATTAGGCCAGACCAAAGACATGGCTTTATTAGAGGAAGAAAGTCAGTCATTGCTGACTCATGACCAGCAATGAGAGAGTGGGTACTGGCTCTTTGCTCATAAACCACATTATTTAGGAAAACTAAGGAATACTGTTGCTTTGGGGTTTCTACATTTAGCATTTAGTTCTATCTCTTGTTTTATTTTTCCTTAATTATTATTCCATATTTGTAAATGCGATTTCAGAATTTACTGGGCTTCAATATTTAGAATAATATATTGCTGTTGATATGCTTTATAGCCATAAACCTAAACTTTTCCATCTTTCTATTACTTGGAAATGACATTAGTTAATACATCAATTTCACAACATTCCAAAAAGATTTAAGATATTAAGCATTTATTTGCTTAATTGCTTCTTAGGGTAATATGTTAAGATTTTTCCCAGTATTATTTTTTAATTTTTATTTCAGCATATTATGGGAGTACAGATGTTTAGGTTATGTATGTTGCCCTTGCCCCCCCCCCCAAGTCCGAGTTTCAAATATGTCCATCCTTCGGGTGGTGCACATTGTACTCTTTGTGTATGCATATACCCGTCCCCTCCTCCCTCCTCCCCCCTCCCCCCGTCCCCTCCCCCCTGCATATAAGAATAACATCTATTGGATGTTTCCCAGTATTTTTTTTTCAAACAATCCCAGATGTCTGTGGCTGTAGTTTGTTCCCAAGGGGGCAGAGTGTGATGCTGGACCACTCAGATCCTCTTTGCTGAGCTAATGCAATGGGAAAGTAAGTCTTTTCACTACCTTCAGACCCTAAGCCTTTCGTTCCTTCTCCTTGTCCTTTAGATTATTACCAATTCATGTTGTTCATTTTTTAAAAGCACTTTTATGGGTTCTTCATCTCTTGTTCATCTCTCCCATGTCCTTAATCCCAACAACATCTGCTGGTCCTGAAAAGCTTACTGGCTAATATACCCAGACTATTAATATAATACTAATATTCAGATATTTGGTGACTCCTGACCAATCAATTTACTCTCAACTCTTGTTCCTCAGTCTGAAACCGAAAAATTAAAAAACATATCATGTGTGAACTCTGCAGACAGGGACAGCCTCTTGTCAGGTGCAATCAAACTTCCCTGTGATCTTCTTTTCAGTGAGTCCTCAACCTTTTCCCCCTCCAGCCCACTTCCTTTTACCTCATTTTCTGCCAAGGACTTTTGCCACTGTTTTTCTCATTCTTCTGAGTTACCTAATTCATAACCAGGAAACATCTCTCAATTCTGTATTTTTAATGACGCTCTCACTCATGAATGTAAAACTTGTAGGCTTCATACTGGGCATCTCCATCTGGACCGATTGACAAGCAATCCAAGTCAACACCTTCAAAGACAAATCCCTAATTCCCTATACAACCAGCTTCCATTCCTCATTGCTTATTTCTGTGAGCATCACTAATATTCACGTAGTCATCTGAGATTCTTTTTTGCCGCTATCCTTGATATATAATCAATTGATTTTTACATCCCAGAATTTTAACATTTACATCTTTTTCTTCCATTCTATTCAGTTCTATCCTGCCACTTCCTACCTTCAGGCTTTCATCACCCACACCTTAATTTTTTTTTTTTTTTAAAGATACTCAAAAGATTTCTCCATATATTTGGAATTGCCTTGCTCAATACATTCTTCTCAATGATTCTGGAATAATTTTTCTAGATTGGACAATATCATTATACCATATCCCTGCTTAAAATCCTTTAACACTCTCAGGAAAAAAAAAATTCAAATGCATTAACATAGCCCTCAGTACCCTTCCAAATTCAACCCTTGTCTATTCCTCACAATGTCTCCCCAATCTTCTCCATTCAAGAAATGCTCCTACAATTCTGAATGACTTCCTCTTTTCTGAACTACTTCCTCTTTTCAGAACGTACTGTGCTCTTTTATTCTTCCCAGACTTTGCACACAAAATTCTGTTTGTCTGAAACACATTCGCTCCTTCTTTGTCTAGGTAAATTCTATTTTAGTCCTTAAGATCTATCCTCCTTCCTCCAGAAAGATTTTTCCATTACTTCGCACTTCCATCATACTCTTTATGTCCGTCTCTCTTCTAAGGTAGCTCCCACCATAGTTCATAATGTCTTGTCATATTCATTACAATCATCTGTGTATGTGACCAATTTTCAATTGTAGAATATTATCTGTCTTTGTAAATGCTATGACTTACATTATCCTTTAGAGTCTTCACCAAGGATACTGGTAAAGGTGTTAATTTCTTCAATATAATTTATAAATTATTTGCTATCAATTATTAAGTAGAAATAGATTCTGTTTCAGCCACCCAGTCACTTCCTGCTTTTCTCAGGCTCTATATTTTACCTATACAGTGGAGATAAGGTACATTTGTGTGGGCATAAGAGCTTCCTGACTGTACAAAAAGGTGTCTTTTACTTCCAGAGAAAAATGTGAATTCTAGATCTGCTCTTCTGTGTCAACATTAGGTATCCTACATGAATATTTCTGTTTGGCTACCTCATATCCATTATTCAGAGAAACTACTGCTGTTGACACATGTAACTTTCCTCAGGAAGAACTCTTTTGGAATTGTGCCTTTTACTATGAGCTGACTCAAATATTTGAAAAGTACTTTTTGAAAATCTAAATAAATCAACAAATATAAGTACTTAATCACAGAATAAATTAAGCCTCTTTTGATTTAATGCAGTTTTAAAATTATTCTGCTCAATAATCCAATATAAATTAATAGTGTAAAGGAAGACTTTTATACATTTTAATAGGTGTAGAAACATACGGGGGATTTGAAGCCCTGAGGTACCCCTCAAATGCTACTACCTGAGAGCGTATTTTTATGCTGTAATAAAACTCAATCTGTTTAGGGATCACTTTAGTTCAGAATCAATTTCATCCATGTGATAAAATTACCTTTTATTCTCCTTTTGGGAGATGTTTATTAAAAGATAAGGACATCTGAGTTAGGATGCATAGTTTGCCTAAGACACATTTTTGGTTAAGGGGATTTTTTTCCCCTTAGTAGTATTATGATCCTATGGTAAATATTTAAAGTTATACATGTTTTTACTTGTGCTTGAGAACAACAAATTTTCAAATGCCAAACATATATCTATTTCTTGTGTTACCAAAAGGAATCCTCCTATAGAGTGAGAAAATTTAAAAATGGTATTTTTTCATTATACAGAGTATTTGTCCACCAAAAACCATTAAGCAAACCCAAACAAAATAATCATTATTTTTAGAAATAGTACCTCAATAACTTCTTTCAAGATATTTTTTCTTGTCTCAGCTGTGACAAAATCCATCTTTTGAGGAGACCAACATAATCAATTAATGTTCTAATAATTTCCCCAACCATTTAATTTTTCTGGTGATACTATAGCTAATTGATGTCAAATTCCCTTCCAAATAATAAGTTACCATAGATTTTATTTACCCTATAAAGGGAAATGAAAGTGGAGGTAAACAAAACAAGATAGTATTTTTTAGTATTAAGTGTGTGGACTTCAAAGTCAAGAAAGGTGGATTAGAATCGGGACTTCATTACTTATTATTTATGAAGTAATAAACCTTGGCAAGTTACTTAACTTCCCTGAATTTCATCTATGAAATAAAAATAAAAATGTATATATAATCCATGAAACATTTTCTAAGGATTATTTGATACGTATATATAAAGCATAAAACACAGTACCTAGTATGTACCAAATATTCATTAATTGATAAGTAGCAAAGTTCAAGGAGAGAATTCTTTTAAGCAACAACTGTGTTGGAATGTTATTGTTAACTTATCCTTTCTACCACTGTAACATCGCTTTCTAAATTACCCTCATTTGCATTAGTAAAATATCCAAAGGCATAATTCATTTCTAAAATGAGAAATGCTCTTTTCAAATAAACCTGGAGTGTACAAAATGACTAGAAGTTTATAATTCCAGAGTCACTCTTGTCCCCCTCTCCTAAGGAATTTAGGCAAGAGAGAGATACTAACCCTGATTTATACTATATTTGCTGAAAGAATGATAGCCTCATATCTAAATTTTGGGGTCAGACATTAAGGGAGTAGGTTTTATAAATCTGAATTTAAAAGGAAAGTTTATAAAGCCTCCAGTGATTTCCTGAGAAACCAAACAATATAACTTTATTAAGAATGAAAATGAAGCTCATTGATCCGACTATTTCAGAAAATATTCTTTCAGTACACAAAGAAGAAAAGAAAGAAGGAGGGGGAGAGTGCTTGCGGGTAGGGAGTGGGGAGAGAGTGGAAGAGAAGTAGAGAGAGATATATACTGCCAGTCTTAATGTGGTATCCTCTCTATGGCCAGAAGACAGTTCTGTCACTTCCGCAAAAGATTACAAAAGCCTAGAGTCATCATACATAGAAAAAAATCGGTGGGTTTGAAACCGCACTCTACTTAAGCATTCATTGTAACACTTCTCAAATAGATAAATATCATCACCAGATGCCACTCAAAGAAATGAATTTTGCAAACACAGTAAATTCTACTTTAAATAATATGACAATGCATTGATTCCAGATTCACTTAAGTTGACCTTTTTCAGGGCTGAGAAATCTACTTTAAGATTTAGAGGGAAAAAATGACCTAGCAAAAATCAAACCTTCAGTCTGTGAGTGATCCATGGTGAATTGGCATCTATTAGTTATGTCTCCCTACTTTCAACTGGAAAAACCAGTCATGTAAGTAAATGAAAATAGTCATCTAATTGGTGTGATGTGAGATCATCTGAAAGGTTCTTCAGTCCCCTGAACAGTGTGATATTCCTTTTTGCAGTGTCTGAAGTTCTACCATTTGGATATTTATTCTTTTTCCTACAGAAAGATTGTATACTCAAAGCCTACCTATTACAGCTCCAAAACATTGCCTCTGTGGTAGAGATGATATGACATTTTGCTGAAGCTTATTCATCTATCCACACATGTATGTATTCTTTTATATATATACATCAGGAACATTTTATTTTACTGGGAACAGAATAATGTTAAAGAGGAAGGCACAGTCTGTGCTCTCAAGAAGATTATATTAATAGTCAGTGCATCCTCTGAGACTCAACTGATAGTATTGAAGGAATGGATACTGTCAGGATGGGCAGCTAAGAACACTGTAGGAGGGGGATAGAGGGAAAAATGTGACAGTGATGAAAGAAGGATACTTTGAAGCCTTTTTAAAGATGTATCTACCTGTTTGCAATGTTTCCGCACATCAGCCACATTGACAACACACCTTTGATCTACAAAGTGCTCCATTATATAACCCACAGCCTAGTTTCTCACCCACACTGATGAATACCTGTTATCCATGGGTCTGTGACTTTATTGGAGATTTTAATGCCATTTTCATAATTATAAAAAATTAAGTATATTGAAAGTACAAATGACATTTTAACAGACCCCTAATATGCACGTATCACTAAGAATGTATGTTAACATTTCACTGTATCTCTGCTCTTCATATCTGTGTATGCTGTCTCTCTTCCCCCCTCTCTTTGAATAAGTACGGCTACAGTTAAAGTCTCGCCCTTTCTTATCTGTTTTTTGCCTTCTTCCCTTCTACTTAAGAATAACTAATATTCTGAGGCTGGTTCATTCATTTACTAACTTGACAAATATTTAATGAATGCCTCTGTGTGCTAGACATTGTTCCAGGTATTTGGAATTCATCAGTGAACTAAAAAGACAAAGGTTGCTGCCCTTCCATAGTTTACATTTTAGATGGGTGAGACATTTTACAATCAACAAACACAATTAATATGTATATTTTATATTATGTGAGAGAGTGACCAATGATGTGAAAAAATAAAACAATGGCAAAAATAGGAAAAATTGGGAGTTGGGGGGAGGCAATTATAAATTGAAAGGTTATGGAGCAAAAATTTGAAAGCGGTAAGAAAGTAAGGAGTTAGTTTAATGGATATTTAGAGGAAGTAGTTTACAGGCAGAGGGTATAGGCATTATAAAGACTAAAGCCAGTTTGCCTCGTATGTTTTGAGAACAAGTGGGGTTTCAGCAGCAGGAACAAAGAAATGAAGTCAGAGAGATGATAGGAGTTGGATCATGTGGGGCCTTTTAGCTCATTGACAGAACTTACTCTCAGAGAAATGGGTAGCCATAGCAGGGTTTTAAGCAGAGACATGGCATCACCTAACCTATGTTTTAAAAGAAACATTTTTTTTTTAAAGCCAGTCAAATTTAGCAGTTGGGAGAAAAAGAAACATTCTGATGTTAATAGACTGAAAGATAGCAAGGAATGAAGCAAAAATACAAATTAGGAAGCAATTGAAATAATCAAAAAGTAATGGTGGCTTGGATTGGTGAGAGTACTAAAAAGTTGTTGGATAATGCATATAGTTTGAAGCTGAGCCTAAAAGAACAGCACCATTCTTAGTCTTGCTACTGTTACTTCAACATTTGTATTTTAATTTGCTAACCCTGATTTTATTGCATGGATTATAGTAAATGCAATGTATCACATGTGTTTATTAACTAGATGTGTATCTCTTAGAAGATGATGACCTATATACTCTGCAACCATGAAATTAAGATTTGCTGAAGACAAATTAGAGTAATTAATCATATTATCTTGTATCATTGAGATAGGCAAGAAAAAGACTGCAATGAAAGGAAAGATGGAATCTAGTTATGAATTTATAATTTAGGTGAAAACTTGATACGGGCTGAGCAACATTCAAATTTCAAACGTGACTCAGAATCACCTTATTACTTTAACTGGGCAACATTATTATAAAGTTTTAGTAAGCAGGCAAAGCTAATTTTGAGGAAAATATATTGTTGCTAGAAGTTTGGTTGTCTTTACATATAAAATATGTTAGCCTAGGAAACACAATCATTTCTGCCTTTTAAAAATCTAGTAAATTTCCAGTTCCTAATATTTTTTGTCTTTTCTTTAGTGATTTTCAAAGATCTTTTCTTTCCTTTTCACTCACCAATGCATGTGCCTAGGATGTTTCAACCAACTGATCAATGTATTATACTTTCTCACTAGTATAATCAGTTCATAAATACTTCTGAACCCTTAATCTCCCACATCCATAATTAGGGCCACTACCACATTAATACCAAAAAAGCCATCACTTCCTCCTTGATTCTATAAAGTCATATGAAATGCGTAATTCCTTATCCAATAATGCAGTGATATGAGTCTTTACAAAGACATTCCAAATAATCATGACATCAGAAAGTATACAAAAATTAGCTTAAAATGCAAGGAGACAATAACTGAATCTCTGAGAGATAATTTTATGTAATTCTCTCATAGTTTACTAGAGAAAACATTTGAAAAAAGAAATAAGTCCACAAGAACATGAACGATAAATTAATAAGATCAAATTAAAGCACATCAAATTTGGTACCTTAAAAATATTAACATAAAGTACAGGATATCAGCAAGATGGATGAATAGTAAGCCCCACACCTTCCTTCCTCCATGGAGGCACATGCTTAACAGCATGTAAAAAATCACACAAACCTGTTAAGAGGCTCCTATACCTTAGACAAGAGTGAAACAAGCCACATTGAACTGGTGGAAAAATGGAAAATGTATTATGAACAAACTATGCATGGATTTAACATTTTTTGCAACAAAATAAACTCATACTTGCTTGTAATAACATGTATGAACAGAGTCTAGGTTTGAGGCACTAAGAAATGTAAGACATAAGTTTAAAAAGAACCCCTATCAGCAGCATGAATTCTGCTAAAATTGAAGTAAGGACAAACAATAAATTTATGGTGAAGCTCAGGTGAAGGAATGGTAAAATCATTGATGCTTTATAAAAAGTTTATGAGGACAATGCCCCAACACATCAGCAATTTAAAAATGGATAATTCATTTTTAAGAAGGGATGAGACAATGTTGAAGATGAAGTCTCCAGTGGCAGATCATTCACATCAGTTTTCAAGGAAAACATTTATTTTGTTCATGGCCTAATTGAAGAGGACTGACAATTAACAGCAGAAACAATAACCAACACCACAGACATCTCAGCTGGTTCAGTATACATAATTCTTACTGCAAAATTAAAGTTGAGCAAACTTTCTACTCAGTGGGTGGCAAAACTGTTGTGCCCAGATCAGCAGCAGACAGGAGAAGAGCTTTCAACGGAAACTTTAAACAAGTGGGATCAAAATCCTGATGTGTATCTCCAAAGAAATGTAGCTGGATATGAAACATGGCTTTACCAGTACAATCCTAAAGACAAAGCACAATCAGAGCAATGGCTACCAATAGGTGGAAGTGGTTCAGTCCAAGCAAAAGTGGACTGATCAAGAGCAAAGGTCATGGCAATGGTTTTTTGGAATGCTTAAGGCATTTTGCTCATTAACTTTCTGGAGGACCAAAGAATAATAACATTTGCCTGTTATGAAAGTATTTTGAGAAAATGAGCCAAAGCTTTAGCAGAAAAATGCCCATGAAAGCTTCACCAGAGAGTCTTTCACCATAACAATACTTTTGCTCATTCTTCTCATCAAACAAGAAAATTCTGTGGGAGATTCAATAAGAAATCATTAGGCATCTGCCTTGCAGTCCTGATTTGGCTCCTTCTGAATTCTTTTTGTTTCTTAATCTTAAAAATTTGTGAATAGCACCCATTTTTCTTCAGTTAATAATGTAAAAAAGCCTTCATTGACATGGTTAAATTATCAGGACTCTCAGTTCTTTAGAGATGGACTAAATGGCAGTATAATTGCTTACAAATGTGTTTTGACCTCGATGGAGCTTATATTGAGAAATAAAGTTTACATTTATTTTTATCTTTTAGTTACATTTTTCTATGAACTTTTTGAAGTCTCCTCACATAGCCCTTCACCCTGGCTCAGCACAGCACGACGGACAAAAAGTTACCAGCCCTCAGCTTCTCCTTGGGGAGGGAAAGAGAAGACTGAATCACATTTCCAATGTTCAGACTTTTGGGGTGGAGGGCGTTCTAAGAGACTAGTTTCAGTCTTGCCTGAATCTAAGTACTGACAGAAAAGGGTGCCAGGCTGGGGGCCATTAAGATTAAAAGCAAGAGTTTAGACTAGCACACACTCACTGACATAGTTCCTCACTGCTGGTACCACTAAGTGGTAGAAAATTCCCAACTCCCAGCTTCTCCTTGGGAAGAGAAACACTTGGAATGTGTGTCCAACCATCCAGTCTTTGGGAGAGCTTCCTGAAGGACTTGTTTCTGTCTCACCTGTCTTATAATGCTGACAGGACCCAGTATATCCTAGATTCCCAAGGGCCGAGAAGAACCAAAAGGAACTGAGTGGCTTGTAGCTGCTCCAGAGGATATGTGGTACAGCAGACAGGAGCCAATGCAACTTAGCAGCCTCTCTCTCAGTGGAGAAAGGAGAATAGAACTTATGTCCCATGTTCTGCCTTTTTGGGGGATTCCTAAGGCAATGGTGTCTGTCTTGCCCAACTCGGAGCACTGATGGGGCCTGGCACAATATAGAATTCTGGGAGATATTGAGAACAAAATAGAACTGGGTGGCTTGCAGCAGCTCCAGAGAACCTGCAATAATACAGAGAGGCACCAGAGGGAGCAAGAGATTATGAGCTTCTGAAGTAAGAAATAAGCTAATCATGCTAATTGGAAATGTGTACATACAAGCCCAGAGAAGACACATCCATACAAAAAGTACAAGAGGCCCCCAGAATCTCAACCTGGGCTGACTTGTGAAGGTATTTTCTTGTGTGAAGTCAGTCTTATAAAGACTGATTTTTTTCAAAGTCTATAAAGTCTGTTTTGTCAAATATGTTGATCCCAACACAAAGTTATGAGGCACATGAAGAAGCAGAAAAACAGGACCCAATTAAAGGAAAATATATCACAAGAAACCAACCATAACAGAATAAAAGTATTTGAATTACCTGAAAAAGACTCCAAATAAGCATCATGAAGATGTTGAGTGAACTCAGGAAAATTAAGTATGAACAAAATGAGAGTCACAGAAAGATTTTAAAAATATAAAAAAAAGAATCAAGCAGATATTTTGGAGCTGAAGAATACAGTAACTGAATTGAAAAATTCACTAGAGGGGTTCAGCAGAATACTTAAGCAAAAGAAAGAATCAGGAAATGTAAAGATAAGTCGTTAAACATAATCCAATCAGGAGTAAAAAGAGAAAATAAAAAAAAGAGTAAAGAAATCATAAAGGACTTATGGGAAACCATCATGTAGGAAAATATATGCATTATGGAGTCAAAAAAGGAGATGAGAGAGAGAAAATAAAAGAAAGCCATTGCCTAAAATATCCCAAATCAGGGGTGGGGTGGGGAGGGGGGAGTGAACATCCATATTCAAGAAAACGAATGGATCCCAAATAGGATGAACCCAAGGAAGTCCACACTCAAACACATTACAATGAAATTGTCAAAAGTCAAAGACAAAAAGGGGAATTTTGAAAGCAACAACAGAAAAGCAACTCATCGCACACAAGGGAGATTCATAAGACTATTAGAGATTTTTCTCAGAAGAAACCTTGTAGTCTAGAAGAGATTAGGATGATATATTTAAAGCGTTGAAAGAAAAAAAAAACAAACCTGCCAAGCAAGAATACTATATCTGGCAAAACTATTCTTTAAAAATAAAAGAGAAATAGATTTCCCAAGAAAACAAAAGCTGCATGAATTTCATCACCACTACAACCTGCCTTACAAGAAATGCTAAAGAGAGTCCTTCAAGTTGAAATGAAAAGATGCTTGATACCAACACAAAAGCAAATGAAAGTATAAAGCTCTCTGATAAAAATATATAGGAAAATACAGAATACTGTAACATAGCCACCATGGTGCATAAATCACTTAATTCTGGTATAGAAGTTAAAAGACAAAATTATTTAAAAAAAACTAAAACTATAAAAATATGTTAATGGATACTCAATTGTTATAGACTGAAAGTTTATGTCACCCCAAAATTAATATGTTGAAACCTAATCCCCAATGTGATGGTATTTGAATGTGGGACATTTGGATGTAGTTAGGTCATGAAGTTGGAGCTCTCATAAATTTTATTAGTGTTCTAAGAAGAGAGAGAGAACTAGCTAGTTCTCTTTCTGTCATGTGAGGATGCAGCAAGAGGATGGCCATCTGTGAACCAAGAAGATGGCTCTCACCGGAACCCAACCATGCTGGCACCCTGATCGCAGGCTTCCAACCTCCAGAACTGTGAGAAATAAATGTTTGGTTTTTTAAGCCATCCAGTCTATGGTATTCTATTAAAACAGCGCAAACTAAGATAAAAGCATAAAAAGATGTTCTCACTTATGTGTGGAATCTAGTAAAGTTGAATTCATCAAGTAGAGAATAGAGGATGGTTACCAGAGGCTAGAAGGGGAGTAAGAAGGGAAAGAGTAGAGGAGTGGCTGATCAAAGGGTACAAAGTTTTAGATAGCCAGAAGGAACAGATTTGAGATTTGTTGCATACCAGGGTGC
>NW_012148619.1:8349556-8366304 GCF_000956105.1 Propithecus coquereli
ACAGAAAGGTTTGAAACAATCATGGAGACGTTTGGTGTTCCGAGACTTTAATCTATGGGAATATGTGACATAAATCCACAGTAAAGAAAGCACCTTTTCTCAAAGGTTATCTTTCTTACAGAGGGTACTATCAGCTGAGAAAAGAATGTGACCACATATCTTCCTCAAGAGATTTCAACATCAACGAGTCCAGAGTGGAAAGCCATGTGATTAATTATTTCTGAATACCTATTAAATACCTTCTAGAAACAAAAATAAATCACTAAGATTTGGGATGGGGTAGTATTAGTAACACAGCTATCAGTGGGGCAGGGTTCCTGAGTCACCAATCTTTAAATTACTCAAAATATATCTTAAATTATATCCACCCAAGCTGATGGAGATGAGAAACATTCATTTCACATTGGAAACTTATTAAACATTATATTGCGAAAATAACTAAAAGGACAAAATACATTTTTTTTCTTTCAGGTGATGGCAAAAAGGCATTTGATAAAAATTAAATGTCTGTTCCTGGTTAAAACTCTTAGAAAGCTAAGAAAAGGATATTTAATTATGAACATAACATCATAAAATAACACCTAAAATAATACTTAATGAAACACTGGAGTTATTCTCACTAACACCGAGAGTAAGATAATAATGTGAACTATTTACCTTATTATTCAGCATTTTCCTAGAAAATCTATTGAAATGTCATAAGATGTTAAAAAGAAAGGGGTTACAAAATTACCACTATTTGAAAAGTATAAGATTATACGCCTAGAAACTCAAAGAAAAAAAACTGAAAAGTCCTACAATCAGTGAGCACAATATTTTAAAATTAACATGTATCTACATTTTATATAAAATAACAACTAGTTAGGATTTTTTTTAAAGTTTTGAGTTGCATAGATATAGAAAATAATCTAGAAATACCACAATGAAGAAATATGTAAGACTTTTATGAAGAAGGCTATAAAATTAAGATATGTAAGAGAATTTTACATTTAAATATGGAATATAGTTATTCTATATTGTTGGTGGGGAGATTAAATATTGCAAAGGGCTGAACATGGCATTTTTACCTATTTTCTTGACATGTCAGTATTTTTCAATTTTTCTAAAATTAGTAAGTAAAACGTTTATGACTGAAAAAGTTAATAAGTACACTGAAGGGAAAAAAGGCTGAATGAGACCCAGTGGTAATTAGTGATCCACAGTGTGCTTTGTCAAAAATAATGAACAGAAACAGTGATGTAGGAAGATTTATCTAAGGATGTATGGGGAATTGAGGGGAAAGAAACTATAGTATGAAAGACCAGCAAGAGCACAGCTGTGTGACAAGAACTATGAAAGCTCACCACCTGTAATCCTAGCACTCTGGGAGGATGAGGCAGGAGGGTCGCTTGAGGTCAGGAGTTCGAGACCAGCCTGAGCAAGAGCGAGACCCCATCTCTACTAAAAATAGAAAAATTAGCCAGGCGTGGTGGCGTGTGCCTGTAGTCCCACCTACTTGAGGGGCTGAGGCAGGAGAATTGCTCGAGTCCAGAACTTTGAGGTTGCTGAGCAAGACTCCATTCTCAAAAAAAAAAAAAGAAAAGAACTATGAAAGAGAGAAGAAGGGAAATAGTGAAAAGGAGAAACATTTTTGAGGAAGAACTGACAGGATTTTATGATAATATTAATAGAACTGAAGGACTGAAAGGGAGAGGACCCTGAGACCACAAGTTTTTATCCTTATAAATTGCAATATGGAGAGGGAGAAAACTGATGGGAGGAGCAGGGAAGACAGGAAGGTCATGATTTCCATTTTGGACAGAGTATGCTTCAGAAGCAGTAGAGCAATCTCCACAAGTTTAGGGAATACATTTATTTTTCATGTAGATGTATATGTTAACTATGATGATGGCAGCATTTGGGATATGAACATCATGCAACAAGTAAATGTCTTCATAGAAATGAACATGATGGTGGGTAGGTAATAGTGATAACGACAGATGTTTAGTCAAATGTAAGGTTCAAAAGAGAAGGGAAGAAAAGTGAACGTTAAGACAAATATGAGGGTTATTGCTTAATTTAACAAATGATTGTTATTTCAAAGAATATGATGGCATTTTTCTATATAATGAATTTAATAGAAAATATGTTATGATTCTGTATTTTAAAATGTACTCTTCGTGGGTCCCTGAACAAGAATAAGTGTAAAAGTTGGTCTGTTTCAAAAAGGTTATCGGAAGCTCCTTGAGATGAGGATAATTCTATTTGAACTTCATAAATCCCATATTCCATAGCACAGTGCTTGGTTTCCCTCTGAATCTTCATAAAGAAAGTCTAGCAATGTGAAGTGCCACATAGTTATAAAATCTTTGAGTCATCTCAGCAGATAATAACAAAGTTATTTAGCACAGGTGTTCCCAAAGTTAAGATACATTTGGGGAGTAAAAGGTACCTATGGTTCTCACACTTCTGGTGTGATTCTGTGCTAATGTTAGTACACAGAAATATAACATTCAATGTGCCATATTTCTGGGTGACTCATTAGCTGGTAGGAATTTGTTATAGGAGAGCCAAAGCTTTCCAACATGTCTATCTTTATTTAGTAATTTCTATGTTTGTATTTCCTCATTTAGAGAAAATTCCAGAGATTTTGGAAGCACACTATAGAAATACAAGAATGGCTTAAAGTTTTATATATCACGTATTATTTTGATATACCATGGAGAGAGAGCAATTTCTTTATCTGTGTTTCTAAAATATACACCTACCTCTGCATTTACGTGATACTGCAACTATTTATATCTGCATCTATTGTCTTCACTATACTGAGAGATTCTTGGCACAGACACCAAGCTTCATTCATTTCTGTTTTATTAATGTTTACTAAAACAGTGTTTTGCACATAGTAAGCATTCATTAAATGTTTCTTAAATGGATGAATTAATCAAGATAACTTAAAATTGAATTCTTATGAAAGAATACAAACAATTCAATAAGAACCTCCAAGATAAACTGTATTAATTATTCAATTTACTGAAATGTGGGAGTTTGATTAAAGAGTTTTCCAGTTACCTCATAGTTTTAATATCTATGATATGGTTTGAATCCTAGTTTAGAAATTCTTTCTATATGTTTTCTTGCCTTCCACTCCCAGCCAAGAACAATACATTGAAGGTATTTAATTATTTGTAAGCATAAATTTTATAGAACTCAGAATTCATTATTCTATATGCCATTTTTAGTTGTAAAGGTTGTGAAATAGAGATACAGAATGTGAAAAAGAAGGAAATTTGAATGACTATATGCTATGTGCAAAGATGTTATGGGAATCAGTAATATTGGATTTTTGTAACTCTCATTTTTCTTCTAAAACTTATGCAACTCTTCCTTCCAACACATTACCAAACAACAGAAAAAAGGAAGAATCATACTATGATTTTATAAGGTAAAAAAAAATGAGTTTTCTTGGTATTTTTACTGCTCTGAATAAATTTGAATGTCCATATGCACAGAATGGAGAGCTTGAGGTCAAACGTGAGTTCAGCTCAATAAACATTCATTCAGCACCCGTATGATCAGGGTCTGTGCTCGGTATTGTGATCTATAAAGACGCAAGTCCTCTTGGAGCTCAAAGTCCATCGGGAAAATCAGATGTGGATAATTACAATAAAAGCAAATAAGTATAACACAAAAATGTCCTATCTCTGAAACTATAAGTGAGTTGTTTAAGATCTGTGATTCTCAATTTCCACATCTGCAAAATAATGGAAGTAATAGAACCTGTCTCAGATTATTGTCATGAAAATTAAATAAGATTATGTATATTGGCCGTTCATGGTGGCTCATGCCTGTAATCCTAGCACTCTGTTAGCCCAAAATGGGAAGACTGCTTGAGCTCAGGAGTTCAAAACCAGCCTTAGCAAGAGCAAGGCGCCATCTTTACTAAAAATAGAAAAATTAGCCAGGCGTCGTGGTGCCTGTAGACCCAGCTACTCAGAAGGCTGAGGCAAGAGGATCACTTAGGCCCAGGAGTTTGTTGATGGTGACACCACTGAAAATATCCAGGGCAACAGAGCAAGACTGTCTCAAAAACAAAACAAACAAAAAAAAGATAATGTATATAAAGCCCTAAGCATAGAGCCTGGCATAATAAAGCCACTCAACAATGCTATTACTAGTAATTATTTTATATGATACTAAATATGATACTAAAAAAGGTACATAGATAAGGAAGTGTTCAGCTCTGTAAGTTAGGGTTTGGAGATTAAATCAAGTGGGGAATAATTTATGGGAGAAGTGATATAACATTATAAAAGAGAAAGATCACAGATAGTTATACATAAGCATTAATTTTTCAATTGACTAGCACAAGATTCCATAAACTCCTGTGAGACTCTACTTTCTGACTGGTAAAATAAAAATTATAATATCTACCTCACAGGGTTTTAATGATGATTGAATAAGATAATGTATGTGAAAATATTGCCTAACACATAGCTAGCATTCAGAAAAATGAAGGAAGGGAGGAAGGGAGGGAGGGAGGGAGGCTAAATAATATTGCTAGAGTGTTGTATCAGTTATTACTGTGTAACAAATTACCACCAAAACTTAGTGGCTTAAAACATCTATTCTTTCATAGTTTTAGTGGGTCAGGAATGCAGGTATAATTTAACTGGGTTTAGGTTCTCTGGTTCAGGTTCTCTCAGAAAGCTACAATCAAAGTATTGGCTAAATCGACAGCCCTTGCAAGTTGGGAAGGATCCACTTCCAAGCTCACTTGTGTGGTTTCCTTGGCAAGATTCAGTTCTTCACAACATATTGGACTGAAAACTTCAGGTCCTGATGTCTGTTGCCTATACGCCACCCTTAGAGTTCGTTACAAGCGGGCTTCTGCATAGGGCAGCCCACAATGTGGCAATTGCTTCATTAGGAGAGAGAGAGAGAGATCGCCTAATCTCAGAAGCAATATTCTCATTACTGTTTGTTGTATTCTATTTATCAGAAGCAAGTCATTAGATCCAGCCCTCATACAAAGGGAGGAACTTACACAAAAGATGAATGCCAGGAAGCAGGGATCATTGGAGCCATTTTAGAAGCTGTCTACCACAAGTGTTTGCGCTGGTGGCCAACATTTATAAATATGGTGGTTAAGGGCGCAGGCTCCTGCCTTACTGCCTGCATTCAGATCCTGACTCTATTACTTAATACTTTTATCATTCAGAACAAGTTAATTAAGTTAACCTCTCTATTCCTCAGTTTCCTCATCTGTAAATGGTAGATGAAAATAATTCCTACACATTAAGAGTAAAGAACTTAACAGTACTTAACATGTAAAGTATTTACACAGTGCTCCAAACAAAATAAACCTTTGGTAAATGTTAGTCATTGTTGTCATCATCATTGTTATTTGTAAACTGCTAAAAATAGATGCAAAATGCATCAAGTCAGAGTGACAGAAAATAAAGGAGAAAAATGATTCAAGTGAGTCTAACTGTTCTTGTAACACGTCTCTTCTCCAAGGCATCTCGAGGAGACACGTTGGCTGGATCGGGTTTGCAGTTTGAAACAAGCCCTGCGAATGAGGGAATGCACTATATTCTTTTGCAACAGCAAGTCACATGGAGGCAGGGAGGCAAAACTTCCCCGCTGTTTTGTAATGGGGTGAGCCACGTCACCATCGGCAAGGGAGAGCTTCCCTGGTAATTCCTATGAGATGAGCAATCAATTTTAATCACATACATCAAATCAGAATATCGGATCGTCCCAGTCCCCTCCCCTAGAATAGCAAACCTAGAAATATGGGAGAAGAAATTTCAGTTTTTATAAATGGCAAAAACTGTTAATTTTGCAGTGAATTTTGTACATGTTTATTCACAGCAGAGAAATCGTGTTATTTCTAATTCATCTTTTTATTGCTAGTAAGCTTCAAAAAATTACAACCAGTGAAATACTCCCCTTTTCTCTTTGCTGACAATGGATTTCTCAGTAGAAAAAGAATAGTTTTGTGTTCTTGCTACATAAAAACTCAAATATTTGGACAGATTATAGGGTAAAATTTTTAATTGTCTAATCAAAAAGTTTAATATGCTTAATATTTTAAGCTTAAAATGCTTAAAAATCCAGATATTATGGGTCCCAGGTAAATGGGACCCTTGAAATGAAATAGCCTACTGTTTTCATTTTAAAGATGAGTTTAGGACAGAGGGCTAACAATATTGCCCAATTTACACAATTATTAGACTATAGAATTGTAGCACATGGACTTAGAATGGTAATGCCAATGCTGGGTTAGGCACTCTGCCAGATCATTCTCATTTCTAGCTCATGCAAATCTTAAATCAAGTATTATTATTATCTCCTTTATAAATGAAGAAACTGAGGCCAGTTACTTCATTTTTATGCATTGCCTTAACATTTTCGAGCTCCTTCTGTATGTCGCTTATTTAAGACGTTGTATTGAAGGTACTGAGACAACAGACTTAGTTTCTACCTTTGAGGAGTTTATCTTAATGTAGAGGGTAGAGTTGGGGAATGCACAACCATCAAGTAAATAAACAAATATGTTAATTCAAATTGTGATTGGTGATGGAAGCAACTAGAAAGCTTTGTTACAACTAAAGAAGGAAGAGGAGCCAACCTGAAGCAGGTGTCTTTGAAATAG
The DNA here is from genome assembly GCF_000956105.1 of Propithecus coquereli. Classification (NCBI taxonomy): domain Eukaryota; kingdom Metazoa; phylum Chordata; class Mammalia; order Primates; family Indriidae; genus Propithecus; species Propithecus coquereli. The sequence continues at coordinate 8,356,197 of NW_012148619.1, forward strand.
TAATACTTAAATCGAGATAAGCAGGAGTACCAGTTAATCAGAAGAGGGGAGGTTAGGTGTTTCAAGAGAGGGAACAAAGGACCTCAGATAGGAAAGCCTCTGACTGTTCTAAGAACTGGAAGACATCTGCCATGGTCTAAGCAACTTACCTGAAGTCACTGGGATAAGCACCTGGGTGGGTCACACCCAGACTGCCCAACTCTAATAACCACAATCTTTCCCTTCCTCTGTGCTAAGTGAACTAGGTGCTAGAATAAAGAGCTGAAATGACCATAATCCTAAACCTCTGTGCATTCATAAAATATCTTCCTTCTAAAAATCTTCAGAGGTGACAGCAATCCCAACAGAAAACTTCACCTTTAAAGTTGAAGAGGCAAAGAAGATAGCAGCCATTTATGTTGTTTCTCCGGGAACACAAATTTCCTAACATAAAAAGGAGAAAGGGGCTTCCTTCTACACATCTCAAAATAAGATTGTACAGGAGCTAAAAACAATAGCAGAGACACCTCCTACTCTCTCTCCCTGAGGCACTGCCAGTTGAAGGTAATGCTGGCTCCCCCAAATCCAAGGCTGGAGCAATTGCTGTACATTTTTTTTGGGTGCTTCACTGACAGTTCTAACTACGAGAGTAGCGAGTAAGTCTTATCTTAGCATCCAAGGGAGAAGAGAATGAATAGTTCTTGACCATCTTTCTAAATGCCAAGTAATGTTCTAGTCCCTTTGCTTATATTATCACATTTTTTCCTCATAGCAAACTGAGATATAGTTATTTTTTAAATGCAGTTATTTGGAAAAGGCTCAGAAAAAGTAAGATGATTACTCAAACACAAATAAAAAATTTAAATGTATGCTTAATTTACTCCAGATGATAGTTTTGTTTTTTTTTTTAATTTTCCCAAAACTGCTGTATCTTTTGAGACAAGATACTAGGGTAGTTCGTAGCATGGATGGAAGAGAATTTATTGCATATTATGATGCAAAATAGCCTGCAGATAAATATTATGATTGTTGGTACATTAACAAGAGCAGGTTAGTGATAGATTATATTCTACCTAATTGGAAGACAACCAGATATATTTTGATGCATCATGATCATTAGTAAATTATTTTACCTGGGCAGCCATAGATAAAGTATAGAGAAACCCTGTGTTATAATTTGGCATTTAAATAAAGTTTCCCTGAATTCCAATCTGTAAGCAAAAGCAGATTCAACAAATCTCTTAGGACAGCCTCTGGTGTAGGCAAACAATCTGGCACCAAATGCAAACACCCCCATACATCCCACATTTGTGTGCTGAGTCAAAATGATATAGGAATATAAATTCCTGCCCAGCAGACTCTGGGGCTCCGTGCTTGCTTTCAGAGATCATTTTGTGAGGTGCTGTCCCAATTCCCTTTTTCTACACTAATGGGCAGATTGCCTTACAAGTACAAATCGTTATCGAAATAGACCAGGGATTTGATGGTACCTTTCATCAGCAATTTCAAATGCACTAGCTGGATGCTAAGGTGAAATGAATCAACCTGTTCTAAAAGCAGGTAAGCTGAGCTACAAGTTATCTTCTGGAAAAGGTAAATGTAAATGAGGCCCACAGTGCTCTTTACTAAAAGAAAAAAAATTTCAATGTAGAAAGGTGTTACTTTTCTCCATTTCCCCAAGCAGTTCTTAAGATTTAGATTTACTTTTTTTTTTTGTCTTTTAGGACTCTTGCTCATTTAAAAAATGCCAGACTATGAATGTTAGGTTTAAATGCCCCCTTAAAAAGTTATATAAGTAGTAGCATTACAGGAATGCTCTAGCAAACCTTTGCAAGTAAAAATAAAGACAAAACTAACATTTCTGAGCCTCCTAACGGGCCAAGCACTGTGCTATGAAATTTATATATAAGCTTGGATATAAAGTGGAACAATTCTTGTTGTCTGAGCATTTTGGCCAAAGTTATATATTGGCAGACAATGATAGCTAAGCCCTGTTGCATTCTAAAGGCAGTAGTCAAAAAGGCTTATTAGACAGTCACCAGGGAACTAGATGAGACCATATCAGCCCTTCAATCTTCAGCTTATTACCCCATCCAGTTCATATAAGGGCAGATGGAGGGTTGCAAGCCTAGTAAGGAATGTATCCACCTCTCCTCCCTAGTGGGAGAGAGGAGGTAGGTAGTTCTCCACTGGCCACCAGTCAAGAGATGCAGAGCACCAAAATAAAAACTCACATTTAGAATGCCTGGAAGAAAAGATGGTCATCTGCCTCCAAGGATAGCTGTTTGGTGACCTAGGGAAACCCATAGATCTAGCGCAGTGTCTTCATGAGACTGAGGTGTGGGAAAAAACAACCTCAACATGTATCTTCTAGAGTTTTATCCTAAATCAAGATTAGTACTTACTTTTCATGAGAAAATTTTAAGGTGGGAAGATGATGAGAGAGGCCTTGGAAAGCAAGACAAGAGAAGAGGATAGCAAGAATGATTATAAATGTTCGCATTTGTCATGGAAAAGATGAAGGAGTTTTCTTTGGGCCGATTCCATACAACCGAGACTTCCCACGGTAAAAAGGGAAAAAAAGGTGCAGTAAGTACCTTGAGACAAGAGGTAGGCTGGTTAGCGGATACAATAGAGACCAGGTGTAGAATGTACCCTTTATTTCATCTACTGCTCAGAGTGGATGTCTATGATGGACATTCAACCAAACCACGCATTTGTGCCTTGCAAAAACATGAATATTTGAACACTTGCCAAAGCAAGGAGAATGACAGATAATATGAGGTAAGATAGAACTTCAAACAGGACAAGATAAATAAAAATAACTTTGATCCTTTTCCTCCTCTTCTCCTTAACCCTGGAGGAGTTTGAAGGGTGAAGATGGCGGGGGAGGGGAGCAGATGGTAGAGAAAAGAAATACCAAGAAATACTAAAAGGAGAAACCATGCTATCTCCCCAGTGTAGGTGGAATGGATTTGAAATAAGTTTAGAATTTACAATTGAAGTCTAGACAAAACCTTGTAACTACTTGCAATTGAATTATGACAAGAATGGAATTCTTATTAAAGTGATCTAAAGTTGTAGAATGTTCTCTAAGTATTGTTGGAGTGGGGAAGTTCAACAGAGCATGTTTGAAGGAGGTAGAAAAATAAAATACTTTCCTGATTGAACCACACCATGTTTAGTGTACTCAATAAATAAGTTAATTGCATGTTATTTTATCTCTACAACATCCCTGTGTAATAGGGTTCAGAGCAATAAAGCAATTCATCCATGGTCACATGCTTTGTTATGACTGCTCTGGGATTCACACTAAGACCCATCCAGTTCCCAAGTCTCTTCATTTCCCATTACACAGCAGAATCCATAAAGGGTGATATGAGACTAAAACTGGGATATCTAGAATTTAGGTTTGTATGAGAAAATAGTTAAGAGATTTGGAGAAGCAAGAAAAATCATAAGGAGCATACGTGTCATGTTAAAGTATTAAGACTTTATTTTGTCCTCATCTTATTCCTTCTTATTCACAACAAAACAGAAATGGGAATTGGACAGGTGGCCTGGGAATGGGGAGGAGAATAGAGAAGGACTGTATGTGGCAGGGGGATAGACAGGACATTCCAGGAAAAACAAACAGCAAGAGCAAAAGGCACACATAGGTCTCCATCTCCACTTGTTCTTCCTTCTGACTGAATGCCATCCCCCAACCCCCACCCATCACATCCAAAGTACCTATTTTACACTAAAGATTTGCCAACTTTCCTAGCCAGTTAGGATCCCTTTCTGGTTTAAGGGTTCAGGGTAATTTACTTTGTAACACGTTATTTTTCTTTAATGTTATATCTCATTCTCTGTCTCCTTCTTCAGATTCTTTTTAAAGAATAGTGATTATGTATCATATTCAAGATATTTGAATATCCTGTACCTAGTAGAATATCTGACACATAGTGAACTTGTTGAATATGGTAATGGATGGATAGAGGTGGAGGTGGGAGGGATCGAAGACATGAATTTAAAATTATTGAGGTTGTCAAATTCACCTATGAAAAGGAAAATATCCCTTATAAAAGAACTCAAAAACAATAAATCCAGAATGAACTCTAAGAAAAGCAGGCATATTTTTGAAAAAGAGGTAGATGAGGTTAGTTGGTTGATTGGTTGGTAGATTAAGGTTTTAGAATCATAGAGTAAAGCAGTATCTTCACACATTCTGAAGCTTAGATGATGTGTTCTACTGTGTCAAGGTCAATTTAAATTAAAAATACTTTGCATATAAATGTTAATTTAATAGCCAATTAGATGTTGTGTTAGTCAGAATAATATCCCTCCCCAAAGATGTCCATGTCCTAATCCCTGGGACCTGTGAATACATTATGTTACATAGCAAGGTGGGATTAAATTTGCAGATGGAACTAAGGTTGTTAATCAATTGGCTTTAGAATAAAGAGATTATTCTGGATTATCCAGGTGTGCCCAGTGTAATCACAAGGGTCCTTTAAAGTGGAAAATGAGTGATAGAAAAAGAAGTCAGAGTCAGAAAGAGATTAGAAAATTCTATGCTGCTGGCTTTGGAAATGGAGGGAGGATCCAAGAGTCAAGGAATGCAGTTGCCTCTAGAAGATAAAGGCAAAGAAACAGAGTTTTCTCTATAGCCTCCAGAAAGAACACAGCCCTGCTAATACCTTGAGTTTAGCCCAGTGAGACCCATTTCAGACTTCTGAGCTCCAGAAATGAAAGATAATAAATTTATGTTTTAAGTCACTAAATTTGTCCTAATTTATTACAGCAACAATAGGAAACTAACATACATGTTAAAGTCCACATTAATGTAACTGAATAGTAATGTCTGATAGAAACCTAAAGACAAGGAAATAGCCCATCTCTCATATTACTAATTTATTGATGAAGCTAATCATGAAAATCAAAATCTCAAATCTTAAAAATGTTTGCACCTTGATTTTTTTTGTTGCTTTGTTTTTTACATTTCCTTCATCGAAAGATTAGTCATTGCCTACCCAGAACCCTTCTCTCTTTCTTATCTATAACACTGAATCTGAACAAAGAACCTGGCTTTGCTGCCTCCCAACAATGGTATCCTTTTCCTTGCTGTACCTGCAATCGTTAACTCACTTGCTGGTTTATGTAATGTTTTCATTATCTCCAAACCAAAATCCACATATTCAGCTGAACATTAAGAGCCATTTTCCAGGCTTTTGCCTTGTTTTGCTCTAGGAAATGATTCCTGGAATAACTGAAGTCCATTGTGTATATAGAATATTGAGAGATGACCCCAAATTAGGCCATGCTTTATTCCCAAAGGCATGAAGCAAAGTTTATTGGCCTATTCCTCTTCCATTCAGAGGACATGCATCCAAAGGACCTTCAGGGGAGAAAATCAAAATAAAGCACAACTTGGTAGAGTGCACAGCTAAGTCCAGGTTCTCTACACTATATGAAAAGGGAACCCTAGGAGAGCTAAAAGGGATGCATTATTTCTGCAACATCTAAGCACCTAAGAAATGTTGCCATTTATCGTGATTATCTAAAATGCAAACTATCCCCACATGAAGAAGATATCCTGAGAAAAGCATGGTGACTAGTTTCTTTTCCTTTTGTTCGGTAGCTCACTGGTGCCATTTTGAGCCCCCCAATATATTTTCTATTGTCATTATAGCCCTCTGATGATATTTACTCTTACTTTAGACAGTCACCACCTGTAACATTATGTCATCGTTCATGTTGGTTTATGGTCCTGTTAGGAAGCCTTATTAATCATTTAGGCTTCACAAAGCATCATCTCTTGAGCTGGGTTGAATATAAAGGTTGGCAGAAAATGAGCTGAACAGAAACATTTTGTCCCTGTCTTGCCTCTCACTTCCCACCCATGCCCACTCTTTTTTCCCCATCAACATTTAGGATGCACGAGTCAAAACTCTTTCTCCATCATGTTCCACCAATGAAAAATTCATCAAATTTAAAACATTAGTATCTTCTATAACCAAGTGCCCGCATTCATTCTAGGTGCAATAAATGGTCAATTCTCAGAGAGTTCCTGTTCTAGAGTTTGTGGAAAGAACAGTTTTTTGACAGCTGAATATATGGGCATTTTCTCCAACATGCCTCTGACCTTTACACTAAGACAGGCATTTTGGTGGTAATGAAATCTTTAGTCTCCATTGACAGGAAAAGCATCTACAAATGACAATTTTTATCACATAGTAAATTGTCCCAAATGCAGCTAAGAGAGCAGTACTTTTGTCAAGTAGAAGTCTCAAAATCAAATTTAAGCTGCTAATAAAATCTTTAAAAATAAAGTAAAAACAGCAAAACCATTCTTGGCATATATTTGGTTTTATAGCATCTCCTCTGAAGTTCAATACTGAAATATGATTTATGCTAAAAGAGATTGCTCCCTCGCCATGTGTGGAAGCTCAATGTCACCAATTGCATTTCCTTCATAAAGAACTCTAGGAGTTCCCTTTGAAAAGCAGTCAGTCTAATATCCCTCCATCTGCATCTCCCATACTACGTCTTATACTCTGGTTATTTATTAATATATGCATGTCCTATCTTCCCTGCTAAACTTCCCCTCTCTTTTTGGGCTAGGGACTAAATGTTGTGGTAGTGATAGAAAAATAAAGTTTGGTCATATGCTTAAGAGACTCCCTTTCAAACTAGGCCGAACAATTTATTAGCTACATAAACTTCTTGAATCATGGTGCCTCTCTGAGCCTTTTATCCTATTTATTTTGTAGGTCATTTTAGTCAGAATTGAGAGAGGTACCATGGGGTCCCTTACCACTCAATGATAATTTGCATTCACTTTTCACTAGTATATCTTGTCTCAATCCTTTTTTTTCTAGTTGGTGTATATAATCTATGTAATACTAACTTTATGTTTTCTGTTGCTACTAGGCATGGGGAAAAGACCCAATTATCCCTTTTATGGGAAATGTTAATTAAAACCTGCATTCCTTAGTACTTTGGTGTTTATGCTGGTGGTCACAAGATGCCAATACTACCCAAGAAGACAGTATCAGGATAGATGTCTGGGGACCAATGTCTCTGAATCAGCAGCAGACAGCTGAGTGACAGGCCTCATCCCTCTTACCTCTGGTCATAAAGGTGATGGGACAGAGCTAAAACTCTGAGCAGAGCAAGGAATGTTACAATGAGAGAAGTTGTTGTGGTTGTTTTTGTGGTTATTTTCATCATATATCCTTTGCTCAAAATTGAGACTTTTGAACTGGGCAAGGGGAATCCTTATCTTAGTTCCTAAGGTTCAACTGAGTTAATAAAATCACGTTAGCCTCCATAAGCCAGAGAAGTCTCTGCCTTTTCTGCTTGCCCTCTAGTTAACCCAAAAAAGCCATGATTCCTGAAAACAGGGTATTGGTATTACCATCAATGTAAAATGCATTTAAGAATATCTATTAATATTTGCAGAGTCTCATCATGTGGAATAGTTGAATTCATGTTTGATTTTAAAAATGCTTTATAAGCAATTAAGCAGATGAATTTATAGGAGCCACTGTGTTGTAGTATTCCTGTTTCTTCCATGTTGCTTCATACCTTGTAGTACTTCAGTATGCTTAATCGTTTATAGAGCATTTTGTATGCTTTTGTGTGTTGGATAAATGGACATATACAAATGTTTACTTTTACCTTGTAAAACCAGTGTTTTCACACATACCACAGAACATCTATCATCATTTGACCTAACTGCCTTAATTATCACAATTCCCTGATCTAAGTTCCTCATTTTAAATGTTGTCATAGTAACCTGCATTTTCCATTCTAGCACTTTACACAACTATAATTATTTTATTGGATTATCTGCTTAATAATCTTTTGTACCAGCTGGCTTATACCCTGTGTGTAAGAATTATGTACATCTTCAGTATGGAGGTTCCTCAAAAAAACAAAAATAGAACTATCATATGACCCAGCAATCCTACTGCTGGGTAAATACCCAAAGGAGGGGAATCAGTATATCAAAAAGATAGCTGCACTCCCATGTTTATTGCAGCACTATTCATAATAGCCAAGATTTGAAGTCAACCTAAGTGTCCATCAATGGATGAATGAATAAATAAATCATGGTATGTATACACAATGGAATATTATATAGCCACAAAAAGAATGAAATCCTGCTATATGCAACAACATGGATGAAACTGGAGAGCGTTATGTTAAATGAAGTAAGCCAAGCATAGAAAGACAAATCTCACATGTTCTCAACTCATACATGGGAGCTAAATTTTACAAACAATTGATCTCATGGAGACAGAGAGTAGAATGATAGTTACCAGAGGCTGGGAAGGGTATCAGGGAGGTGGGGATAAAGCAGCAATGTAATCACTATTAATGGGTGCAAAAATATAGTTAGATAGATAGGATGAACAATATTTGACAACACAACAAAGTGACTATAATCAATGCTAAGTTAGGGTATATTTTAAGATAACTAAAAGAGTATAACTAGAATGTTCCTAACACAAAGAAATGATAAATGCCTGAGGGGATGTATACCCCAGTTTGGTACCCTGATTTGATTAATTCAAACCCTGATTTGATTGATTCACATTGTATGCCTGTATCAAAATATCACATGCACCTAAAAACATATACAACTATTAGGCACCTGTAATTAAAAAAAGAAAAATATTTTAAAAAGAATTATATTCTTCTTGTTATAACTAATAAAGTGCCAATATATTGTTAAATATTAATTAAATGAATAAACACATGTACAATTTGATCCTCTGCAAAGTAGTACCAAAAGATATGGTATGTTGCTTCTGTTTTTGTTTGGGGATTTTTTATTAGTCTTTTAAATCCAATTAATACATTTGTACTTAAGATATTCTGTCACATCGACATGAAGTCTTAGTAAGAGAAAAGTTAATCCTCCTAGCACAGCATATAAATCTTCACGAAATCATCCTCAACTACCATCTTCAAACTTTGGCTTCCCATCACGCATCCAATTTTCTATCCAGACCAGACTAGTACTCTCCAAACACTTCATACATTTGTTGTACTTCTGTGAACTACTTTAAATTCTTTGTGGAAGGAGGCGTGTAAATAAATAAGTGATGTTATTTAAATAAATCCTTTGGTGCCCTTGTTAGGCAGTTTCCTCTGCTTTCCCTCCCTCTCTTCACTAACCTCTAAGGTCTAGCTCAAACACTCTCTCCTCTGTGAGGCTTTTCCTGATATTCAGCCCACACCACCCCTGGCAAACCCAGTAGAATGAATCATTCACATTTTCATGTTTCCACGGCACTAAGATACTTCTATATTTTATCACATCATGTTACTCACTGTTCTTCTGTCACTGTCTCTCTCTCCCTAGGATTAGGGAGCTCATGAAATGGGAATGTGCTATATCCACAATACTCACAAAATCTAGCACAGTGATTGGCACTTACTGGTGTCCAGGCACTGCTCATCAGGGTCTTCTGCTTCAGGGTTTCACGAAGCTATAATCAAAGTGTCAGCCAGGGCTGTGGTCTCATCTGAGGCTCAAATGGGAATGATCAGCTTCCAAGTTCACACGGTTGTTAACAGATTCCGGTTTCATGTAGGCTGTTGGAAACAGGGCCTCAAGTTTCTTGCTGGCTGTCTGCTGGAGGCTTCCCTCAGTCTCTTGCCACATGGCCCTCTCCATATTGCAGCTCAGAACATGGCAACTTTCTTCTTAAAACACAGAAAAGAACAACAAAAAAGTATCAACAAGTTGGGCATTACAGTCTTATGTAACGTAATCATGCATACATAATAACATACATCCCTTCACTTTTGCTGCATTCTGTTGGTTACAAACAAGTCATGTCCTTCTTACTCAAAAGGAGCGTATAAAAGTGTATGAACACCAGGAAGCAGAAATCATGGGAACCACCCTAGGGACTGTCTGCCACGGCCTCCTTAAGTAAGGAACAACATGGGACAGAGGACATGCCTCTGAAGTCTGAATGATTCAATGTAATGAATCCAAACCAGGCCAAAACAAAGATGCCCCAAACCAAATAAGGTAAGAGTTTTCCAGGTTCATTGTATAATGCTCATATTTGTATAGATAGTCATGTTTAATTTAGATGTAAACAATATGCAGTTTAATTTCTTA
>NW_012148619.1:8366354-8366802 GCF_000956105.1 Propithecus coquereli
ATATTTCCCATCTTAGTGTGTACATTATCACCTACTGGACCACCTGGACACAGAAACTCACAATCCTTTGAAAATATATAGCTATATGCTAGTCCCAATAACACAGTTCAAACAAAGAATTTATGCCTAAAACACAAACTACTGTGCGATAATCAAACTGCAACTGCCAGGTTTTTATTAATGTCCAAAACCTTTTAATTCTTCAGGAGAGAATCTGATGGCCAAACGAAGCCAGCTTTTGTTAAGAGATATTTTCTTAAAAGAGAAGATTTTAGATTCGAGACTTCTAAAAAGGTATTTGTCCCTGGGAACCTCTTACCAAGGCAAGCACCACATTAAACATTCCTCCAGGTATTACAATAAATAGACATAAACATCAAACATTATTAGTCCCTAAATAACTGTTGCAATTCAGAATGTATGCTGAGGTGAATAACACCTGATAAAA
>NW_012148619.1:8367882-8368428 GCF_000956105.1 Propithecus coquereli
AATATGTAATTTTTGGAGAGGTTATTCCACTTCTCAAGATCATACAGCTCTAGTAAAGGGTGAGCGAGGGTAGAAGATGGAGATTCTTAGGCTTAGGAGTCCAGACTGATAGTCATGGGGTATATTGTCCCTCTAGCATGACAAGCAAGTCTGATGCACTATTTTTTTATCCAAAAGATATAATTATATAAAACTTATCTAGGTTGAAGCAAAATTGTCTTTTGTTTTCATTGTTTATATAATTAAAACCTAAAATATAGGGATGAGGATAAATGGTCATCTGACATTTTTCAGAAAAACACTTTGAAAAATGTAGCTTAATTTTGATTCAACAAAAAAAAAAACCTTAATGAATGTTTACTCATCTTAGAATTATCATAGTTTTCCTTTAACACTGTAATACTTACAGTCAAACATTTGTTGGTTCTTGCTATGTTTGGATGATTACTTTATCCTATGTAGGCATCTTTCTGGTAATAAAATTGGTAATTAACAAATATTGGATCTTATAGCAGCCTTGATGAACAAATATGTGGATAGAGTGAA
>NW_012148619.1:8368478-8371629 GCF_000956105.1 Propithecus coquereli
TTAATCGACTTCTTCATGGTATACACCAAGGCAATTTAAAAATCCAAAGATTTCTTCCCTTTGTTCCTTGTTTGATGGAATTATTCTTATATTTTAAAGAGTGGTTGAAACATAAAATGTGTAGTTGAAAATTCACTGGGCTTAGAATACGAAGTTCTGGATTTGACTTCCATCTCTTCTGTAAACTAGTCTTCTCATTTTATCAAACTCCTCTGAAAAGTAGAAAGGAAGGATTGAACTTGAAAAATCTCAAAACCATTTTCTCCTCTAAAGCCATGTGTTAAGCCATTGGTACATTTTATATCAACAATTATCTTGGAAATGCTCAAATATAATCTTTTGAAATATGTAAATATTTATGAGACTTCAAAAGGTATCCCACACATGCATTTTAAAATCTGCGTATTTGATGAATTCCATGACTCACACTTGGAATAACAACATGGTAATAAGAAATCTTTATTTATTCATTTGTTTGTACTTTTCCCAAGTAAATTTTCTTTCCCTACTGCTAGCCTACCCTTTTAAATAAAGTGTCCTAAATGGAGTTTTCCTCGTAACCAACTCAGAAACACATTTGGCTTCAAATTCTTTGAAACATATCTGATATAGAATTATTGGGGCATTTTTTTGCCTCTCCCCAAAGCCATTCCAGTGTAATTCAGCAGAGAGCAATCAGCAATGCTCATGTGAGTGGGTGTTTTCTTGGCATCCTCATTGTGGGGCATAAAAATGTAGGTGCATGTAACAGCCATCTTAGAAATAAAGATACTCAAATGGATTGTTAGTGTATAAGAAACTAGTCTATTTTAGCCCCTAAAAATATGTCATTTTTATGTATTTGTCATCTGCTTCAAAAATCCAAAGGCAAACAGCAGAACTTGATATAAAGCCAGAGAAAATTAGTCCCACTAATTGAATGGCCTTTGGCATATAGAAGAGCAATGCTTGATGCTCAATTTATAAAAGAAAAAAATTAGATGTACCACCTGTGGAGAAACACAACCTCATTTTTTTACCTATTTTAAGGTTATTTTGATAATGTATTTCTAAAGAAAAGAAACCACTAACTGATACATAGTAAAAGTGCTCTCACTCCAAATAAATGACATGATTAGCAAATGAGACTTAGAAATACTTAAATATTCATGGTCAACCCCCAAGATAAATACTGAAGATGTAGTAATTTTAAGAAAGTTAGTCCCATTTAACTGAATTCACAAGGTCTGAATAAAAAGTAGATGGTTCAATGCTGACAGTATGCATTTATTGTTAGAGTGGTCAAACATTTTACATCTCCTGCTAACAGCATGCCTTCTCATGGCAAATGTGCCAATATTTGAGTGCCAAAGTATATGATCACCCCGTTTATGGTTGTCAAAGCCTTATATGACAGCAGCGAGCAAGAGTTACAAAAAGTTGTTAGGCATTAATTAGAACATCTGTTTTCACGAGCCGCATCTTTAATTTTTTTGATTGCCAACCTTTAAGTTGAGTAGCACAAAATGTCAAAATTATTCATCAAGGTATCTGTGTGAAGAACCTACTCATGAATATGGAAATGGAAGATTATCATCGCAAGTCCAACCAGAGATCTTCCCGGCCCAGATTGTTCCCGTCATGGACGCTAAGGCAGATGTTACTAACTGGCAGCCTGTGGGCTGAAAAAAAAATCCCATAGGTACTTCTTGAGAGGCTTTAAACATTTTTTAAATTGGCAGATTTCATATAAAAATATAGAATTTCAGCTTTTCTTGAAAAAGCCAAATATCTGGCAACATTGACCCAAATTCCCACAGGGCAATAATAGGTAGGACCGAGATAGCAGCTGCCTCTTCTATACAAGATGCTCTTTGGCATATGACAGTCCCCCATCATTATCCTACACCCAAGATTCTCTACTCATTAAATTACCTGTCCAGCTCCCACAGGCATTTGAATTTTCTACTTCAGGGTTAGAAAATAAGAGTAGCAGTAACCACAAGGTTTGCTTTGTATTCTTCTGTTTATTCCTATTTTGCCAGGCCTTGGGCTAACCCTTTGATATTTCTTATGCCTCTTAGTGGCATCTCTTCCTTTTATTTTTATTTTTTATCCTCTTATAGTGTTCTCTAGGGCTTCATCCTTAACCATTTTACTCTTCTCTCTCTTTCCTTTGACAAATCTAATCATGCTTGTGTCCTCAATTCTTTGCAGATGTCTCTTAAATACATACCTCTATCCCAGATCTCTGTTCTGTCCTCCTGGCTAATAGATCCAACTATATAGATTACATTTCAACTGAAATACCCTATAAGTACTGCAAGCTAAATAGGTCCAAGCACTTATTATTCTTTTTATAAAACCTGCCTCTTTTTCTATATTTCCCATCTTAGTGTGTACATTATCACCTACCTAGAATAAATTCCTAACTCTTCTCTTTTACTTCATGTTGGTTTTATTTTGCTACTCTTACTCAGATCTGTTTTACTTATCACTAGATTACTGAAATATTATTTTAGTTAGATATTGTCCCTGCATGCAGTCTCTCTAGTATCTAATCCAGTCTTGACATGCCACCAGAGTGAATTTTTCAAATCATAGTTGTTATTTAATTCCTCATACTTTAATGCATTGAATTCAGGAAGAAAATCAAGTTCTCTAACTTAACATAAAAAATTATTTACAACTTACTGTTAGTCAGCCTCCTAGCCTATCTCTCTCCCATCTTGCCATATAAAATGCTCCCTGGAAAAATTATGGTATTTTATTCTTTTGACTATGATATGAACTCTCCCCTCCTCCATAGAGGCAAAAGCTACTTTTCTCTTAAAGTCTCAGCTCAAGCATTTTTTTACACAAAGCCTTATATCCTTGACCATTTTGATGTTAGATGTTCTCATATTATATATTCTCCCCCATTCTGCATATTATTGTATGTCCTGGTGTTTGCTTCTTTATTAATATGACCTCCCAATTGGACTTTAAAAGTCTTAGAAGACAAGAGTAGAATCTTATTTATATTTGCATCTTAAACATTTACCACAGTTCTTGGCACATAGTAAGCACTCATACAAATATTTTCATATGATTAAATGAATAGGTCCTTTAAAATTAAATGTTTAGTTCAATGGTCTTTGAAAATTGATGAAACTTAACTGATTATACTATT
>NW_012148619.1:8373925-8375163 GCF_000956105.1 Propithecus coquereli
TATCAGCAAAAACACTGTGAGCTTGGACTGAAAGGGACAACAGAGGATGAAATGAAAAAAGGATGTCAGACTCCCCAAATTCTACAGAGATAAAACAGACTAATAAAATTACTCAGCTACAAACATGTGCTACCCTTCATGTAAAAGAAAGAATGATTCAGAGGGCCAACGCTTGAGTTCAGAGAACAGAACTTTAGGCCCAGAGGTTGGAGCAATGCTCTAACATGACAGGGGAAGATCCACAGGGGATTATTCCTAAGCCTTGAAACCTAATAAGGTTTTCCTGGGTGAATTTAAAAATTGCCTTGGGCCAATGACTTTAAAAGAATTTTCTCCCTTTTGTGAATGGTAATGTCTGTAACTGTTACCCTATGCCTACTCCACCGTTAAATTTTGGGAGCAGATGATTTGTTTTCTAGTTTCAAAGATTACCCAGAGAAGAAATTTCCCCGGGATGGTTCATATCAAATTTGTATGTTTATCTGATTTAGATGATGAGATTTGGGTCTCTTGAGATGACGATATTTAAATGAGATTTTGGCCTTTGAGTTGACACTGTGGTGGATTGAGAATTTTGGCAGGCTGGGATCAGTTGAATATATTTTTCATGGGGGAGAGACATGGCCAGAGGAGGGACTTTGATAGGCTGAATGATGACATCCTTCTTCCTCAAAACATGCATATATCTTAATCCTCAGAACCTTGTGAATATGTTACCTCATAAAGCAAAACAGATTCTGAAGATATGATTAAGAAATTTGAGAGAGAGAGATTATTTTAGATCACACAAATAATCAAAATGTAATTACAAGTCTCCTTATAAGAGGGAGGCAGTGTGGTCAGAAAGAGTGAAAGTAATATGAGGACAGACACAAATTTTGGAATGATGTACTTTGAAGGTGAAGGAAGCAGCCACAAGACAAAGAGGACAGACATCCTCTGTAAGTTGGAAATGGGAACAGATTTTCCCTAGAGCCTCCAGAAGGAGGCTCTTGAAGAAATCCTGACTTTAGCCCAATGAAACTGATTTCATTCTTCTTGCCACCAGAACTATTAAAGAATAAATTTGTGTTTTAAGCAACTAAATTTCTGGTATTTTTTATAGCAGCAATAAAAATTTAATAAACCTAGTTTAGCCTTATGTGTTTACATAAAACTTAGCTAGCTTAAACCTTAGTATGTAAAAATTACAAATCAACTTTTAAGAATGATGTCATGATCTTATTTTATTGAAAGTT
>NW_012148619.1:8375213-8376043 GCF_000956105.1 Propithecus coquereli
ACTCATGGTATTTAGAAGGTTTTTATAATCAAAATAATTATTTCTTAATCCAAACCTTGTGTTATAGGCTGAATAATGCCCCTCTAAGATGTCTGCAGCCTAATCCCTGGAAATGTTGAATGTTACATTACATAGCAAAAGGAACTTTGCAGGTGTGATTAAATTAAGGATATTTATATGGAAGATCATTGTAGACTATCCAGTATAAGTATCCTTATAAGAAGGAGGCAGAAGGATCAGAAAGATAGAAGGCAATGTGACAATGAAGGCAAAGATAGTCGTGATTCACTTTGAAGATGAAGGGGCCACAAACAAAGGAATGCAAACGGCCTCTGGAAGCTGGAAAAGGCAAGGAAATGGATGCTCCCCTAGAGCCTCCAGAAGGATCCAGCCCCATAGATATCTTCTCTTTAGCTCAGTAAATCTGATTTTAGATTCTGGCCTCCTGAATGATAAGACATATATATTTTTGTTGTTTTAAGCCATTAACTCAGAGATATCTTTTTAACAGCAATAATTGGAAGAAAAATACAAATCTTGGCACCTGGAAATCAGATGCTGCTATAAGAAAATCTGAAAATATAGATGTATCTTTGAAATTAGATAATGAGTAGGTTAGAAAAATTCCAAAGAACACGATAGGAAAATTTTATATTGACTTGAACAAACTATCAGTATAAATATGGATGTTAAAGACACTGCCAGTGAAAATGCAAGAGGAATTGAGGTGGAACCACAATAGAGAATACCTATGTCATCTTGTGGAATATCTAAACTGTGATTAAAAAGACTGTTGGTAGAAACAAACACTAAAGGTGCTGCTGATAACA
>NW_012148619.1:8378995-8379370 GCF_000956105.1 Propithecus coquereli
CAAAGAAAATAAAATGCCTAGGAAAATACTTAACCAAGAAATATCTCTACAAAGAGAACTACAGAACACCGAGAAAAGAAATCACAGATGACACAAACAAAAGGGAAAACATATCATGCTCATGGATCAGTAGAATCAACATTATTAAAATGTCCATTCTACCCAAAGTGATTTACAGATTCAATGCAATTCCCATCAACATACCAACGCCATATTTCATGGATCTAGAAAAAATAATTCTATGCTTTGTTTGGAACCAGAAAACAGCCCAAATAGCCATAGCAATCTTAAGCAAAAGGAACAAATCTGGAGGCATCACATTGCTAGACTTCAAACTATACTACAAGGCTATCATAACGAAAACAACATGGTACT
>NW_012148619.1:8392830-8394451 GCF_000956105.1 Propithecus coquereli
ATCTCTTCTATCAAACAGATTTTCTGCCTCCACTGGGTTATTAACTCCTATAGACAAGTTCACTCAAAAATGTATCAAGAAAAAAGATCTTGAATATACCATAACCTTTGCATATATCATCAACCCGTTAATATAGTGGCTTATAGTCTAGAGGGAAAATGGATCAATTGATATGTTACATTCCTTGCATGGTGTCTGTACATAAATTTATCTGCCTCCCAGTGTTAGATATCTTGAATTAAAATAATTAGAAAGCGTGTATTCATTAAAATTTGCAGGTAAAACTTCATTTTTGATCATGGTGAAGAAAATAATGGTAATCTTTAAAATAAAAGCCTTATGCATTGTGATTACATAAGCATCTCAACTGTTCACCTCTTCCATAAGGCCTACCAAATCACTTTAGTTCCAAGTGTTATCTCTCTCCTTTGAATTCTTATCACAAGTTGTTTATAATTCTTCATTGACAAACAGTTAGTGGCACCTCTCTTGACTTTACTTCAGACCAATACATAAATGTTCATTGTTGGTTTTAAGCAAGGCATTTTGTTAGGCATTGTGGGCAATTTGGGAATGATTAAGACATGGTTGACCTAATCAAGGAGTAAGGCGACATATTCATAAAAAGTTAACACAAGATAGATTATGAAACACACTGTAAAATATACAAAAGGAGCACTCAACTTTATAGGGAAAAAGAATGACACTGAGAAGTCAAAATATATACTTAACAAAACACATTCACTGTTGATACAAGATTCCATTTCCTAAGAGCTTTACTTCAAGCATATTTAGTCTTATTTTAAACACAGCCATAAATAATTGACTCATATGATATTTGGACTGGCCAAAACTTATAATATCTAGCAATACCCAAACACTGTCCTTTTCTAAAGAGTTCCATCTCACTGAGTAGCCAAGTTGGCACCAAACATAACTGGCTTTATAAGCAATCAAATTGTAAGCTGACCAGGGACTTCTAAAATGATTGGGCATAAAATTTCCACTGAAGTCACAGGCACTAAGGGAACTAATTGAAACTTTGATAAATGGTTGTTAGAAATATTAATTACTAAGACAAATAATAGAAGTAGAAAGAGTAGGGGAGTGGGTCAAATTTGCCAAGTTGCTTTGCAGGAGTCCTGAGGATAAGAAGGCAATGAGATAACCTGAAGTGCATTCCTAAATGACTTTCTAGTTCCCAAAACGCTTTCTAGTCTCCTTTGATTGTTGTTGCTAGATTCCCTTATGCATGATCATCCAGGAGAGACATGTCTGCCTTTGTTATTTCCACATGCATCCTACTGAAAAATCTTCTAGCATTTTAGGTATAACTAGTGTTTCTGTTCCTTGAACTAAAGGAATCCAACACACAGACATACACAAATAAATACACACGCATTCACATACATACACATACACACTCACTCCCACGCCACACTTTATGTCATAGTCCAAAGAAAAACAAGTAGAAAATTCTTAAGTAGCACATTAGACAGAAAAATAATTTTTTAAAAGGGGACAACCACTCACAATTGTTCATCAGTGTTCACTAAATGTAAAGAATATACCTAAAGTATCCCTGTTTTATAACACAGTTGACATTTATAATTTTTAATCA
>NW_012148619.1:8394501-8395496 GCF_000956105.1 Propithecus coquereli
TGGCCTGGATGCAGAGAGAAACATTTATACACTGTTGGTAGGACTGCAAATTAGTACAACCTCTGTGGAAAACAGTATGGTGATTCCTCAAAGAGCTAAAAGTCAACTTTCCATTCAATCCAGCAATCCCATTACTGGGTATTTGCCCAAAGGAAAAGAAGTCATCTTATCAAAAAGACATCTGCACTTGAATGTTTATTGCAGCACAATTCACAATTGCAAAAATGTGGAATTAACCCAAGTGCTCATCAATTCATGAGTGGATTAATAAAATGTGGTCGATATATGCCATGGAATACTAGTCGGCCATGAAGAAGGATGAATTAATGCCTTTTTAACAATTTGGATGAAGCTCAAGATCATTATCCTAAGTGAAGTATCTAAAGAATGGAAAAACACACACTACATGTACTCATCATTAAATTGGAACTAACCGATGAGCACACGTGCACAAAGGGAAGTAAAACTCAGTGGAAATCAAGCATGGGGGAGGGGGAGGAGGGAATGGGTGCAAACCTACCTAACGTGTACAATGAACAATATCTGAGTAATAGGCACACTTATAACCCTGTCTCAAGCATTATAAAAGTGATCCATGCAACCAAAAATACTTGTACCCCCATAATATTTTGAAATAAAAAGATATATACTAATCTTTATGTGCCAAGGAATGTTCTAAGCAGTTTCTACATATGAACTCACTTAATATTTACAAAAACTCTGTCAAGTAAGTACTATTATTACTTCCATTTTACAGTAGAGGAAACAGATGTTTAGTAACTTATCCGAGGTCATACAACTAGTAAGTGGCAGATCAAGGATTCTAATCCAGGGAGTCTGGTGCTATAGTTAGTGCTATTTAACCACCAGAATTAAACTTAGGCCAGTGCCCAGAGAAAGAGCATAACTAGTTACATTATTAAGACTTCTTGGGTCTAAACTTAAGAGTCCTATATCTTTTTTACCTCAACTCACCTTAAGTAAATAATTCCCAT
>NW_012148619.1:8396806-8400265 GCF_000956105.1 Propithecus coquereli
TTTTTTTGGTTTACTCAGTTCTTTTTTTTCCACTATCAAATGCCTGAAGAGTAATCACTATTTTTGGTTTCCTTTTCTTCGAATTGCATTTAACTCTTAGTTCCTGCAAACTGTTTTGTTCTCCCAATTTTCTACTTAATTTTTTCTATCCTGGCTTTATCATCTCCTGGTTACCATATATTCATATGTAATGTTTAATCACTTCATAGCATTTTACACTGTTACATAAACATTTCTCTTCGAATTATTTCTCTTTGGCACTTAATTTTTGCTCTCTTGGATCTCTCCTTTGCAACTTTCATAAAATAGCAATCTTTCTCCTAAAGTCATTCAGACTCTTCCTTCAGCATTTTGTTCTTACTCTGTCATCTCTCCCTTGGCAATCTCATTTATTGTCGTTCATTTCTTGACTTTTTCTACCAAAATTCAATACATATTGTGACAGAGACCATATCCTTCTGTTTTGCCTTTCCTTCTTATAGAGGCTGAAACACTAAAATATTCATCTTGTATAGTCCCGTGCTGGCTATATAAGAAAAACTCACTAGGTGGGATTTTCTAGAAATATTTTCTAAAGTGACAATTTTTGATGACACATCGTTTAAGTTTTTTTCATCCTTTTCAACCTTTTTATAATCCCAAATATGTATGTGATGCCTGCAGACACAGTCATCATCCTGTGGCCACAAGGACAAATGCTTTATTCTAGGAAATGGTGGAGCAGGAAGAAGATAGTACCTGGATGCTTGGTAGTGTCAAAGAACTATACAGCCTGAAATTTTCATCTCCAGGCTTTTTCTAGAGTAGAGTTTTGTCTTATGTAAGGTGATGCAAGCCAATAAGTGCTAATTTGACCTCCACATGGCCGTCTAAATGTTTCACCTCCACCTCAAGCATATTTTCCAAATAGAACTAATTATCTTTAACACCAAAGCCAACTTCCATTCCAAACATCCCTGCATTTCTGGCCATGCTGCTATCATTTTCATAATCATCCAAACTTTAAATTCCTCTCTCTTTTCCTCTACATTGTCAATCTCTGAGCATTATGCATATTTCTTCATAAAAACTGTCCCATAAAACTGTCTCTCCCATTAACACTGCTCAGTCCAATGCATTTAACATCTCACAACTACATCATTGCCTCCTGTTTCTTATCAAGTCTACATTAAAGACCAGATTGAGTTCCTTTCATCTTTAGATACTCAGTTTTGTTCCTAATATAGAGCTGTTATACCAGAATTATTCAAATAACAATAAATTGTGACAATTATAATGATGGACATATACCAAGGGTTCTTCGATTCTTTGAAGGTCATTTCATCAAATACCACTTTCAAGTAGTCTATTTAAGCATGCCTGACTTTGATAATGTTTGTGATTTATCATCTTGAACAGCACAGGATTTCAGATTCACATTTCATAATCCCTAGGTTTAACTGACTTTTTATTGCTCTTTGAATTTCAGAAGTCTGACTGTTTGGACCTTAAATTCAGCAGGTCTTCTCCCCAGTATAAGGGTAATATCTTATGAAAGTAGGATACTGGTACATTTGAACAACTTGTGACATCACCCTTTAATTTCCTGACCTGCCTCAAATTTTACTTTATGTTCTATTCCAAACCCTTGCAGATACAAACATCATAAGCTGTCTATATCCAATTGCATTCCAGTCTTATATAGCCTAAACATTTTTCAATAGCTTTGACCTTTTGCTTTCTGCCTCACTCATGATTTATAATCTCTGCATAGTTATGTTTCTTATATACACACACAATTAAATGCATTCCCTCTTTCTGGTCAATCACCCAGGATTTTGGTTGGCCCTAAATTCATGTAAATATTGATGGACCTGTGAATGAACGGAAAAATAGTGTCTTCCAAAGTTTCAGACTGCCCCATTTACCCTCCAAGCCACATCACAATTATACTAATTAGTATCAAAACAAAAGACAGTATGGGTGATTCAGAATAAACCCATTATCATCAGGAAAGAAAATCTGAAAATAGACCAGGTGCAGTGGCTCACGCTATAATCCTATCACTTTGGGAGGCCAAGGCAGGAGGCTTTCTTGAGGCCAGGAGCTCAAGATCAGCCTGAGCAAGAGCCCATCTCTACAAAAAAATAGAAAACTTTAGCCAGGCATGGAGGCGCATGCCTATAGTGCCAGCTACTCTGGAGGCTGAGGCAGGAGGATCATTTGAGCCCAGGAGTTTGAGGTTGTAGTGAGCTATGATGATGCCACTGCACTCTAGTCAGGGTGACGGAATGAGACACTGTCTCCAAAAAAAAAAAATTCAAAAACAAATCTTGCAACATGGGGAATCTTAGAGAAAAATTTGTTTCCATGCAGTCCTTTAAAATAGTCAAAACATCAGAGATTGTCTTCAGTGAGGATCACTCACCATTTAAGCCAGATTCATGTAATTCAAAGCTTTTCAATTCATAAGTCTAAAGTAAAGGTTTAAACAGGCAAAAGTAGATCAATGTCAAGGCACTGAAACCAGGTACAAAGAACTTTTTTTTTTTTTTTTTTACACAAAAAATAGAAAACTTGATGATTTTCCTTTTGTGGATTTGAAATCCAAGCTGGGGGTTGTGCATTGCTCTGGTGTCCATGTAAAACAGGTAAAAGATTATGTGTCGTGACTACAGATGACACCCATACCCAAAATTGCCTTTTTTGAATATTTGTGTCTTTGACTACAATGAATGCTACAGATTATTTGTATGCATCCACATTCATAAATTTTTTCAGCTAACATCTACTGAAAACATGCCATTAGTCAAGTACTGTACTAGATGACATGGGTACAGAGATGAGGGGTAAAACACAGGCTCTTTGCCACAGTGGGAAATGTGCTTTAATTCATGAACATATTGATAAAGTAGTAAAGGGTATTACTGAATGATAGTTGTGTGATTATGAAAGTTCTGGGCTTAGTAGATGACCGTGTATAACCCAGTACTGTTAAGGAACCCTCATGTTTCCCTACATGATATTGATTCTGCCAGATAAATATAAACTTATTATGTCTGTTTACTTGTTTCGTGGAAACATCAAATTCACATACCAATAAAAATAAAGAGTTGGGTGGGGAAGAGGCTTTTGTGGGAAGAGAAAAAACATTTGTTTTTATGAAGATCTATTTATCTAGCTACTTGCCTATACAGATGTCAATCTCTCCTGTAATTTCTTGGAAGATAACTCTTTTATTCACTTCTGAACTTAAAGAATCTCAAAACTTCCCACACTATTTTTTTTTTCATTTTCTTCATCTCTTCTATCAAACAGATTTTCTGCCTCCACTGGGTTATTAACTCCTATAGACAAGTTCACTCAAAAATGTATCAAGAAAAAAGATCTTGAATATACCATAACCTTTGCATATATCATCAACCCGTTAATATAGTGGCTTATAGTCTAGAGGGAAAATGGATCAATTGATATGTTACA
>NW_012148619.1:8400315-8401377 GCF_000956105.1 Propithecus coquereli
AATTAATCCCAATCTGTCCTTTCTGGGAATATATTTATTATGTCACAAGTCAAAGGTTTTCCTTCAGTACAAGATGTAGAAGGAAAAAATGCAACAACCCCTAAAGGTCTTAATGGGATTTTTAGCATTTTATTTTTATCCTCAAACTGAGAAAATACTTCTAAAGAAAGCTGTAAAACGTTTCCCATTCTACCCAAAGCATTTGCATTTTTTCAGAGTGGCATTTTATTTAGCCCACTGTGTTCGTATTAATTTTCAGTGCTGTGAGCAAGCATGTCAGTGTATATTAACACCTGATCTATAAAGGGAACGCTGAGGCCTTACTCAAAGTATTAGTCACTGCACCTTGGGAATGCTATTTGGCTTCTACTGTTGGCTTCGACGCAGAAGGATGTGCATGCTTTGATTCTTAATGAAACATGCATACAATCAAATTTATCACCAAAGAACCCTAAAACTTCAACAACTTTTCCCAAGTTCAGAAGGACTTTCCAGGTCTCAGTTTTTTAACTACCAGTGGTCTCTGAGATATAAAACACCACTTCTCAAATAGAATGCTGGGAAGAGAATTGCACCATGGAGAGAGGTCTTTCTTAAAAGTTTTTTGTGTGTTTAGCACCTTTGTCAGGACCTTTAAACCTGATATTCCTAAGGTTTAAGTTTCACAGATCAGAATTTAAATGTCAGTTTGGCTTATTTGTCTCTATAGCCTTCTAGGCTGTAAGTCCAATACCACACCTTATTCATCGCCACATCCCAGCACTAAGCATAAAAGATAGAAGCACCAGCACCATAATAGGCACTCAAGGAAGCTCTGCCACTTACTAGTCATGTGACCTCAGACCAGTTAATTAAAAACCTAGTTTCCTCTTCTTTAAAATGGGAATAATAATAGTATCTACTTGACAGAGTTTTTGTGACTGTTGAGTTTATAGACAAATTATTTAAATATAAGTTCCTTCCTGGGGTACTTATCAGATATTGGCTTATACTTTTTTTGGTTTACTCAGTTCTTTTTTTTCCACTATCAAATGCCTGAAGAGTAATCACTATTTTTGGTTT
>NW_012148619.1:8413362-8416025 GCF_000956105.1 Propithecus coquereli
TTGTTGTCCAATGGGCCTTGTTTATCAATATATCTTGACTGTCTCAAAAAGATTTTGAATTCTCTGGGCAGGAAGTAATATATATTTGCATCATTCCTCTTGATGAGATAGTACAGAAACATTTACTTTTTAATATTCTCTTATAAAGATGTAAAAAACTAATCCTTATTTTATATCATTTTAAAGCAAATAATTCTGAAATAAACTCCATCTCAAATATAACAGAGAGCACTTTTTAATCATTAGATTAAGCCTGTTCATTGTCAGTGACATGAGGATGAGATTGGGAAATAGAATATCATTAAGTCAATGACTTAGATGAAGGATAATAATTTGCATTTGAAGTGCAGAGCACATTTCATTCACGAAGAGGATGAGTAACTAGATTTGTTTTCTTTCCCCATAAATTACTAGAATTCAAGAGGCATAGTAATTATGAGTGGCCTGATTGCTTTCCATGTTTGCAGCCTTGATTTTCAGAGCTACTTATAGCATTTAATCTAGCGTTTACGCAAGCTCCCCAATTTGAGTTTCAATAATGCTTTCCATGCTTTGAAAATCCAACTTTAAGTCCATTGTATAAACAACAAAATATTTGGTCCCGGGTATTAACTAAGTGCTTTGTTTATGTGTATATTTAGGCTGGCCCTGAGTGATCAAAGAATAGCACCTTATGAGACAGAGTCCTCTACCTCATTAGTAGGGTAAGGATTGATAAAATGAGAATACCAAAAGCAACAAGATAACCTTTTTTGTAATCCAAAACCACTTTCCAAACGGCAATCAGAACATCTCTAAATTTTGAATTGAAAGTATATGCCTCCTAAGTTGATTTTCCAAAGTGAATTGGATGTTTAGATGATACCTGTGAACTTCCGCCACAGTTTTACTCCTGATTATTTTACCAAAACTTCACTTTATATGACAGAAACTGCAAGAGTTTTTGGATATTTGGTTCTCTAGAGTCATCAAATGGCATTGTAGAACATATCTGCAAAAGTGACACAAATTGAGAAAATCTCTTGAGGTTCTTGCTTCTGAAATGATTCCTTAGCTTCTCTGAGAAATAAAAAGAAGCTACATAAAAGTTTTTTCAGTTTTCACAGTACTTCCTTGATTCTTACATTACTTACACATATAGAATACCAGATATTATGGAAAAATATGTTAATATAGAAGCTATTCTACTAAAATAGAGCTTTATGACACGAGAATTACTCATTTTCTTTTTCTCTTTCCAAATATACATAATTGATTTCATTTTCAGAAACACCATTTTCCTCTTTGAAGTCCAACGTAATAACTCTCAGATAGCTCTGATATCTGCTGATCTCAATTAACTATCGATATCAGTGAAAGTCATGAGTGAAATAAATTTAAAGATGAAGACCAAACCTTAATAAAAGAAAATCATTGCAAGAGAATTTATTCTACTAGCTTCACTGAAAACAAATGTAAAGTTTATATTTTCCCACCCCTTAATGTTTCATAAGAAGAGAGGAGAATATTAGTGTAAGAGGAAAATCTTTTGAAAATAAAATCCATGCCAGTAGGACAACAGTTAAAAGTACGATACCACCTAAAAGGATGATCATATGTTTTAAATTGTGATATAAAGATCATGCTGTATCATCCTTAAGAAATTTCCCAAAATAAAAAGAAGACATAGAAATGTAATTTATACCTTTAATTAAACTAAAACAAATTTGTAACTCCCACTGCATGAGAAAGGGTTGCCAAATGCAGTGAAGATCAAATAGGGGAACTAAAAGGCACTAAGAAAGCTGTACCCATAGCTGGAGATCTCAGGGGAAAAAAAGACATCAGAACATGATTCTCCAAAGTAGATGACATATTGTGAAAGGAAAAAAACTAGTGATTTCTTGTTTTATACAATACCAGTGTCATCTTCACAAGTCCCAGTTTAGCACAACCTAAAGGAGATGGGTTGAACCCACCATAAGAAGATGGGTTGAAGGAAAACTGGTAAAGACACCCAGATTTCTCAAAACAATGTCAATAGAGTAGAGGATAGAAACACTGAACATAGCTGCCCATATCTCTGGACTGAGGTGGAATAAAGGCTTAAAGAACTCACTCACAGTCAGTGCTCTGTCATGGAGAGAAGGTAGATTAAAATACTTCCTAGCCTAAAACATAGCCCTGGCCTTGAAACAACAGTGACTTTCTGTAATACCTGGTCTAAGAATAACATAACTTGTTAATTGAAATATGACTAATAATTTTTAAAAATCATGATGCCTCTTCACATACTAAATTAAAAAAAGAAGACAACAAATTAACAGATGATTGCTTCAGAAATAATGCCATGGAGAACATAAAAATTATAAACATAAAATAAAGAAGAATATAAAAAACTTAATAAAGTAATCACTCTACAAAACAAGAGTACAAAACAGAGAAAGAAGCATCTAGGGACAATACGGCAAGATTAAAGGAGATAACATGTCAGCACAGCAAATATGGAGGATAGACTAAGAAAATTACAGCAAATGTAGAAGAAAAAGACATTTAAAAAGTTAGAACAAAAAGTATAGCTTTCAGAGCAGATCTAACATATTTATAATAAATACCCTGAAGTAGAGACCAAAATAATGCATCAGAAAAAAATAATGAAGATAGGATTTGAGAATTATATAAAA
>NW_012148619.1:8416075-8417609 GCF_000956105.1 Propithecus coquereli
AATTAAGAATACTTAGTATTTAAAATAATAAGTATCACTTATACTTTTTTTTTATCCACATGTCAAAAGGAGTCATTACTTTTATAATAGTCTCTTGTACTTTCTTGCCAGATGCCTTTGGAGCAGGTGCTTTCTGGGCTGGAGCTTTTTGATCCTTCTGAGCTTTCTGGGCAGGGACCCTCTGGGCTGGACCCTTCTTGCCTGCAGTGGTCATCTTTTTTTCTGGAACTTTACCAGCAGCACCCTTAGCAGGTGCTTTTTTGGGAGAAACTTTCAAGAGAGATGCCTTTTGAAGCTTCTTAACTTTATTCTCGATTATTCTGTTCCTCATTTTCTTTGCCTTCATGACTTTAAAGTGGTCAAAATCTGTCATCTTGGCTTTCTTCTCTCTGGCTTCAAACTTCTTGGCCCATTTTGTGGCTGCCCATTTTGCACTGTTATCTGTCTTCTGCCAGGCTTGTCGGACATAACTCTGGAGAGCACTCTGGAAACTTGACGAAATCAGTGAGCTGCATGCATTTGAAAGGCATGGCCTGTCTTCTTACCTGAGTGCAAGGTCCATCAACCAAAGCCCTGTTCTGATCAATAACATCTATGATCGCAAGCAGCTTTCCAGCATGAGGCCCAAAGGAGATCTAGGCCACTCGGCCAACCTCCACCATGTCAGCAGCATTTGGCAAGAAGGAAGAAGGCCCACCCAACCATGCACATGCAATTTTTAGGAGAACATTATCCCCTAAATTTTGCCAGAACAAAAAGGGTTTTTAATGTATACCTTTTAAACTTATCTTATAATATCCTTTTGAATTTTTACTGATCTCCTGCGTTGTTGTCCAATGGGCCTTGTTTATCAATATATCTTGACTGTCTCAAAAAGATTTTGAATTCTCTGGGCAGGAAGTAATATATATTTGCATCATTCCTCTTGATGAGATAGTACAGAAACATTTACTTTTTAATATTCTCTTATAAAGATGTAAAAAACTAATCCTTATTTTATATCATTTTAAAGCAAATAATTCTGAAATAAACTCCATCTCAAATATAACAGAGAGCACTTTTTAATCATTAGATTAAGCCTGTTCATTGTCAGTGACATGAGGATGAGATTGGGAAATAGAATATCATTAAGTCAATGACTTAGATGAAGGATAATAATTTGCATTTGAAGTGCAGAGCACATTTCATTCACGAAGAGGATGAGTAACTAGATTTGTTTTCTTTCCCCATAAATTACTAGAATTCAAGAGGCATAGTAATTATGAGTGGCCTGATTGCTTTCCATGTTTGCAGCCTTGATTTTCAGAGCTACTTACAGCATTTAATCTAGCGTTTACGCAAGCTCCCCAATTTGAGTTTCAATAATGCTTTCCATGCTTTGAAAATCCAACTTTAAGTCCATTGTATAAACAACAAAATATTTGGTCCCGGGTATTAACTAAGTGCTTTGTTTATGTGTATATTTAGGCTGGCCCTGAGTGATCAAAGAATAGCACCTTATGAGACAGAGTCCTCTACCTCATTAGTAGGGTAA
>NW_012148619.1:8428719-8429807 GCF_000956105.1 Propithecus coquereli
TTGATACACTTAAATGTAAAATTATGAAACATCACCATAGATGCTAAAATATATTTTATAGTGTTTAAAATATATTCTTATTTTGAAATGTAACAAAGCAAAGGAATAGAAAGATACTTTCTAAACATGATAAATATATATATCTCATTCCCAAATTGTAACAACAGTACTGCTAATATTCAGGGAAAATAAATTTTTATACACTACTATTTAACATTTTTCTAAATAAAATATGGAAGAATGTATAATCATTGTTAACATGGCTAATCTTAGGAAAGGGAGTCTGTGAAACAGGAAAGACAAAAAGATGACCAAACAAAACGGAAAAGAATTAAGGAGAAATTTACAAGGAACATGGATATGATTATATGTATGTATATGTGTACATATTATTAAATGAAGCAATAATATCAACAAAACTGGTATAGTGTTTTACACCAGGGTCTCTCAAACTGTATTGGTGAGAGATCAATCTTTTTATGTTTAATTTATCATGGTTAGATAATTTTTGAAAAATATGATCAATGTGAATTGGCAAAAGTATGTGACAACTACAGTGGATGTCAAAATCATGTCAAATTATTCTGAAAGTTCCTAAATATTTAGTCTTCATTTTTATTCTTATCTCATTACAGACCAGTACCAGTACATGGACTGTTTTAAATAAAAGACGACTTAAAACAGTGTAAAAACATCCTCTCATGTAGATAGGAGTGCTAAATTTAAAAATGATATCAATTCTTGTGAGTCAATAAACATTATAAAATCACCAAAAAATACCAAGAGTTTTTGGAATCACATAGATTCTAAAGTTTACACACACACACACAAAAAATCAACTAATTTTGTCAAAAATGACTAAAAATAAAGGTTGATAAAAAGGGATTAAACAAACCAGCAACAAACATATTTAAGGCTATAATAATTGAAACAGTAAAATAATGGCATATGAAAAAACACAGAGATCAAAGAAATACAACATAAAGTCCAAACATAGGCTCAAAATTATTTGGAAATTTAGTTTATGACAAAGATGACACTTCAAATAAGGGGATAAAAATTGGACTATTCAAAAAATGGTGCTATGA
>NW_012148619.1:8430662-8446603 GCF_000956105.1 Propithecus coquereli
ATAACCATTCATGCCCAAAAATACCTTCTTAAGAGCTAAAGAATCCAGATGAGAGATTAAAATACATGGGTGGAACATAGAAATAAGAAAAAAAAAAAAAACATTGAAAAGAATAGGAAGGACAGTCTTACATTAACCATGTCACTCCTCCCCAAAACCTATTGTAGAACAGTACAGAGAGAGATACCCTCCTAGGGAAAAAGAAGAACAAAATTTGCAACAACTTTGCTGCACAACTCAGCACCAGGTACTCCAGAGTAAACTCTGGCACCAGGCTAATCATTGCAACCCTAAACTCTAGGCCCATCCCAGCATCAAACTGGCCATGATGATCCCAGGGTCCAGGATAGTCACTGAAGACCCAGACTCTAAGCTTGACCCAGCACAAAGCTCAGAACTTGCAGACCCATGCTCCAGCCCCATCTCAGTGCCAGGGTAGTCACCATGACCCCAGATACCAGGAAAACCCCTGTAGATCCAAGTCAAGGCTTGCTTGCCCATTGACCCTGATACAGACCAGCCAACAGAACTCACCAATAAGCACCCCCAAACCTTTAGAAGGGCTGATTGGTAAAGGGATTTCCCTGCAGAAGACAGTCAACAAATATTTTAAAAGATGCCTATATCTTCAAATGTACAGGCACCAAAGCAAGACCCAAAGATTATAAATAGTCAAAGAAACATGATACCAATGAAGGAACAAAATAAAGCAAAAGTAATTCACCATAAAAAAATGAAGATCTACAATTTGTCTGACAAAGAATTCAAAATAATTATCTTAAACAGGCTTGGCAATATATTAATAAAAATAAAACAAACAAAAAGAATTCAGGAAAATGCATGAACAAAAGGAGAAGTTTATTAAAGAATAGAAACCATAAAAAAACAAAACAGATTATAAAACGGAAAACTCAATGAATGAACTGTAAAATTCCATAGAGAGCTTCAATAGTAGACTCAATAAGAAGAAAGAATCAGCATGCTCAAAGACTTGGGTCATTTGAATTACCCAATCAGAGAAACAAATAGAAAAAGAATAAAAAAGAGTGAAGACAGCCAATGGGACTTACAGCACACCATCAAGCAAGACAATATATGCATTATGGGAGTCCCTGAAGGAGCAGAGAAAGGGGAATAAAACTTATTTAAGAAAATAATGACAGTAAACTTCCCAAATCTGGAGAGGAAAATGAACAACCAGATCCATGAATCACAAAGAACTCCAAATAAATTAAACATAAAGCCATCTTAACAGAGATATACTATAAGCAAATGTTGAAAAATCGAAGACAAAGAAAGGATTTTTCAAGTTGAAACTAAAGAATGCTAACTAACATTAAAACAAGTATAAAATTCACTGCAAAGGTAAAAAATATAGTCAAATTAGAATATTCTAGAACTTTAATGTGGTACATAAGTTACTTTTAACTGTAGTATAAAAGATGAAAAAGTCTTAAAAATAACTATAATTGTGATAATTTATTAAGATATACAATATAAAAATTTTTAAATTAAGACATTCATAATATTAAATATGGGAGGAGAGAAGTAAAATTGTAGAGTTTTTGTATGTGGTCAAAGTAGTTGTTAGCTTAAAATAGACTATTATAGCTATAAGATGTCTAATGTAACACTCATGGTAACCACAAAGAAAAATATGTAGTTGATACACAAAAAATAAAGAGGAAGAAATCAAATACCACTACAAAAAAAAAAAATCAAATTCCAAAGAAAGGCAACATGAGGGGAAGAAAAGAAAGAACCTTGAAACAAAGGAAGTGCAAAACAGAAAACAATCTTAAAAATGGCAATAGTAAGGTCTTACATATCAATAATAAATGTAAATGAATTAAATTTTCCAATCAAAAGACATAGTGAATGAATGGAGATTAAAACAAGGTTCAACGATATGTTGTCTACAAGAGCACTTGCTTTAGCTTTAAGGACACACACACACAGAGAGAGATGCAAAAAAGATATTTCCTACAAATGGTAACCAAGAGGGAGCAAGAGTGGGGACTTAGTCTGTTTTGTGATGCTATAGCAAAATATCTGAGACTGGGTAATTTAAAATAAATAGAAATTTATTGTTTCACAGTTCTAGAGGCTGGAAAGTCCATTACCAAGGTACAACTGGCACGAGCCTTCTTGCTGTGCCATAACATGTAAGAAGGCATCACATGGTAGAAGGGCAAGAAAGAATAAGAGAGGAACAAACTTATCCTTTTATATTGGCACCAAATATACCAATAAGGATAAAGCTCTCATGGACTAATCACCTCTTAAAGGTCCCACCTGTTACTACTGTTATAATGGCAATTAAATTTCAACATGAGTTTTGGAGTAAACACTCAAATCGTAACATTCCACCCCTGGCCCCCAAAACTCAAGTCCTTCTCACATACATAATATATTCATTCCATCTCAATAGCTCCCAAAATCTTAACTCCTTCCAGCACCAACTCGAAAGTCCAAAGTCAAGAGTCTCATTTAAATCAGATATGGGTAAGACTCAAGGTATAATTCACCCTGAGGCAATTTTTTCTCTATTCGTGAGCTTGTGAAATTAAACAAGTTACCTATTTCCAAAACAGAATGGTGAAACAGTCATAGGATAGACATTCCCACTCCAAAAGGAAGAAATAGGCAAGAATAAAAGAGTAATAGACCCTAACTTCAAAGCTCAGGAAGGCAGATAACCTTAATTTTAAAAGCTCCAGAATAATCTTTCACTCCAAGTACCACCTCCTAGACACACTGGGGTGGGGGTGAGTCTCCAAGTCATCAGGCAGCCCTGCTTCTGTGGCTTCACCGGGCTCAGCTCATATAGTAAATCTTATGTGTTGGAGTAATATGCCTGTAGCTCTTCCAGACTAGAGTTACATACTGGTAGCTCTACAGTTCTGGGGACTCAGGGTGACCCCACTTCAGTGGCTCCACAAGACACTGCTCTAGTGGAGATTCTCTTCTCCGAAGTGGCTCTGCCCCCACAATTCCACTGAACAATGCCATACTGGGGGCTTTCTGGAGTGGCTCTGTCTCTGCAACACGTCTTTGCCTAGGGCTAGGCTGTTCACCACATCCTGTGAAATTTATGTGAAGGAAGTCATGCCTCCACAGCTCTTGCATTCTTCATGCCTACAGAATTAGCACCATGTGGATGCCACCAACTTTTAGGACTTGTACCTTCTGGAGCAGCAGGTCAAGTCTGAGCCGGTTTGAGCCAAGGTTGGGGTGGCTGAGGGGCACTGCACAAGAATGTGGGGAGAAAACACTTGAGGGCAGTGACTGCTGAAGTCCAGCAGGTGCCCTAGCCCACTCTTTAGACATATTTCTTTCCCCTAGGCCTCGACACTCTGGACCTGTGATAGATAATCTACCAAGTGCATTTAGAGTAATTTTCCCATCGTCCTGATGAATAGCTTCTGGCTTCATTCTATGCACACTACTCTCCTTATCAGTCACTGGGAAATTACTCTGATTTGATCATTACACCACATTATATACCTGCATCAAAACATCACATGTACCCCATAAATATATGCACCTATTATATACCCATCATAATTTAAAATGAAATAAAAACAGTCACTGTTCCACACCTTGGTTTCCTTTCATGAAAATGCTCTTTCATTCTCTACTACATAGCCAAGCTGAGAATCCTTCAAATCCTTAAATTCTATTTCCATTTTAATTATATATTCCATCTTTAAATAATTTGTTTCCTCACATTTTACTATATGAGGTTAAAAGAAGCCATATAGCACCTTAAATTTTCTGGTGCTTAGACTTTTTTTTATGCCAAATATCCTATTAATAGTTCCTCTCTCTTACACTCTGCCTTCCACAAAGTCCTTGAGCATGGACACAACTCAGCAAGCTTCTTTGCCACTTTCTAACAAGAATGGCCTTTCCTCCAGTTTCCAATACCTTGTTCTTCACTTCTGTCTGAGATTTCATCAGCATGGCTTTCACTGTCTATAATTAGACCAGCATTCTGATCACAATCATTTAAATAATTTCTAAAAAGTTCTAGACTTTTCCTACAGCTCTCCTTATCTGAGCCCTCACCAGAATTTCTATTAATGCTTCATTTATGGCAAACAGGCTTTTTTCAGCATTCACTTTAAAATTTTTCCAGCTTCTAACTATTACCCCAAAGCCACTTCCACATTTTTAGGTGTTATAGCAACAAGTCCTCACTTTTCTGGTATCAATTTTCTCCATGGAGTCCCCGGATGTCTCTGTTGTCTCTCTCTGCAATCCACACTTGAGCAGTGACTCTTCTCTGCTGTATTCAGTCTAATATTCTACCTTCCAGCCAGGACAGCCCAACAGGCGATGTCTCTAGTTGGCCATCTTGGCTCTCTCCCACATTTTTAATAATTTTTAAAGAACATTTTATTGAAACATAAATATAGATATAAAAATCATGTAAAATATATAAAAGTAATAATGTTATAGGTAAATTTTGTCAAATAATATAAATTAAGTGATATTCTTTTTCAAGGTGGCAGATTCCTCATCCATACAATAATTTTGATAGCCGTGGGCACTTCCAACCATAAAAGATCATGTATATGCTATTGAATGTTCCTGATAATGATACATGTACATTTTAGAAAAATGGTCATATTCCATAATCTAACAGAGCCGATTATAAAATCATTATTTTTGTTGTGTTTTATAAATATAAGGCAAGGCAGTCAAATAAGGGTAGTTTCAAGTGAGTTAAAATTAAATTTAAAATCTCAGTCTTGAGCTCAATTCCATGAGTATGCCTGTTGTATCTATTTCTTGTTCTCCAAAATAATGCAGTTCCAGTCATTGTCCAATTTAAAATTGATGTCCCCAACACATATATACACATTCACTACCCAACTTTCTTGCCTTATTTTTCTCCATTGCTTTTCTTCCATTTAACTAATTATTATATATTAACTTCATTTTATTATCTGCCTTCTCCCACAGTTATGAAAATTTCATAGGGTAGAGATTTTTGTCCATTTGGTTCATTGCTGTATCCCCAGAGACTAGAACAATGCAAGACACATAGACACTCAATAAGCAATTCTTAAATAAACAAGTAAATGAATACTGGTAAGTACTCAATAAAATTAACAACTGTATTGCGAATGAATGCATCATGCCAATAAGCAGGATTGAGAAGTGGTCTATAATTTAAGAATGAATTAGTTTGGATGCTCAAGTCCCAGTGCCATATTCCCACTTATTCAAAACCTAGACCCTGCTTGAGAGCTAAAAGGTGTTTCCACTTCATGCCTTCACTTTATTCCACTTGAAGGTCACAGATTTGATCTTATTCCTTTTAAACCCCCAACTGCACCAGCACAGTACTTTTCAAATACTACACAAGATGCTCAGTGAATACTTACAGAAAAAAAAAAATATATATATATATAATATATGGAATCAATAATTTTTGTCATTGTTATAATTCCAGGAGCTAATGAAATGATTTTCTACAGGATAGTTGGGTGGGGAGAAGGTGATTCTAATTTTGGCCCCATCTGAAAGATCCCTTGAGGGTAGCTCATATTCTCATAATTCCCACGCAAACACTGGAGAGACTTAATTATGATATAAGATTGATTTTGATTATATATAGTTAGAGATATATAAGCAAACATCCTTCTAGGAGGTTACAAATCACATTGAAAGCCAAGGTTTCCCCATTGACTTGTCAAGGAAGAATTGGAGAAGAGAATTTGATTCTGAGCTACTATACCAAGTACAAATTCTTGTCTGATGCTTGAATCAGCTTTTACTGGATATTGAAAAGAGGGCACAAAGCATTAGAACCCAGCTTTTGAGTGCCTTTTTAACAACAGGTAGAAACAGTTATTTCTCTCACAGATCCTATCAGCTTATTATAATCAGCTGGGGTCCATTTTATTCCATGATCCCAGATGCCTCATTCTTTTTTGTCTGTTGTCCCTCTGAGAAAGAAGGGATCCCAAGTTACTAAGTATAGGTTACAATTTGCTTTATCCATTGTTAACACAGAATATCTTTCTCTTAGCACTTTTTTCTATTGACATAGCCAGCCCCAACTGGGAAGGAGTTCAGAAAATATATTTTTGTGAGATACCTCTGCTTCCTGCTGCCTCTATTTCAGAAGTCAATGGATTTTACAAGACCTTGCTCAGAGTTAACAGACAGATGTTTCAATATATGCTCAGTATGTTTATTTTGAAGGGGAAAATTTGGAGAAAAAAATTGAAGAGCACTTAAACCAAATTATTCAGAATAAATATTCACAAATGCTACTGACTTCTAAAGAAAACACTGCACATTATGTGTCACTTCCAAAGGGTGTTAAACCAAAAATGATGAGACCTTCTATGAGTCTTATCCTTGATCATATGAGATCAAACCAGAGAGAATTCTTGCCAGCACCTCTTCAACACCAGCTGCCATAAGGACCATTGTGACCCTATTCCCTCTTTTGCAGGGAACACTGGTTCTATGTTGTGTCTGTATATTTTAATTCTAACGAACACAACACAAATATTACTATATGCCTAGTCATGAAACTGGTGCTTTCTGTCAACTTCTCCATGGTTCCTAAGATACAATAATTGACATAACACTAGACTTAAAAATTTCAGAACTGCATCAACAGCAGTATTTGTATACCCCAAAGCATTATCACATTACTGAAATATGATGAGAAAAACAAAAGAGGATTTTTGTAAACGCAAATATAATATATCATTTAGGCACTATCTCTGACCATAGATTACTACCCTTTGTTTTGCTACTCTTCCAAACATGTCTCTAGCCAATTTTCCACTAGAAAACCATTTCCAAAGTGAAAAGAGAAACACTAGAGAAGTATAACATACACACATAAACTAAGTAGCTAACTTTAAAAAGGGACAAGCTACACAGTTAAAACAGATGAAAATTCTGGAAAGAACTCTGCATGTGAGGACAACACTTCCACAGGAAAACAGACTGATGTATTAGGTAGGAATAGCTGGAGGGTGGAGGAGAGGAGACACGAATCAATTGGCCCTGGGATGCAGGATAAGATACAACTGGGAATGTTAGGACCTAGAGCAAAATTTCTCAAAGAACTTTATAAACTCTACCAAATAAATTTATCTCTAGCTCTGCATAAGGAGGATATTGTGTTGCTTAAATATCATGGGTCTTCCTTTCTCTCTTTGAAATCATCTTGGTTTCTTTTGCCTTTTTCACTTTTCAGTGCCACACTAAATTCATGTGGCAGATTAATCCTGAATAAGCTGAGACACTATTTTTGCAATAATTGGAAATTAGCTAAAGTTATAAATTTTTCACTGTGTATATTAAAGAACCTCGCACCTGTGTCATTGCTAGACCTAAGTGGAACTCTAACACATGATGTTTGTTTAAAAAAAATGCTTAAGCTAAAGTAATGAAAACCTAAAAGTCCAAAGTAAGTTTTAAAAAAGGAATATGGAAAGGGTATCTCTATTCTTCCAGTGCATCTAAGGATATATTCTATTTATTGTCAATCAGTGGGAAGACCTAAGGAGTTTCTGCAGATTACCCCTGCTCCATGCCTGTGAGGGTAGGCAAACACATCCTGGGTGAATAATGGAGAGATGAACAGCGACCACTAAGACTATATGTTGCTACTGAAAAAAAAGAATTCACCCCAAGATTTAATGTCTTAAAACAATGATTTATCATTTCTTATTATTGTGAGTGTGAACTGAGCAGTTCGTAATGGGCCAGCTCAGATGGGGCTGAATAGTGTTGGAAGACCTCACTAACACAGCCAACAATTGCTGGATGCTAACTAGAGTGATAGAGAAAGTTTGCCCATGTGTCTCTCACCATCCAGAAAGCTAGTGCTGGCTAACGCACATGGTGGTAGTCTCACTGTTCCCAAGAACAGCAAGAAGATAAGCCCCAAAGTACAAATACATTTCTAGGCTCTGCTTGCATCACATCTGCTAACAACACTTTGACCAAAGCAAGACACGTGTCCAACCCAGATTCAAAGAGCAGAGAAAGACTCCATATCTCTTGATGAGAAAAGCTGCAGAGTGGAGTTGTTAAGGGGCACATATACAGGAATGAGGAGAATTTGTGATCTTTTTGTAGTCTACTATTGGTACCACAGAGGAAGGATGCCTGTGAAATTAACCTTGTTCTAGGTATCCTACCAAAAGTTAGTGTCCAAAAATTGTTTTAATAAGAACTTTTTGTGGTGTTGATTCCATAAATTTTCCTTAAACTAGAAATATATTTCTCTGGCATAGTTCAAGGCCATAGTCAAGTTTTTATCATTCCAAAACTTTGAAGTATGTATGAACACAAACACAGCTCACTTGTAAGAAAATGGAAACCTATTGGATAGGGAAAAGATGTTTCTTGCCATTGGAGACCACTAACTTCTGGATACTATTGTCATTCTGTCTGATATCACTTGCCCTAAATTGCAAATCAATCCAGCCTGAATAGCTTGATGTTAAAAAAAAAAAAAAAAAAGGTCTATGTAAAAACAATATGTTGTGATTTTCCTCCTATTTGATCTTGAGGTCTCTTTCTGGAGAGCGGCTATAAATTCTAGCCCTGCCCTGACAGGGCTCCAAGGGAAGTGGTCTTGGATGTTTATGGTGTACATTTCACAGAATACTGCTTAATCCAGGTAGAGAGACAATGCCTATGTGTCCAACCCATGACCAGGTGTCCCTGTCACAAGAAACTTGTTTATATTGGCACAAGCCCATGCGGCTTATTTTTTTGTTATTATTTTGAAACAGAATCTCACTGTATTGCCCGGGCTAGAGTGCATGGCGTCAGCCTAGCTCAGAGCAGCCTCCGACTTCTGGGTTCAAGCAAGCAATCCTACTGCCTCAGCCTCCTGAGTAACTGGGACTACAGGCATGCACCACCATGCCCGGCTAATTTTTTTTCTATATATATTTTTAGTTGTCCAGCTAATTTCTTTCTATTTTTTAATAGAGATGGGGTCTTGCTCTTGCTCAGGCTGGTCTGGAATTCCTGAGCTCAAACAATCCTCTCGCCTCGGCTTCCCAGAGTACTAGGATTACAGGCGTGAGTCACAGTGCCCGGCCCCCATGCAGCTCTTATCTGGCTTGTATCCAGTTTATTCCTACCAAGATAGCCACCCTCTAGGAAAGCTCTGGCAAGAAAAAGAGTTAGGTTAGGGTATGTTGGTCAGGTGAGACAGAGGAGGCAGCACAACAAAACTTATCAAATGACAGGAACAGTTTATCACTCACAGATCCACAAGAGGAGAGGGATATCCACAAGGGCCAAGAACAAGTCCAGAGACAGCAGAGCTCTCAACCAGCAGGAGAGGACCAGCGCGAAAGAAAAGACCTCTCGGACTAGGCTTTTATTAAGGTTCATGAGTGTTAGTCTTTACGCTTTCTCAGGGGTTTTAAATCAGCTAGTTTTAAGAAAACACATGTGAAGGGGGAACTTTTTATATGACACTGGTATTAGCCATTGGGTTTATCTTGGTCAGCAGCTGTGGGATGTATCAACTTTTGGGTCAGTGAATGAGGAACCAGTGGACCATATTGCAAACAACCTCACAGGGAGGGGAAGTTTTAACTAGGCCAAAGGTGACAGGGTCTGACTGAGAGGCCTAAAAATGAATGCCGAGGTAACAACTGTAATTAAGAAAATATGTAACAGTTCACTACTTAAATAGATTAGTAAACAAAAAAGGTGCTACATCTTGTATTATCCTGGATAGAGCTGGAACCCATTCTATTAAGTGAAGCAACACAAGAATGGAAAAACAAGCACCACATGTGCTCACCATCAAATTGGTATTAACTGATCAACACTTAAGTGCACATATAGTAATAACATTCGTCAGGTGTTGGGAAGACGGGACGGGGAAGAGGGGATGGTATATTCACACCTAATGGGTACAGTGAGTACCGTCTGTGAGATGGACATGCTTGAAGCCCTAACTCCAGTGAGGCAAAGGCAATATACACAACCTAAACATTTGTACCCCCGTAATATGCTGAAATAAAAAAAATTTTTAGAAGGTGCTAAACAAATATATTTATTTGAGCACAATAGCTAAAACTGCAATTAGGTTTAATAACTTACATTCTAGTGAATTCTAGGATACATTTTTCAACCATTCTAGATATTATATTCTATAAACTTTAAAAGATGACTTAAATGCAATACTTTTACCATTAACAATATAATTCATGATTAATGGTAATTTCTTTACCATTAACAATATAATGTTATATTTATTTATTATCAACAATATAATTCATGGATTTAAACCTTAGAACAATATCTTTCTTTTGTTCTAAGAATAATCTTTATGATCTCAAGATTCTCTTTGGATTAATGGCAGAAGATGAACAGCACATTCCATAGTGGAATAAACTTTTTTTCGACATCTCAACACTCATAATGAAAGCTAATCAAGTTCAAAAATATTTTCTTTCACTTCAATTAGATATTCCTGGATTAGCTAATTTATGAGTCTATTCCCACCTGGTCTAGATTTTTTCTAATTTTCTAAAATAATTCAACTAACAATACTTCTTATTTCTGGAACTTCAAAGAACACTGACACTCCAGGGAAATGTAATTAACCTCTAGTTCAGAGATGTTTGGAAGGTTTTATCTCATTTGTCAACTCCAACAATTTGGTCGTTGCTGCCAGAATGCTGTATTGAGAAAGATTCGGAGGTCGTGTCTGGTCTCAGGAGGGAAGAATACAATGATTGATTAGTGAGGTCTGCTATAGGAAAAAGAGGGATGACAGTGTAATTGCCACCTACTTTCCATTCCTGATCTAAGTGAACTTTGTCATTTTAAACTGAGAAAAAGGAAAAGGGACTTAGCCAGGTCTCACAGTCATACAATGATAAAATCCAGTCTAAAAGTCCATCATGACTTCCAAACAATATTTCTTTTGGAAGAGACATTTGTCAATTTTCGGCTGACTGCCATCCACTTCCCAGTGACATTTTTATCAGTCCCTCACTGTGTGCCAACATGGTTGGAAGGCAGTTCCCAGTGCTTTCCTCACTTTGCCTTTCCCATCTCAAACCACAGAAGCTGACACCTTCCTCTTGCTATACCACAAAACAGGCCGATGAGCTAGGCTTTGCAGATTAGGTATTTGTTCTGGAAATCTGAATCTTGAATGGCGAATGCAAAGAATGAGGAAAAAGGGAGCAAGGGGAAGCAGATGATCCCAACCATAAACAGAGCTTATAGATCAGACAAGTAGCTGCAGCATGGCTTTGACCAAATTTCCTGCTGCCAGACCTACAACTCTCCATTTTCTAAGCTTTAGACTACCAGTCAATTGTCCATTCTGGGCAACCCTGATATCTTTCCAACGCACCTCCTTTTTGTTAAGGCCAAAGATGAGTTCTGTTGTTTTAAACCAGAAACCTTGACTGCTACTTTCTTCACCTCCACAGTCGGGAGCAAATGTTAGTGATGTAGTGCTTTCCTCGGCCAAATCATACACTTACATTTTCAACCCATAAAAATTGAGTGAAATGTGTTCAATTGAAAAATATAGACAACATGGTCATTTCACAAAAACATCTATAGCCATGTCATCTTAGATATAGAACATGGAACAACACAATTGTTCCATGATATTGATCCTTTTAATCATGTTTCGTATTACATTAACATTATCTTATTCTTTCAATGGCAAGGATACAAAAAGCAAGACTTAAATAGCTGAAGTGAAACAAAGATTTGACTTTATACATTGAATAAGAACTGACTGGGAAAATCTCCTTATCTATGTTCAGAATATTTCACATCTGCTGACTGTAGGTTGCAAAGAACATATATTTCTAAGATTAAAGGCTGTTTTATAGTTCTTTTATTCATGTAAGCTGTAGCAAACCAGTAAAAGTCTTATTACATACAAAGTCTCCACTAATGTATATTTGGCAAATTTTCTACTCCTAAGCCCTGGTTTACTTATCTGCTGTTAAGAAGAAAAGGTAAGAGAATATGCTGTACTGGAAACTTAAAACGTACTTCCATCATATTGGTATCACTTTGAGGTCAACTCATGGGGTATATATCACTCTTCTTGGCTATTTACATTGACTCCATTTAAAAAATTTTTTTCTTCAGGCTTTCTGTCTTCATTAATAAAAAACGCTACATTAAGAAATTTCTGCTTGCTTTTCCTTCCTGTTTCATGTAGGGACCCATGTGTAATCTGCAAAGCAGACTGAAAAGAATGGCACAAGCAGTCAAAATATTTACATATTTCTCTGTAAAATATTTCATAGAAAGATTTAACAGGCATAAGTAAGCTATGACAAGCATGTTCACTTATCTGAAGAAAAATACTTTGAGCTGATTTCCTGGCACTGAGTGGAAAGCTGGTTAAGTGACATCTCCCTTTATGGAATGCAGTGATTAAACCAATGAGTTGTGCTTTACTTCTCCAGGAAGGTCACTATGATATGGAGCTGCTTTCAGTGATGCTCAATATATTACCCTTGAACTTGCAGAATCTGCCAATAATAACAGTAAGTAAAGCAAGGTTTAACGTTGAGGTTAAAACAAAAATGAAAGGAAAAGAAACTAAAAACAAAACTGCATGAGAATGTAAGTGTTCAGAAAACACTGAGTGCTCAAATATTAACAACTGTCTTAGGTTCAAAGATGAGAAATGGCTTATCTCAAAACCGGGTTTTATGAAACAATTTCTCTATAGACTAAAATGCAGTTTTTTTGTCCTCCGGAAGTGCGAGGGGAATATAACTGGAGAATGTTGCCATGATCTCTCGCAGAATCTTTCTTCCAGCCGTTGGAAGAAAGATAAAAATAAACAGGAGATTTATTGATCCCATGTGGTAAGTGCCCAAGCTCAGAAACCCCTCTTCCTGTGCCTCACGGAGGAACAAGCTCTAATCTCACTAGCTATGGAGAAGTCCCATAGATTCTCCTACATTGAAGTCATCCGCAGTTCACATCAGAGAGTAGTAGGCTGAAGGGTGTAAAATGATGAACACTGGGCATCGGGAAGACCACATTCCAGCCCAAATTCCTAACCCATCATGATGATCTGAATTTAACCTCTACTTCCCACTCTTCCTTACCTGGCAATTGAAGAAAATTCCTTTCCTTTGACATAATTACAGAAATGGAATGAGTAAGAAGTTGATAGCACATGCAAAGTATCCTACTGTGGATAGGAGTGGTAACTGAGAATGGTAAGACTGGATCTACTTATTAGGCAGAAAAAAGCTGGCTACCACAACCTCTTCACCAAGACTACCATAATACCGTGTATTGCTTATTGATGAGAAGCCTCCTTGTTAGCAGCCCTGATCACAGCTTTCACTCTAATCTATATTAAATTGCTTGGCTTCAAAATACATAGGCAATAATTCTTATCTAACAGGATTTCAATCGCCTTGTAAATTCTACCTTTGGAAAATACTCAAACCAAGACATCCCATTTACATTCTTTATCACTTCCTAATTTGCACAGCATAAGAAGTCAAATAGAGTTTCTTAGAAGACTCAGTTCTGGTTGTTCAGCATCTAGGATTTGATTCCCTATCAGTAAAAAAGAGGATGGCCAAGTGAGGCAGGACTTCCATCCTAACTCAACTGCTCAGCATTTAGGAGATGACAGTTCGCTCCCTCCAAAATGACTCCCAAAGGAGTTGGTAGTAGCTGTCAGTTTCTTTCTTCAGTTTTGTACATTTTTCAAGGCATTTTTGAAACCAAATGGAATTGGCACCAATTTTTTAAAATTTAAATGTGATTTTCTCCCTGATTTTAGAGATATCTGATATTAATAAAATATTATTTTTTTTAATAAAAGAGGAGGTTAGAAAACAATGTGCACTCCTCCATTTACCCCAGAAATGATGGGATAGATGGAAAAGACTGGGCTGTAAAAGAGATTTGGCTTTTGGGAGACATCTCAATTTTTCATTTAAACAAAGTAAAATATCTCTTATGAAAAAAAAAAGTCTCTGGATCATCATAAAGGCAGTGTGCCTAGGGGATCAATTTAGAACAAGGAGTACAGAGTTAGAAGTCAGAGAAGTCAGGGGTCTAATCCCAGCTTCAGCAAGTAATAGCTGTGTTATTATTAAATAATAGTTAATTTTCTGGGCCTTTTTCTTCATCAGTAAAATGGGACTAGCAGTAGTATATATCGCATGAGTTTTTGTAAATATTAAATGTGAAATGTGATGGCAAATATAAAGTGCCTACCAGATATTTCTGATAAGGCACTTAAAATACGAGTTTTATTATATGGCTCTATGGCAGATAGCTAAAGGGGCAAATAAATATTGCATATGGGTCTCTGCCAGGGCTGCATACCTACCTTCCAATTCACTGGGTCCCTAGGCTTCATTCATATCATCTCCCCTGGACTGCTATCCTCTTGGTGGCAGGATCGTTTTGTTTTTTTTTTTTAACATTGAATGAAAGCCCATTGTGTACCAGGTGATAAGTGTTCAGAGGGCAAAAAGTGTCAGATATTCTCTATTCTCTGTTCTCAAGGAGCTACCCTTCAGGTGGTGTTAAAGAGGATGGGGGTTGCTGGTAGCATTTATAACGTGTATAATGATGTGTCATGATAGAGGTGTGGAGGTGTATAGAAGCTGCTCATCTGCCCTTTTTGGAGTAGGGGTAGGAGATAGTCAACTTCATGATGAAAACTTTTGCTGAACTAAATGCAGTTTCAGAATTAATGCCCAGCATCAGGGGCAGCAACATTCAAAGACAGTGACTCTCACAAGGACAAGGGATACAACGTAGTTGGAATGCAGGGAAGGTTCAGGAAAACAGTAGTAAGTGTGTGAAGAGGGGTGTCATCTTCTGGAATTAACTGAATTACAGAGCTATAATGAACTTGACAGACAACAACAAAAGTAATAACAACAGCAATTATTATACATCGTTTGTTATGTGCCAGGACTTTTGCATATTAACCCATTTAATGCTTAGAAATACCCTGTGATGTAAACATTATTACATATTATCCTCAATGTACAGATGAAAAAACCGACGTGTAGAAAGGTTAAGCCATTTGCTCAAGGATAGCCCATTACTAAGTAGCAGAGCTTAGATTCGAACCCAGTCAGTCTGGCTCCTGAGCCAGAGTCTCACCCACAACCATATTTTGCCTCTTTTGTTTTTGTCTTTCCAGTTATGGAAGCTTGTCCTCCAAAAGACAAATGATTGATGCTCTTGGCAAATGAGTGACCTGTAACTACAGTGGCTTTGTCGGCACTACACTGACAGGCTGCCACTACAGAAATAAAATTACCTAATTGCATAGCCATCTGTACTTAAAAACGATATTAAATCCTTGCGGCTAAAATTAGCCCACAGAGTGTGCTCATGACAGTTACGGAGTAGAGACAGGAAATAAAGCCAAAAATACAAACCAATGGAGAAAGGAGATGTGGAGGCTTTGAGGTAACTTCATGCTAGGTGGATCAATCACCCTTTGGAATCAAATATTCCTTCTACGGGCACTGCACAGGCATGCACAGATAAAATGGAGAAATTCCTGCCTCAGAAGGATGCCAGGATCCCAAGCCATGTGTAACCCCTCAGCCTGAGACATACTAAATAATCGTTGTCACTTTCTTTCCCTTCATTTTTTCTTCCTCTTTTCTTTCATTTTTTCTTCCTTTCTTCTCCTTCTTTCCTTATTCT
The DNA here is from genome assembly GCF_000956105.1 of Propithecus coquereli. NCBI lineage: Eukaryota > Metazoa > Chordata > Mammalia > Primates > Indriidae > Propithecus > Propithecus coquereli. The sequence goes on from NW_012148619.1 coordinate 8,446,371, forward strand.
CCCTTCCTCCCTTCCATCTTTCCTTCCTCTTATTCTTTCTTCTCAATTACCACCTAGTAACTCTTCTACTTTCCTGAATGTTCTTTTGCCATTGCATCTAGTAATAAAGCTTTAATGACAAAAATAAAGAGAAATCCACTAATGCTAAAAATTGTTGGAGATTATTCACAAGACTACTAGATGAGTTAGGAAAAATTGTGATGATTCAATCTCAGTCAGAATCATGGGCAACA
>NW_012148619.1:8446958-8448363 GCF_000956105.1 Propithecus coquereli
TACCTAAAATTTATACATGCATTTTATGTGGGGGGAGAGGAGCACTTTTTATGCTATGCCATCCTCTTAATTTTATATCTCATTATTTAATGACCCATGATTTCAACAGAAGTCCTAATTTACCTATTTTTGACATTCTATCCATTTGCTGTTTGTCTTATGAATGAAACTATGAAGCAGATAAGTAATTATTCCTGCACCATCTCCTTGTGTGTATAAAGGTGACGGAAAATTGATTACAAATAAAGGAGACCTATGAAAAAGGCAGAAGAGTAAGGTAACCAGCCCCTCAAATTAATCAGCATATAAATTAATCTTGCTTCCAAACAAAAAGTAGGACGGAAAGCATTGTCATCAATAATCTACTATGCCAACATGTTCTCCAGGGTGAATACTAATGAATATAAAATAGTAGCTGGAAGGGAAATAAAAATTCTTAAAAAGTTAAGAGACAAAGTCTGAACATTTCTAATCTGTAAACCACAAACATTTTAAATATCTGAGCATCAACAAGAGTGCTATGGCAGTAATTGATTACCATTTTTACAGAGCACCTACTGGGTGCCCCACCTCTATGAAGAACTTTCCACATGTTACCTCTAGTTTTCACATTCATCTTGTGAGGGAAGTATCATCTCTATTTTACAATTCGCACAACTGAGTTTAAGTAACTGAGATTACTTAAACTCTATCAGGCTGTGAAAATGCAACTAGGTCTCTCCATTTTCAAAAGCTAGGCCCTTTCCACAATCTAGAGAAAGATTGAAAGTACTTTTTCAAAAGCATATGATCTTAATCATATAGTCTGTGTTTCTATAATCCTGGTGTTTATTGAATAATTATCATCTTCAATTTATTTTAGAAGTTATACGTATTTTTATAGAAAGTTCCACATTGTCTTTTGACCACTTAATTTTTGAGGTTGTGTAGAAATGACCCCCCGCAAAGGATCTAGATGAACGAAGAACAGAGATGATCTTCTGAGGTAAACATCGTGTCTGAAGATGAACTATCCTAAGGAAGAAAGATTCTTTGATGGGACCTCACCCTATTTCACTCCATAAAAAGAGTGTTTTCCACAATCCCTCTTGTCCTCGCTCTCTAATTGCCCCTCAATTTTCTTCTTCTGTTAAGGACAAGAATGTATAGAAATCCTACATTTTCAAGCCCAACCAACATACATGATTATGAAATGTTGTGAGAAAAAATAGCCATGTATAGATAGCTAGTAATTCTTAAATAGACTGTCATGCATTAGGGGAATGAGTGGGAAATTAGCAAAGATTTCAAATGTTGATAATTACATATGCTGTGATTAAGAAGAGAAAGAAATTAAATATTTGTATGACTTCGAATAGCTTTCCCTCTGAATCAATTGCCATGCCTTGCAAAAAATCAGGTTTCA
>NW_012148619.1:8450331-8451716 GCF_000956105.1 Propithecus coquereli
AAGAGTAAAACAAAAATACAATCAAATCAACATTGAGAATCCATTATTAGCCCACTTCAGTCTATTGAAATTTTACAATGTTGATCACATTTTGTTCTGGAAAGGATGTGGGAAAGCAGTAATTATATATTGCTGGAAGGAGTGAAAAAAAGCATTGTGTAAAGTAATATAGCAGTAACTAATAACCTTTAAAACACATGCACTTTGACTCACAATTTCTATTTTGGCAAAGCGATACTACAAATGAAAGCACATGATCATTATAACAATCATGTCATTGTGACATGTGATTATTGTAAAATATAGCTATATATATTAGTTTTTTACAATGATTACATGTTATTTTTATAAAAGCAGTAAAGTTTTAAGAAAGAAAAAAACTTAAAGATTTTGCTTAGGAGATAGAGGTTGAAGTTAGGACTGCCAAAGGAGTTGGCATTTGAAGGGAAAAAGCCTGAATAGTAGGAAAGTTCATAGAAGAAACCCAAAAATCTACATTCACATCTCCACTTCTCAACTGCTGATTCCTAAACTGTGTGTGTGTGTGTGTCTGTGTGTCTGTATGTGTGTCTGTGTGTGTATGTGTGTGCTCTCAATTGTTTTTAAAACTGCGTATATATATATATGCTGTTTTCTCCTGGGTTATTTGTTATGGTGAGAGACCAAATAACCCAGAACAACACAGCAGTTGAGAGGCTTAAGAATGAATTTCTGTAGCCACATGGTATCAGGGAGACAAAAGTTAAAGTTCCATTTTTGCCAAAATGGAGACACATTTGCAAATGTTTTAGTATTTCTCAGCTGAGACCTCAGAAGGGTACCATTCCAGAAATAATGTGGCACTTAGTGCCATACTCTAGAAGCAAGGACTATGCTCTAGACACAAGGGCAAAACCTAAGTAGACCTTTGCTGACAAAGCCTAAAACCAAGCCTTAATAGGACTATGGTGAACTGCCAGTAATATGTATACCTGATAGAAGAAAACTTAACCCCCATTAGAGAAATTTCCATCATCAAAAGCTCCTGCTATGTTCCATTTATCAAGTCAAAAATTATGAGGCATACAAAAATTCAGACCAAATGATTGAAAATCAAAGTATGAAATAGACAATAGAAATAGACCTCCAGATGATCAGATATTGGATTTACCCAACAGTGACTTTCAAATAACTACGATCAATATAGTCAAGAAAATAGAAGAAAAGTTGGGCAAAGTAGAAGAAACGACAAAGAATTTCAGCAGATAATTTTAATTTATAAAAAGTAATCAAATGAGCATTCAAAAACTAAAATATAGAAAATAGGAAATTAAAGATCTTAAATACCAAAGGTCAGAATTTATTTGTTAAATCTACAAGTAATTATTAAGCAACTATTGCTGGAT
>NW_012148619.1:8454641-8456344 GCF_000956105.1 Propithecus coquereli
GGGACAGTTTAATGCATGACAATTGATAAAACATGTCCAGTTGAATGGACCAAGCAGAGACAAACATGGAAGAGAGGATGAAAATGGAAGAAGTGGTTAACTGAGAAGAGCACGATCTTTCATTTCAGACTTGAGAATAACAAGAATTTGAGAAAAAGACAGGGCTCCTAATCTCTGATTCCTGATAGAGGGAGGCTAACATAGGTGCCCGGTGGGCCACAGCAAGTCTGTTTGCCCTGTTATCCGGTGTGTCTAAGAGCAGACACACTCCAAAGGGTATGAACAATTTTTGCTGAAGAATGGAACCAAGATCCGTTCAGAGAAACTGTGTCAAGCCCAAGAGTAGTATTTAAATCAAAAAGTCTGGATCCCGGGGGATCTAGATTAGAAGCAAAAAAAGAGCAGAGAGACCCAGGAGACAAAAGGGATCATCCCAACTTTTGAGGCTAGCGAGGATGCTGAGAACTCTTTTTCAGTGGGTATTTCTACAAGGAAAGCAATTTTTCTGATTTAAACAGGCAATAAATTTAAATGTAATACATTTAAAGAGGCAATAAAGTAAACTCGTACATTTTGGATGTTTTATTTTAGGAAAATCCACTCAAATTGTGTGCTTTCTCCACCTTCCTGACCCTTATTAATTAATGTAAATTTGAGGCCAAGTAATTCATTTTTGTAAATATCTCTCCATGTACATGTTATTCGTATAATATGAAATTATTCATGGACAAATACAATGTATTCCCTGTTGAGAGCACCATACATTCCTTCATCCAACAAATGTTAAGTGGGTACATACTCTTTGTAAACTCTGGTATAACTGTTGGGCATGCAAAGGTGAAGAATAAAGCAGATACATCCCTGTTCTCAACATACTCTAGTTCAGAGAAGTGAACATTGAATGAATAAATAAACAAGAGGGTAACAAACTCTAGGCGGAGTCTTAGAACAATGGGATGTGGCAGTAACTGGGTGGCTACTTTCGACTGTGGTGGTTAGGAAAGATCTTTGAAGAGGTGGCATTCAAGCTGGATCCTGAATTTTAAGAAACAGCCGGCTGGGATGATTAGGATTCAGTGTCAAGAAAAAGGACAGGAAATAGAGACAAGACAGGGGTCAGTCGTGTGACCTGATACCTTGAAAAGTGTTTGGGGAAACCACAGGTGTTGAATTTAATCTCGTGTATTTTTTACCCCTCTTTTCAGAAGCGACTCTAAAAGAAATACCCAGAGGGAGATTTTTTAAAATTTGGAATCTTCTCTAACAGAGAAGCATCAAGAACGACTACTAATTTGAAAGGAAAATGTAGATTTCTGTAGAGGAAAAAGAGATGAAGCCAACAGGGTTTTATTGTTCCAGCTGAGCTTTATGGGTGAATTTAACACTTGCTACATCCCCCGCACACCTGAGTGAAATAAATGAGAAATGCAGGAGATGAAGGTACAAATCCAATTTCCCTTTTGCAACAAGACACATTCGGTAAGTCTTTGCTGCTCTCTTCATTTGAAAACTCATCCATATTTTATCTCCCTTCATAAACAATGTTTAGATAAACCCAGTGAATAATGGGGTTGAAAGGAAATTTTAAAGGTCATCTTGTGTATACCCCTTGCTTCAGGCAAGATTGCATTCATGCCCACCCAAGAAGCAGTCTTCTCATGTCAGGTTATGTTTTGGATAATGTTTATTTTTTCCAGGGGGAA
>NW_012148619.1:8456394-8458160 GCF_000956105.1 Propithecus coquereli
CCCAAAAGGGTGGTAATTTATCTGCTCAAGGAAAAATTAGGCATTTAACGTGGTTTAATAGTCAGAGTTGAGACTATTAACTATTGGAAGGGCTTGGGATTTTACTTTGAGATGAGATGATATTGGAGGGTTTTTAGTGGAAGAGTGACATGATCTGACATGTATTTTAATATTTCACATTTGAGATTAAACTCTAAGAGCTACGAGCAAAAAGCAGGTAGAATACTCTGGAGTCTATTGCAATCATCCAAACAAGAGATGGTGACTGAACCAAGATGATAGCAGTGGATAATGTGAGAAATGTTTATATTCTGAATGTATGTTTTTTTCAATTTTTTTTATTTCAGAAAATTATGGGGGTACGAATATTTTGGTTACATGTTATGACTTCCCATATCCCCACCGTAATTTGAGACATGCCCTTTCCCCCCCACAACACTCATAGTGTCCATTAGTTGTGAGTTTACCTACTCCCAATCCCCCTACCACCAAAGAATATTACTACTGTGTGAGCACCTTAGTGTTGATCAGTCATTGCCAGTTTGATGGCGAGTACATGTGGTGCCTATTCTTCCACTCTTGTGATATCTCACTTCAGAGGATAGGCTCAAGCTCTATCCAGGAAAATATGAGAGGTGCTAGATCACCATCATTTCTTATAATTCAGTAGTATTCCATTGTATACATTTACCATACTTTATTAATCCACTCATGTATTTTGAATCAATGGCCAAAAAGGGATATAAGAGATAGAGAGGACTTATGGGTGACTCCAAATGTTTTGCTTGATCAGCTGAAGGGATGAAATTGCAATTGAGTGAAATGAAGGAAAACGTGAGGATAGTGGGTTTAGGAGTGGAGGAAGATCAGAAATGGAGTTTTGTATAGGTTGAATAAGAGATGACTATTAGACATCTAAGTAGAGATGTTAAAGACAAAATAGAGTTGAGTACATTTTGGGTAACGGTCCAGACAAGAAATACAAATTCAGAAATTATTGGCATACAGATGATATTTAAAATAATGAGACTGAATAAGATCCCCAAGGTGTAATGAGCAGAGGAATGTAAAAGTTTTAAAATTATTATTTCCAAAATCAGAAAAATAAAAACATGAATAAAACATTTGCTTAAAGAAAGTGAAATGGTTTGCTAGGAGTTGAGAGAAAAGGTGGAATTACTCAAATTCAATTTTTTCCAGCCTTCTCCGGTAATAAAGATATAAATATAACAAAACAAGAAAAAGATTTTATTGTGCCATAATGTAATAGTAATAAAAATAAGCATTTGCCCAGTGACAAATTTACTTTTTAAAGATATATTCTCTTATTTTATCTGACAGTAATGGATGACCTGTATATCATTTCATTACTGAGTGATTTTTGTAAGTGACAGTCATCTTTCTAGGTTGCTAGTGAATCAACTCATTATTTGAGATCTGGTAAGTAAAGGGGGAAATAAAAACCAGGCATCTATCTTGTCTTTCCTATCAAATTGTATCACAGGGGAACCAAATGATAAATGAGGGGAAAGTTTTCCTTAGTGAAAGTATTCCAACTAGTAATACAGATAAAAAATAGAATTAGAATATCCCTATTTGACATCCCTAACTAATGGATGAAGGCATTGAGAATCAATGACTGCTAAATTCATAAAAAAGAGAGACAAAGCAAACAATACGTGCTCCTAATTGAAGTAGCCTTATCCAAAAAAAAAAAATTCTAACTTGAATCTTTTCAAGCTACAATATCTATCTACCAATTTATG
>NW_012148619.1:8461036-8464712 GCF_000956105.1 Propithecus coquereli
CCCTTTCTGTAATGCCAGGGGCAGAATATTCTCCAAATGCCTTATACGCTTACTTTCCAGTTTAAATGTATTTGTGCAAATCTCATGAATCATCAAGGCTTTTGAAAATATTTATAGGGAAAGAAACTCTACCCTTTTCATTAGAGTGAGTAAAACTCACATTTGTATCTTGCTATTGTTTAAGGAGAACAATGGATGGGTGGATGAAAGGGAACGTCAGCTGGATCAACAAACAGCTGTTCCAACAGAAGTCCTGCTATCCTATACAGTAAAGCAGTATTAATTGCTGCCTTCCCTGGAGTCTCTAAAGATGCTCAATAAGTATAGAGTACCCTGATTAACTATAGTCAAAAGTCAGGGCTGATTTTTGACTTTACCACAGTGGACACTTCCACAGAAAAAGCTGTAGGCCTTAAAAGCTTGCTTTATTTGATCTACAGAAAAGACTTGACCACCTTTCAAAGCAATGCATTCTAAAATCTTATTCAAATGATCTAATTGACTTCTGCTGTTGCAACATAATTCAATGCCCTTTTGTCCAGGCTTCAATGGAAGCAGGGACTCTCATTTTGCACGTAAATGTATCCTTTATAATACATACAGCCTCCTGCTATATCACTGTCTCTAGGCCAAAGAAATAAAATTTCCTCTGAAGGCAGCTTCATATTCAGTAAAACTTACAGTAATTGGTCATAGCTCTGTATGAGAATCTTGGCTCTAACATTGACTAATTGTATGACCAACTTATTTATGAATTGTGATGCCAAATTTGCTCAACTTTCTCAAAGGGTTGTGGTGAGGATCTAATATGGTAATGCATAAAAATCACTTATAACAACATATTAGATGATAATTTTTGTCACTGCTTATCTACTTTATTTTCCTTAGCAATGGATGTTTTTACCTGGTAAGTTATAGAATATAGACGTGTGTTCAGTTATCTAAGAACTGTAAATGTTCCAAGTAATGGAAAGATAATCTTGTACTTCCTAACTAATTTACATATCTAAACATTTTATTAACAACAAAGTATAAATATTGTGAATTCATATTTTGTTTATGACCCCAAATTACCCACAAATCTTTTCTGGAATCTTCTTAAAGCCTGTTCTGTCTAACATATATTCAGAGATAATTTTTCTTTCCTTTACATAATAATTACAAGCAGTATTAAATTATATCTTCATGTTTCCCAAGATATTTTAAATATTAATTTTTTTCTCTTGGAGTCAGATAAAATATCATTAGCAACAACTATATTTCTGGTGACCATTCTGTTACCCAAATTATAAATGAAAAGAGTAATTAGGACCATTGTAAGTACCAATTTTGGGAGTAAAACACTTGATAAATCCTGCACACACAACACCTCAAAGTGTGCTTTCAAACAAAATTTTCTTGTACTCATGAGTCATGCCTCAATATTTTTTCTCACCTATAATGTGCCAGGGGCCGAGGTAAGAAACCTGAACAACATATTCTTTTAGACTTCAAGTTAAAAAGGGGAAAAACATGCAAACATGTAAGTTATATCCCAACTTGGCAAATGTTAAAGCAGATGTAGAAGCAAAATGCCAAGAGAGTTTGGGTGCTATAATGGATTTACTAGCCACATGACTCTAGGCTATCAGCTCACATCTGTGTGATTCTCAATCTCCTCATTTGTAAAGTGGAGATTTTCTAACAGGGAGGCTATAGGATTGAGGTTTCAGGGTATGTTATAGAGTTTCTCTCATTTCAGAGATCCCAAATTCCTGATAATAAAGGGGACTCCCAGACGGTATCCCCCGAAGCATTTTGATTCAAGATTATCTGAGTGTTTAGTTTCTGTGCTTAGGATAAAGTGCAAATTCTCTGCAATGATATCGCCAGCTCTCTGCCACTCCCTTCCATGCATCTCTCCTGCCTCACTGTGCCCTAAGCTCCCCTAACAAAGAAGGAGACAAAGCATTCTAATCATTAGGCAAATATAGTCTCAAAGATACACACACAAAAAATCTTAACATATTAAGGAATATGTGGAAATTTAAGGTAGCTGGAAAAGATGAGACCCATGTGAGGAGCAGCAGGAGGTGGCCCAGAGAGATGGATCAGAATGAGATTCAATATCAAGACAGACAACTTCTGTTTTATAGACAACAGAAAAGTAACAGAGGCGTTTGGTTCTTCAGTTATTTTGTTTTGTTTTGTTTTGTTTTGTTTGTGTGCGGGAGCAAGATCTCGTTCCATTTATTTTTGGAAGATGACTGTGGTGATGGTGAGGAAGGTAGACTGGAAAGGTCACAGGTGGGAACTGAGATCAGTCAGTGGTGGAATAGTTCCAGGTGACACATGATAAAGTCCTGACCCAAGTTTATGTCAAGTTAATCTTCTTATCACAGGGTCAAATAATGAAGTGTTTGGGCAATTATATGCAACCACAAAATTAACTTTAATTTGTCACAAGAACATGTCTCAGAAACACAGGGCTTGGAGGAACTATAAAAGGCATTCCTCCAATTCCCCATGTCATAATTTAATCTTCTCTACTTTGGGATGTCAGGTTGCAGAACCCAACTCTTAGGTTAAATGATGACTGCTGAATTTACCATCTAAATTTCCAAAGAAGATACGTAATCTGATTAATTATTTTTTAAGAATCTCTTTACTACGTTAGCTTGGAGAGCCCTGCTCCATCCATCTCTTGACAATGAGACTGAATCCCGTTATACTATAACCCTCAGCTTGATTTTAAACATTCTGCACTTTACTAGCAAATTGCTTACATGGAGACTCAGAAACCCATGCCAGTTTTAGCCTATGGTGGAGGCTATGTTATCTTCACTTGGTTTAGAGTGGATGACTATTACATGCCTTGAGACTTCAGAACCCGGGGCTCCTCTCAAATAAAGAAATATAACCTAAAGTCGGCTGTATTCAAGGCTCTGTCAGTTGCAGATAAAGCTAAAGGAATACAACAATCATCACAGCCATTTCACTTCCCTTGAAGTAGTAGTCAAACATTATCTAACAATAGGCTACTGAGATTAGTGTAGATGGCTTGTTGAGATGGTCCAATCTTAGCCGTGGTCTAGTCAATATCTTTTTTGGCAGCTTAACTTCAGTAGTGTCAGAACAGTGCATGAGTCTATTAAGATTTACCAAGATATTTACTCTTTACTCTCTATTAAACTACAAACTTCTTTTTTAACCTTTCCCTCTATTTACTAGACATTTTCCCCCATAAAGCACCTGCACATTCCTCAGGGACAAATGTCAATTTAATTTTTTCCACTACTAACCTTTCTGACAACTATAGATGTTTGACAGCATGTAATTTAAACACTTCAGCAGAGCTTAGCATATTTCCCCAAGAAGCAATTGGTGGAAGTGGAAAGGAAACAATATACTTTTCAGTAATCAATATGTACCTAACTGCCTGTATCTCTCCCCGCTTTTCCTCCTTCCTCTCTGGGATGTTGCTATGGTGCCAAATTACTTGTGCTGTGAGTGCTGCTGTTTACAATTTCAAACGAGGTATATACCTATTATAGAAAATCTGTGAAGAAATATAGAAGAGTAGAGTAAGAGAAAAATCAATCTACAATAAATCAATAATTACTCTTTTAGAACAGTTCCATAGAGTATTTTTTCTATGAATAAAATTTTGAAGTTTTGTTGGATTGTTCTGTTGTGT
>NW_012148619.1:8465297-8488634 GCF_000956105.1 Propithecus coquereli
TAAGAAACAATGGTGATATAGCACCTCTTGTATACTCCTGGATAGAGCTGGAACGCATTCTACTAAGTGAGATATCCCAAGAATGTTCTGTTGTGTTTTCAGTGTGTGTACATCATTACGATCCATACTAACTTGTTATAGTCAAGATCTTTTGGTTGTAACTGACAAAAACCCAAATCAAATTAGCTTAAGTAAAAAAAAAAAAAAAAGATAATTGTATTCACTCATGTTACTTAAAAGAACAGAGGTAGATCAGATGTTTTTCTCAATTATTATAAACAGGAAACATTCACATAATGTATTAAGAAGGGGGAGATCTTTGATGTCCTGCCAGCTTAGGACCCCAAAGGAACAAGGACTCTGGTTGATCCGGGATTAGTTTCAATGCTGGTGCAGAGTACTGTGACTGACACCCCTGAGAACCATGAGAAGTTTAGGGAGAGCAATTTCCAAGAGAAAGGTAATGTGCTGTTTCTAACTGTGTAGCTAGGAAGAATAGTAGACAGTCAAAACCAAAAGATGAATATTTTCTAATATCATAAACCAATAATTTTCCAGGAAGCAAGAATATTCCCCGTCCTAGGAAGGGGGAGAATAGCAGGACTTCATAAGGTAGATTTTAAAGTAGACCTCCTTCCCTTCCTGAGAGTTTAATTTATCACTTCTTGCTTCTTCAGCTGTCAATCTCCCCATTAGCGAATCAATGCTACCGATAAAGATGTTGTATGCCTTAAGTGTGTTAGAGTAGGAAAAAAGATTAAGGATCAATTTCTCATCTACTAAGTGATGAATCAAAATTTACATACCAATTAATCTATTGCTGGAGACTTAGGTGGTCTCTATTCTTTTAACAGTTTAAATAATGTTACTCTGTACATAAGGAGTTTTCAAGATTTAGAATTATTTAAGACCAATTTCTAGGAGTAGAATTACTAGTTCAAAGGGTATAGATTCATTTTAAGATCCTTAATGCACACGCCTTTGTGTCACTATAACAGTATTTTAATGGTTACGGTTTCCTTATGCTGGCTGGACCAGCTACCTCACTTTGGCATTAATTGTCCAGCTTTCTGCTTGTATCAGCTCCCTTATTTACAATTGTTAGTACTAAGTATTATACAATGCCTTGCATATGAAATCCATTCAACAAATGTTTCTCAATGATGAACAAGAAGATGCTGTTGCTGAGAGTCCAGGGATTTTCCTAATTAATCTGTATTTAGAACAAAGGAGTGAGGAGGAAATTCCTTTTATATACAAGCAGGACACTAAAGACTAATGACTGAATGAGAAAAGTAACTTACCTCAGTCATTAAGTATAAAGGGTAATTTAAGTTTTACCTGCCTGTCTGCTCCTGGAAGGAGTTTAACCCACTCCACATGTCTAAAGAAGATTAAGCAAACCAGTATTTATGGAAAGAAGCCACTTGGTGCATAGAGTGGAAAGAGCTCCAGCTCTGGAGCCATTATACATAAGCTCCAGTGGAGCCTCTTAACCTCTCCAAGTGTTAATTTCCTTATTTGATCAATTGAGTTAAGAACGCCTGCCATAGCTGCTTCTCGGGGCTGCTGTGAGGAGTGAAAAGCCTAATGCATGAGAAAGTTCTTTGTAAATTGTAAAATTCTGCACAAATAAATTACTCTTGCCATTATTGGTCCAAATGCAGAAGAGGCATTTTTAAATGACTTGAGGTTATAGAACTCTTTGAAAATGTAATTCAAGTTATGAATTCTCTTTCCAGGAAAAAAAAATGCTCATGGTTTAAAAATTACATATAATTTCAGGAAGTTTATGAAATTCCTGGACTCAGGGGTCCATGGTTCTCAGGTCAAGAATTCTGGGCCTAAACTATTGTGATATTTTAAAACTATAAGCTGTTTCAAGTATCAGAAAATTATATCACAGACTCCTGTGTACCCATCAGTGACATGTAAAAAAATGTTAGCATTATGACATATTTACTACAGTTCTTTTGTTAAGAAATATATCATTACAGATACAGCCAAATCCAAACATGCCACTTTATTCTAGAGCATTTTATGAAAATAAAATCTGAAATGCTGTCCCTGCTCACAAGCTACTTTCAAGCTAGTCAGATGGACATCTATCAAGATGAGAGAGAGAAGAAAACAGGAAGTGGTAATTATGAAAGATTGTAAAGAAGAGAGATCACAGGGAAAGCTGAAGTCAACCAGACAATCATCATAGAAGGAGTTTCATTTGAGATAGCTTTCAACAAAGGGCAAAATTTGTGTGGGTAAGAGATATCAGGCACATAACAGGAAGTCAAGCAAATATGTCAAATGAATAATTAAATACATGCATGAATAAATGGATGGATGAATTTATTTCTTGAATGTCTATTATGTACCATGAACTATGCTATGTCTTGGACGTATAAATAAATTAGACATGTTTGCAAATCTTAAGATGGTCCTGCTGTAGAAGAAAGATAAATAAAGATCAAAAAAAGAGAATGTGATAAAGTCCACTACTTTTGGCCAGAGGGTACAAACAGGATCCCTTCCAGAGGAAGTGACATTTGAGTTTAAAGAGAGAGTAGAATTTAGGGTGATATAACAACATTTGGAAAGAAATAGAGATCTGAAACAGTAGGCTGGTAGTACTGAGATATAATGGGAGACACAGAAAATGAGCCCAGAGCCAGGAGGTAGACCTGAAGTTCTTTTTTCAGAAAAAGCACTTCATCCTGAAGATAAATCCAAACGTGCTTGATGAGAAGAATAACCACATGTTTCATTAAAACACAAATTCCCAGCCTCCTCCTCCCAAGATTCTCATTCGGGAGATGGATAGGAATTCAGTTGTTTATTCATGTCTCCAGGAATTATTATTCTTGGGAAAATTTAGAAAAGAATACTGGGAGTAATAAATACCCAGTGAGGGGTTTCAAGCTATAAAAAGGTATCTTCGGCCTGGAATTTGTAATCATTCCTTCCATGGCAGTGTGGAGTCATTAGATGAATGTTGAGGCAGGAAAATATTATGATGCCCCTTAGTAACTCACAACAAGATGTAACAGCTTTTTTATATCTAGCTAATTCCTTCTCGTCTCATTTCTTCTGGCTCATCCCAGTGCAGATAAACCATTACTGATGCTTCACGGGTTCAGCCTCTGTTTCCAAAGCCTTGGTCCTAAGCACTATTTGCTTTAGCTTATGCTTTGCTCTTCTCAGATCTTCTCCACATTTACCAAGCTCCGGGGCTCCACTAGGAGATGCAAGAGCTTATTTACAACCCTAGGCCAATTTCTTAGTAATCCCTGCACCTTTTGGTGGCTTAAATTCACCTCTTAAACAGCTACACAAAAGTGATGACACGTGGTCAACCAATTATGTTGTTTATTCATGTAATAAATATTGATTGCTTATTATATACTAGGCACTGTGCCAGGTACCATGAACAGAACAATGAATAAAAACCAAAGTTTTTGCTTTCTTAGAGTTTACAGTTGGCAGGGAAAGGGAATCAAGAAATAAACAAAACTATCAGAGAATGTACTTAATTTTAGAATAAAGGGAAATAAAGTATTTGGGGAGCACAGAGGATGGAATGATCTAGTACTGATTAGTGAGATCAAGGAGAGTTTTATAGAGTAGGTGATATTTGAATAGAATCTGGAAGAAATAATAGAAGGTTTCAAAGTATAAGTGGTGGATGGGGAGAGGAAGCAATGTCTACATTCTCGGTATTTTTTATAAAATAATTGTGTTTACCAGCTTTTTTCACTTTTATGTGTCCCTGATCCTTGCTAGACCTTCCCCCAGATATTTATGGCCATTTATCCTGTCCGCTTCATAGTTTTAACTTACAGCTAGATAGGATCACTAACAGTCCCCTGGGTTTAAGCCAGGAGAATTATACAAACTCTCCCAGGTTCACCTGAACATTCTGTCACTATTGTCTGAGTCTTGCTTTGAAAACCAAACCTGAAACCAGATAATTTTCACATAGTTTCAAGTTTCACCATCAACAATTCACATGATACTAGGTCCAATTCATGTATAATATAAGCAGGTGTAAAATTTCAGCCACAAGTCACTATAGACATATGTTGGACGAGGCTTGAACTTGGCTTCACCAAAATGATTGGAGCTTCCACAGAGAAAATATTTCCATTTGTCATCACCACAAGTATCCTCACTTCCAACACATCCACCAATAGCCACTGGTCTAACTGTGGAGAAAACACTTCCCGATTTGCAAAGCACAGACAGCAGATGCACCATCTCTAAACTGACAGCTCGGTATGTCAAGGCATAACAATGGCCAGCCACAAAGCTTAGTGAAAACTAACACAACGTTTTAAAATATTGGGAAATGATGAATTGGATCTGCAATGAGGACTTAATATGTGATTTTTAAAACCACTAACATATGAGAAAACTTTCCAGCTTACAGCAGTGTGGAAAGTAATGCAATAATATGTTTGATTAGAAAGTACTTCAGGATGTATTAATGTAAGCACTTAGCAATTCTCTCAAACATATCATTCTGCAGGGAGCGTATAGATTTTTTTAAAACATATCCATTTCCACTTAGGTTGTGCTCTAGCTGATTGCTTTAAATGCAGGGGAAGTTCTACAAACTCTTCTATTTTATGTACATTAAATTCAAATCTTTTGATCCCGTTTTTCTTCGATATTTTTAAATTGAAAAAAAAATTATTGAATCTCTGTATTTCTTCATAAGCTGTGCATATTAGCCTGGTTCTGAAAGTATCTTTCCTCTTTGAATCTTTGTAAAACAGTCGTTTAACACTATACTGTTTTCCTCTGATTCTCTTGGGATCCTGATTTACTTTAAATTCAAAAGGGCAAAACCTTCAATCAGATAATAAATCAACAGTTAACCTGGAAAGACTTATGTTTAACTAGTCTTGGCAATGTTTGAGTTCAGCTGTTCTGATACGGGGAGCAGCACTTGAGAGCCAGGTAAAGGAAAAGAGAATGCACTCAGGAAAAAAAGAAAAGAAAAAGGTGTGTTTCCTTAAATAAAAATGAGAGGAAATCATGATACACTTCAGAAGTTTTATCAAGACTGAGAATATGTGAATTTGAGAAAACAGAATGAGAGGTAAGCTAAAAATGAGAAAACGTTGCAGTTGTAAAATTAAAACAGGTTTATCATCAGTGAGCAGAACCTCATCAGAAAATGAACCAGAGGGGGCCTGTCTCACTTCCACTGGAATCTGACCATTAGCAGAATGCACACAGAGAAGAGAGAGTATCCCAGAGGGAGGCAGCACAACCCTGCGGGAGCCAGCCTGCAGCAGCAAAAGAAAAGGTCATTACTTCCAAGTCACTAACTTGCGTGTACACCCAATTCACCTGAGGAGGTATTTGTAAAAATACACATCCCTAGAGCACTGATCTGAGATTCTAATTCTGAACCGTAATGTGCAGCTACCCCCAGCACTCCTAACACAAGAAACTGTATCTTTTTTCACCCACAATAATTCTCCTACCAGCCATGGTTAACAATGATTCTTAAACTTCTGCCTCCCCTACATCCACAAGTTTCATTAATAGCCACTGTAGTCTTCCTACAGATTCATACCAGCCCCTGGATATGATGAAAATATCTAAATCTTTATCCTTAGGTGTGTAGTTTTCTAGACCTGCCATAACAAATTACCACAAACTGAGCGGCTTAGAACAATAGAAATATACCGTGCCAGCGCTTTGTAGGCTAGAAGCCCAAGAACAAGGTGTTGGTAGGGTTGGATCCTTCTCAGAGCTGTGAGGGAGAATCTGTTCCATGCCTTTCTCCCAGCTTCTGTTCCTTTGCTGGCAAAATTTGGCATACCTTGCTTTTGTAGCAGCGAAACTCCAATCTGCACATGGTGTTCCCCCTTTACCTCTGTGTCCAAACTTCCACTTTTGATAAGCATGCAATCGTATTGGATTAAGACCTACCCTCCTGTCTTCATCTTAACTTGATCATCTGCAAATACCTCATTTCCAAATAAGGCCTTATTCATAGGTACTAGTGATTAAGATTTTAACATCTTTTGGGGGATCAACAGTTCAACCCATAACACTAGGTTCTTTCATTCACTCAAACAATGAGTATTGATGGATCAGAGTGTATCAGCCAGGGACTGTCCTAGGCAATGGATGTGCCAAAATTAACAGGACAACTTCAAGATGACTGAACTTTTCTATAAGGTGTTGATATCAGTATGTATTCTACAAATAATGAACACACTGTTCTCCTGGGAAGAAGTAGCTCATTAATCCATTCATTTATTGATAACTTCTATCATGCAGAGTAGTATGTGAGGAGCTGTATATGAAAAGATGAAACATAGTCCCTGCCTTCAGGATGCTTATTCCCTAGCAAGGGAAACACATACACACACGCACAGAAGAGAGAATTGACTGTTAATCACATAATGCATGCTAGAAGAGGGGAATATATATTATCTGAAAACAAAGGAGGAGCATCTAACTGAAGCAGGAGGAGTCAAGAACTGCTTCCAAGCGGAGAGAATGCTTGATATGTGTCTTCAAAGACATGTAAAAATTGGGCCAAGGGCTAAGGTTGTAAGGGTGGTCCAGGCGTAGTAAAGAGCATGTGTATATAAGAATAACATCTATTGGATATTGGGCAGGGGGGAGGGGGGAGGAGGGGACGGGTATTTGCATACACAAAGAGTGCAATGCACACCACCCGAAGGATGGACATATTTGAAATTCGAACTTGGCGGGGGGCAAGGGCAACATACATAACCTAAACATCTGTACCCCCATAATATGCTGAAATAAAAAAAAAAAAAGCATGTGTAAAAGCAGGGAGATGGGAAAAAGCACTAAATATTTGGAGAATTGCAAGTGAATCAATTAGTTAGGTGAAGGGGCAGTGTGCACATGGCGATGGGACAGGAGAAGAGGTCCTAAACAGTGATTCGGAATCTGCCCTTTATCTAGGAGTTAGTGGAGTCAAAAGAGGAGAGAGGTGATGGGGTTGGACACGTGTTTCAGGAAACTCGTTTTGAGAACAGTGTGGATAATGAGGAAGGCAAGGCTAGAGGCCTGAAGGCTACTGTGATAGTCCAGAGAAGAAAAAACAAGGACCTGAACTAAAGCAGTAGCAGCAGGGCAGATAAAAGAGAAAGGGCAGAGCTTCAGGAGATATTGGTGGGAGATCAGATTTACAATGACCAATTAAACATGAGGGCAGAGCTGGGGGAAAAGGATGAACCTAGAACACATGTTATCAGAGAAGTTAAACTTTGTTCCCTACTTAAGGATGCTTCGAATATTTGCTCTCTGAGTATGTATTTTCTTCCATGAACAAAAAAGAGGTCATCTTTTAAAATTCAGTCCAACATCACATCTAGAAAGCTTCTCAGTTCATCTTTCCCTACTCTATCCCCACAGTACTTTTATGCTCATATTCTTGTGAACTTTGTATATACATTCTTTATAAAAGCACACCCTCACCACTAGTATAGTGATCAAACCACAGTAGATTCTCAAAACATGTTGATTGGATAATTTGATGTGTTTGATATACTTTCCACCTAGGCCACATAAGTTTGGCAGTTTGAACAGTTTTCCATTAAAATAAATAAATAATAAACTCCGTATTGCTTGAAGAATTAAGCTATAGTTATCTGGAAAATTTGATAATTCTAGCTAAATGCAGGATCACTCTCTCATGTATTGGATAGAATTTAATTAGTGTTAGTATGTAGTTATTATGTGTTAACACTGAAAATAATTACAGCAAGATTTCTGGCTCCCAATCCTTTAGCCTTTATACTTTATCAAGCAGGAGTAGGACTCCACTTGTACTGCAAATGGAAGTGGGTTGAACACATCCATTCAAAATACAGTAGCAGCAAGCAGCATTCTCCTTTCTTTCATTTATTTATTTTTTCTAGCACACCATCCACAGGAACATGGCTTCATCCACCCCCCTGTATTTCCACTTCAGTTCGGCTTTTAATGTGTTAATGAAGTTAGTTAGTTGTTAAAGAAACTAAAACATTCTTCCAATGGTCAATGCTGGAAGTACATTCCACCCAGCTTCTTTAAACTTTGGTTCCAAATGCATTACAGGAATCTATGAATGAAATGAAAATGTTTTGAAATCCAAGTTTCTTTAATAGCCCAAGCAATCATCAGTAAATTGCAGACTTTACAGGTATCATTTTCAGTAAGGGTCAGGAAAATTCATTCATTAGAATTACGGGAGATAAAAATTTAAACGTCTCTGTAATATTTATAAGAAAAGTGTCATCAGTATAAAGCGGCCTTAAATCACATTCATTCATTATTAAACACTCCTCTACATTTCTGAGTGAAGTTTCTAATGGGATGAAATATCCTCAGCTGCAATAACATCATAACTATCTATTTATAGCCAAGTTGTCTTTGGTTATGGAAGTGCCTTTTTAGGTTGGATATTAAAACAGGTTTTCCCTTTCATGGGAGACATCTAACTTTAAATGAATGTAATCCATTACTTAGTAAATAAGAGAGTTCACGAAAACTGGAAATGCCTACTAATTATAATTATATAATGTATTCAAGTACAGTACTACAGGTTGTTTGAAGTGCAGCCTTTGAATGAATTTGATTTTGTTTTGTTTTTTAAGGGCTAGAGTTCCACTTCCTATTAAAAATGGAAAAAAAAAATCAGAAAGACTTATGCTTGTATGTGAAAATAAGGTTGAACATATTTCCCCTTTGCCATTAAGCACTCTGGAGGTTAAGTAGACCATTCTCTCTTTATATCATTAAAGATCAATTATCATCCTATTAATGTTCATTTCCTTCCCACGCATAACTGAGCCTTTGACAATAATAGCCCCCTTACAACTATCACTCATAAATTGATAACATGCTGTTTAAATACACAGAACTGAAAACATACCAAAGTATCTGTTCCTTTCCTATTCATAAATGATATCACCTATGTAATTGTTTGCTATTTAATTTGCAAAATTGTTCCTTTTGCTAAGAAAGCCTCAGGGTGCAACCAAATCATTAATTATGATATGTAAAATATTTAAAGCCAGTGACAGCACTAGTGAAACATAAGAACACAGCAGGAACACAGCTTAAAAATAGCAATAGGCAACATTCTTTGCCTGCACTTCGCTGTCCCAATTACACAGATAATTCAGGCATGAGCAAGGATAATTGAGTCATTCCTCTACTTTGTTCTCAAGTTGTAGATCTGGCCAAATACCAGCATTCATCAGGGTTCCTGAGGATCTTCTTTTAAATATGCCCAGAGGCTAACAAATGATAAGTGAGAAGAGTCATGAAACATACCCTCATCAATTGGTAGAAAACATTCAATTTCATACTACATGTATTTATTCAAGGTATGACTTTCTTTATTAGACTGATTTAGCGTATCTGCTGAATGTTTATCTCATGGAAATATTTAAGAGTCAGCAGCCGAATCTAAGACATTTTGAAATGCACAATTAAAAAGGGAAGAAAAGCAGATTGACGGGTCTGACTATAATGTAAAAAAAAAATGGGAACCAGAGCATCTAAACCTCAAACTCTGAAAAAACAGAATCAATAGAGGTTAGACAATACCCTAATGAAGCTTTGGATGTTGATGATTAATATGAATTTGAATGATTTTATTCCAAATGACCTGGTGACTAATTTGAACCCTGTAAACTCTGTAGTAAAGAGGGGCACCTAGGCAAGAGTCTGGTCAAGTCGCATAGGAACAACACCCATACTGGAAGACCTAAGAAACAAAGATCAGAAATAAAGGAAACTACAAAAAAATATATATGTATATTTTTGCATGTAACTTTTTCTAAAAATCAAAATGTATCAATAAAATGGACCGTTCTCCTCTGGTAACTTTTCACCCTTTGTACTCAAAACTAAGTTAACAGGAGTTCTCAAAAAAACCGAAATAACTTTAACTTGAGAATC
The DNA here is from genome assembly GCF_000956105.1 of Propithecus coquereli. NCBI lineage: Eukaryota > Metazoa > Chordata > Mammalia > Primates > Indriidae > Propithecus > Propithecus coquereli. Next base: position 8,475,240 of record NW_012148619.1, read on the forward strand.
ATAAAAAGAGGATAACCCTTTAAACGTGCATTAGGCATATCCTGGGCCTAAACATCAATATCTTACATAATCCTCACAAAAACCCTGTGAGGTGAGTCTTCTTGCAAATGAGGAGCTATTCAGAACATCAGGAAGATTTAAATCAAAATCTGAGTCCAGAACCCTACAGATTTAAAGTAATTCATTTTCATAAAAAAATTAGTTCTCTTTTTCTATCTAATATCTGATACAAGATTTTTATTGGCATTTATTACCCTACAAGGGATTGCCCAAACATACGAAATCAGGAATTAAGACTCAGAACTCAGTATGTCAGTGTTCACTGCCTTGAACATTGGTTTTCTACCACAGTCTGCCATCTCCCCATGCAAGCAACACCAGGCACACAGACGCTCAGGCCTCCAAACCCACCTTGCGCTTCCCCTTCTGTGCTTGCAGCTGTCAGCATCCCTCACTCATCTCAGCATCCTAATACATCAGCATCCTAATCTCACATTGAGATATTCTTGTTGGTTTATCTCGACTCAGGCCTATACTGTTGTTACCCCTTTAAAAGCTCCTTCTCTAGAATAAACTTCCCTTTAACACCACCTTCTCCTATTCTACCATCTCTTATTTTCTTTTCTTAAGAGATCCTTTCTACTCACTGTTCAAGGCTCACATCAATTTTACACGGCAGTTTGTCTTCGCACCAGTGGCTTTTCTGGAGGGACTACAAGGGATGAAGGATGAGGTGTACAAGGGGTGGACTCTGAGGTCCCATGTTACATAATAAAGAATCAAGAATCCATGAAGACTGGGGACTCTATATTATAACATTGTCCATGCTTTGCCCAAGTCTAAATTTTCTAAACTTAAATAAAATATAAAGTTCCATAATTATTCTATACCAATATGAAACCATAAAATGATTAATATACCACCTTCCTCTTCATATCTTCATCTCCCTTTAGAATTAGTTCTTCATCTGAATATTTCCCTATATAAATGTTACTAAATTTGTGCATTCTGCAGCCTTTTTTTTCATTTTTGGCATTTAAAAATCAAATCACAGCACACAATGAGTCTGGGAGCCATGTGTTTTAGAGAACAAACACTTCTAACTCAGGGTACACCAAATCACAGCTCAGCTGACCCACCATACAATTGCCAAAGATGTTAGACAAAGCCCATACTTGTTCATACAAATATGCTCATACACTGTACATGCTATACAGTGTATGAGCAATAAATCCTGAAAACATTTTGAGCCAGTTGTTTTTTTTATTTAATATTGGGAAAGTTTAGATGGAAACCAAATATTCACTACAGAGATCTCCGTATTTCAGCCAAGTGCAATACGGGCCTTTCATTCTTCTCTGGTGTTTGGGTTGTTGGTCAAGCTAATTCAGAGTTGGATATTTCTCAGCTCTCCCATAGGCACTGAAAGAAGCATTCATTCTCAGGCTACTGAGTGTGGCTCCACCACTGGCAACAGAATCATTCTACAGAAGGCGGTGCTTCTTCTACCTACAAGCTATTTTGCATCTTCTTCAGGACTGAAGTTTATCAGCCAAGGGAAGGAATACTTCATTCGGGCCCTGAGGATTTCCTTAATGTCATTAAGGGAAAATCCCTGTGGGTTTCATAGATGGGTCCCAGCTTGTGAATGAAACACAACGGCCTCCGTGGTGAAAATGCCGTCGGAAAACTCAGGCAGTGATGCCTAACAAGCAATACAAAAAGAGTTCAGGGGCAGCGGGAACCAACCACATGAAAGGCAAACCAGAAAGGGAACTGAGCCCAGCACTCAAGCTAAAAAGCAAAAGGCTTAAATAGGCCTGGAAATGGCAGGAGAGGGTTTATGGTGAGCTGTCCAGTGACTAGAAATGAATAAGGCAGGTGCTTTTGACAGTATGGGCCTCAAAGACCAACGACGTAGCGTGCATAGAGAAGCATTCAGAAAGCACTTCTATTTGGACATACTGCGTGGAAAGTGTTTTAATTTCCCACAGGTATGAGCAAATACCTTAAAAGCTGGCACTGATTGAAAACTTTTCAAAGAGCTTTGCCAATCTGGACAAAATCAATTATTATAGAATAATTTCTCTCAAGAAAAATCTAATTTGACAAGGAAAATATAGAAAAATCTAGGTAGAATAAGAATTAATGTATTGAAACCTTTCCCAGTGCACACACACACACACACACACACACATGCACATATAAATATTTTATGAGACTTGAGAAGTAGAAATCCAATTGATGTTTATATGTTTTTTATGAATATTTTAGACTAGGATATAGTCTGTATGCTGATTCACCTTTTATATCTTTTGGAAATCATCCTATACTTTCCACCCCATGATATCAATATTTCCTCCACTCTTTTAAAAGAGATCTGATAACAATGGTAAGTTGATCACAATCATTTTTTTAATGCTTCTACTTGTCCCACTTATCTTTATCAAAATAAGTGATTATAAAGTCTGCTATATAAAATACTCCCCTCTAAAATATCTGTATCTTTGAGGGTTTTTTAATTTGCAAATTTGCATCTCCAAATAAAACAGTAGTATATTCAGTCTTCCTCATAACTCTCACCTCAGCTTTATTTAAAAAGCAAAAATATATCAGGCAAATGTCTCCAGTCATAACTTTCATCACAGAGAAAAGGTATGCCGACCCTTGATTATTTTCTTCTAACTTGCTCTTTCCCAACATATCCAAAGAAAATCCTCAAAGCCCTCAAGTAAACTTTTGGCATGGATATCACAAAAAAACCCACCATTCCCTTCCATAACTCATTCTTTCACATCCAAAGAGGCAGTTCCAATTTTCTGATATTATAATTTCATATTATAGACCACATGTGATTTTATCAGTGTTCTGTTTTCTACCTTGGCACAGTAAAAAAAGAAAAAAAATACACTGGCACCAGAGAAAAAGTAAGTGAATAATAAATGTAAAGATAGCTACACCCAGAGTTGGGAGGATTAAACAGGATAACTTGTGAAAACACCTTCTATAATGCTAGCATAGTGAAGGCATTCAATAATTTCCTTCTCTTTGATTTTGATCACCCTTTTTATATGTATGTTACTTGAGGCAGCATACTACAGATTAGTGGCTAACAATATTTCCTTTGTCAATAACACATCTGAATTCAAACTTTGATTCTACCAAATGACCTGTGCAAGCATTTAATTTATTTATGGCTAAGTTTTACTTTCCTTATCTATGAAATAGGAACAATAATTCTTACTGCCCAGAATTATAGTGATTATTATATATAATAATACATATAAAGTCTCTAACTTGGACACTGCCCATTGTAGATACTTAACAAGCTATACCTATTATTCTTATTTTTTCCTTAATGCCCTTGAGGTTTTTATCTGTATTTTATGCCTGAGGACACTAAAAGCAGAGAAGTTAAGGGACTCCTCAATTGCTAGAGAAAAGATGAGGAAGGAAAGACGAGCAACTTCTACCCCTGGCTAAGCCAACTCATCCCCAGTACAGGGAGGGGTATAATCATGACGGTCTAGATACATAGATGCAATCTGGGCTGCATTCTCCAGGGCTGGCAAAACCAGTGGATTTCAATACAGAAATAAAAATAATTACCACATTAAGACATTTCATTCAATAAGTGAAAAGCCCACAACTCATTTCATGAATGAATTTCAGCAAGGTACATGTCAAAGGGAGAAAATTCATTATGATTTTTAGTCTGCTGTGTAATTAGAGACTTGAAGAAGAGCAACATTGACTCTTTTAAACAAACTAAACAGTCATGATGGGATATCCTCTGCAGTGTCATTCAGGTTGTTTGACATCATTATAGTGCTGATTATGTAGACTGTATGTCATTTTTATCTTGGTGTCTTTTTTTCAGATTTTCTCTCTAGTTTACTTCTCACCCCTATGAATGTAGATGCAAGAATCTATATCTGAATTATTTTCAGTACAGCCTAAAAGAAGGCAAGCGGTATCATTTTTTAGGCTCTTATTAGGAGCTGGCTCCATGTTTGGCTTAATAACAATCTTATTAAATTTAATGAAGTAGCATATGTAAAACACCGATTTTCCCATCATTTTTAAATCTAATATTAGCTGTGAGTTCACCGATTAGGCAGATAGTAAATTTCCCCAATGAAGATGTCAAATAACAAATTACATAATGACAAGAACCAAATATCTACTATCGATTCAACAGAACTACCCAAGAACATCTGTACATCATTCTTTAATATGGTCTTATCATGAGCCATGAGCCCTTAGCATGAGCCATGGTCAAATAAATCTTTATTTTTTAATGGCTTCAAAAAACTATCAAATGCGTAGACTGAAGTTAAAATATATAGCTCCATTCCTACTAAATTACAGCAGAAGCATCTAACTCCCAGTGGTAGATCTAATTAAGCATATTTGGCTATCTGTAGACCAGTTTGATAATTATTTTCAATTGTGTTCATTTCAAGCTGTCAACAGATTGTTTTCTTTCTTTTTTCTCTCTATCCTTCAACAGTTGTTAATGCCCTGGGCTACTTATGCTACAACTTATGTGGATGACCTTGGGAAAATTATATCATCTCTCAAAGTTCAGTTTCATCGTCTCTAAAATGGAGGCATTGAATGAGATAACCTTTAAAGACCAGGTCCAATACTCTTGGATTTTTGCCTCTATTGAGGAAGATAACCATAAGATATAGAGGTTACTAGGAATTCTAAATCCACTTTTGGCCTCCCATGTCCTCTTCAGGCCTAAGTGTTCTATTGCTTCAAGACTTTGCAGACACACTTCATAGGCTTGTTGAATCAAGTAACTTCTCTTAGGTTTTATACAACATAGAGCATACAAACAAGCCAATGCTTTGAGTGGCATTGATGAGATGAATAGGTTTTGGGATCAGATAGGCATAGATTAGAGTCCAAGCTATGTCATTCAGTTGGCCTATGATCCTGGGTAAGTCATTTAATCTCTCTGAATGTCAGTTTCCTCATGTGTGTCTAATAATAGTACTATCTACTTCAGGGTTTAAGGATTAAATGAGAAATAGGGTATAAAGTTCTTAATATGGTACTTGGAACAAGATCCCAGTTAGGAATACTATTAACGTATTTTTTATTACAAAGAGATTTTTTTTTTAATTTCAAGTTTTTTTTAACCCAAACTAATTAGCATATCCCTTTTTTAGGATTATTGGAAGCCCCAACAATTTACTCCAAGTGCTCTGTTTTCTCTGGTGTTATGCTTTTATGTGAAACCTTATAATGTAGGACTTGTTGGGTGAGAACTCACCTCCATAAATAATCCTAAAAGTGGCAAAGAATGGTCCCATAGAGCCTTGAATTTAAGCTAGAAAAAGATATTACTTGAGGTGATTATGCCTTGGACAAATTTTTCCCAATTTTATTAAGCCTCAACACTCATTAAGCAATTGTTTTGCCAACAATTCTGGTCCCTGCCCTCATTAAATATATATTCTAGTAAATAGTGAACAAAAAAATCAGAGGGATATGATGCATGTATCAGGAGTTTGTTCACTGTAATAGGAAAATACATGAATGCGACACCTGTTCCCAACTTCGGGGGTCAGATAAAGTTTCCTGGGTCCCCATTCTGTAAGAGTTAAATTCAAAACATGTCACTTGTTCATTTAGTCAAGTGATTTTTCATTTATCTAATGTATAGGTATTGAGTGTGTCCTACATTCCAAGCTCTGTACTTGGTGAACAGAGCAAAACAGTAATGAACAAAGTAGACAAATGTTGTACCCTCTTTTTTTAATGAATATATACTAAATTTTATTTATTTATTTTTTTTATTTCAAAGTATCACAAGGGTACAAATGTTTTTGGTTACAAGGATCACTTTTGTAATGCTTGATTCAGGATTATAAGTGTGCCTATCAGCCAGATAATGTTCATTGTACCTGTTAGGTAGGTTTTTGTCCATCCCCTCCTTGCCCCTGCCCCCCGGTTGATTTCCATTGAGTTATACTTCCCCCTATGCACATGTGTGCTCATTTGTTAGTTCCAATTTAATAGTACATGTGGTATTTGTTTTTCCATTCTTTAGATATTTCACTTAGGATAATTGTCTCCACTCCATTTTGTCGCAAAAGGCAGTAAGTCATCCTTCTTCATGGCTGAGTAGTATTCCATGGCATACATATACCACATTTTGTTAATCCACTCATAACTTGATGGGCATTGGGTTGATTGAAATTGTGAATTGTGCTGCAATAAACATTTGTATGCAGTTGTCTTCTAGATATCAGCCTAGGCAAAGAATTTATGAAGAAGACCCCAATGGCAATCACAACAAGAACAAAAATAAATAAATGGGACTGATTAAATTAAAAAGCTTCTGCACAGCTAAGGAAATAATCAACAGAGCAAATAGACAGCCTACAGAATGGGACAAAATATTCACAAGCTATACATCTGATACAGGGATAATAACCAGAATCTACAAAGAACTCAAGCAAATCAGCAAGAAAAAAATCAAACAACTCCATGCAAAAGACATGAACAGAAGCTTTTCAAAAGAAGACAGACAAATGGCCAATAAACATGAAAAAATGCTCAGTGTCACTAATTATCAGGGAAATGCACATTAAAACCACAATGAGACATCACCTTACCCCAGGTAGAATGGCTTTTATTAAAAAGTCCAAAAACAATAGATTCTGGCATGGATGCAGAGAGAAAGGCATGCTTATACACTGTGGGTGACATGACAAATTAGTACAACCTCTATGGAAAACAGTATGGAGATTCCTCAAAGAACTAAAAGTAGACCTACCATTCTACCATTTGATCCAGCAATCCCACTACTGGGTATTTACCCAAAGAAAAAGAAGATATTTTACCCTCTCTTTTTTTTTTTTAGAGACAGGGTCTCACTCTGTCACCCAGGCTATAGTACAGCAGTGCAATCATAGCTCACTGCAGCCTCAAACACCTGGGGGGTCAAGTGATCCTCCTGTCTCAGCCTCCCAAGTAGCTGGAATTACAGGTACACACTACCATGCCTGGCTAATTTTTTTAGATTTCTTTTTTCTTTTTTTTTGTAGAGACTGGGGTCTTACATTTTGCCCAGGCTGGTCTCAAACTTCTGGCCTCAAGTGATCCTCCCACCTTGGCCCGCCAAAGCACTGGGATTATAGGCATAAGCCACTGGGATCCAACCCATTGTGCCTTCTTAAAGCTGAATTTCTAAAGCAGGAGACAGACAATAATAAAACTAATTAGACATCTAGCACAAGGTTAGCTATGTAAAAGCTTAATGAGGGAATATACAGTTCAGAAGAACATAAAACAGGTTTTGATAATACAGTCAGCAAAGGCTTCAGAAGAGGTAGCAGTTGAGTAGAGATTTGTCAGAAGTGTGTCAGCTCCACAAATATCTAGAGAAAGAGCAGTCTAAGCAGAGCAACTTCAAGTGCAGAGGTTCTAAGGCAGGAATGTGCTTGGTCGAGGGCAAGACGCAAAGCTACGGCACTCACAGGGCCTAGCAACCAGGCTAAACAGAGTCCAGCAGACAGACCAGGCATTAATTGAATAATAACAAACACTAACATGGGTAAGTAAAAAACTACAAGGGAGTTAGGTACTTAGGATAATGACCACACATGGTAGGCGGCAATGACAAAATCAGAGGATTCATGGCAGAACTCCCTGAGGAAGGTAAAAACAGACTTTGCCTATTTCTACCAAATTATGAGACCACAGTGACAGAATACAGGGACCACATCTGCTTCAAATGGTTATTACTTAACATTTAACTATATAAGTATCTATGTGTTACAGACTGAATAATGACCTCACAAAATACCTATGTTGAAAGCCTAACCCCCAATGTGACTGTATTTAGAGATAGGACTTTTAGAGAGGTAATTAAAGTTAAATGAGGTCACAAGGATGAGACCTCAGTCTGACAGAACTAGCATCCTTATAAGAAAAGGAGGAGACACCAGAGCTCTCTCTGCTCCCATCCCCCGTGTGCACAGAGGAAAGGCCATGTAGGACACAGCAAAAGACAGCCCTCTAAAAGCCAGGGAGAGGCCTCAGCAGAAACCAAACCTGCCAGCACCTTGATCTTGGACTTCCAGCTTCCAGAGACGTGAGAAAATAAATTTCTGTTGTTTAAGCCACCCAGTCTGTGGTATTTTGTTATGGCAGCCAGAGCAGACTAATACACTATGTATTCATCTATCCTCATACATAATCTTTCTCCTATTTTCTCATGCCGTTGCTTAGCTTCTCCTAATAGCTGCTTCACTTAGCTACTTTGCGTAGATTAATGAATCGTCTGCTCTTGCTTTCGTGTTAACGGGGATCATTTCCTAGCCTAGACTACAGTGGATGCTGCCATCAGTAGCTGCTGGAGGTTGTCTTCAAATTGAAGTCATTTGAGCCTTTGTTTACTGACTGCCTGAGGGTGCACAATGGGGGAAAAAAAGAAAAAGAGAGAAGGAAGAATACTCTGTTCTGTGTCCAGGTCAAAGTATGAACACCAAAGAATTGTTTGCATAATTATTTTCTGCAGTTAACATGTTCTCTCTAGTGAGGCAAGAGGAAGGTAGGAGAAATCCCTTCATCTTTAGATGCCTCCAGAGGGATGAAGAAAAATGTATTTCTTCAAACCAAAAATACTATCGAAAAGCTTAAAAATAAAACCTTACCTTCCTGCAGATGACAATAATAATAAATGGTTAATGTTTCTTATTCGCTTTCCATATGCCAGGCACGGTGCTAGGTACCCAACATAAATTATCTTACATAAAAATAGCAACTGCTAACAGTTATTTAATGCTTAAAATGTTCCAGAAACTTTTCTAAGCTCTTCACGTGTGTGACCTCATTTCATCACACACCATTCCTATGAAAGTAGAAGACTAGTCCTACTTCACAAGTAAGAAAGCTGAGCCTTATTTAGAGAACAAGTGATTTGTTGAGATATTAATATATTCCGTGTAACCTGCAGAGCCTGGATTCCGTCCCAGGAGCCTCTGTAATATGTGGCCTCAATGACTTAGCAGAAAGTAAGAAGGTGGAGAGACACTCAGAATGGGACAGTAGTACTCACTGCGGGATGCTAGATCCAGAAAGAACTATTATACGAAAAAACATCTCATCTGAATGCCTCATTCAATAAGAAGGCAGGCTAAGGGTTAAAGTTGGGAAAGGCATTTCCCAACCAAAAACACAGAACTAGAAAGTAACAAATCTAAGACTAGTTGTCAGGTCTCCCCACTGTCTACGATACATAGCAGAGAACTCCTTGCAAGATAGAATCTGACCAGAGTCACAGTCCCTAGAAGGAAAGGAGGCTTTGCTCAGGGAGATATGGAAGGCTGAGAAGGGCAAAGGCCCATCACTTTTTCTTCTCTTTCTCTCCAAAATAAAACAGTACCCCCAGCCATATTATCCAAGGCCTAAATATTGCCACATGATCCCCATCTCTACATTGGAGGCATTGAAAGGGCTTTGTTTCCATGAGGGAATCCGTGTATGGCTATTAATGTGAAAAGATGGGGGGTTGGACTACAAACATCTGGTGATGTTTGGTGTATGGTAAATCATAAAGAAGGGTGTTTAGACTCTCTGGGAGCAGATGCTCCTGTCGGAGTTAATTATGCCCCCCTTTTTAATTCTTTGAGTTCCTCAGGTACAAAGATGTTATCAAGTTTTGCCATTATGTTGTGGTTTTGGGGGGCGCGGAATCAATGCAGCCCAAGTCGAACTCTAGGGATAATAGCCCAGGAGAAGCTTTTGCTTTGTTTTCCTTTCTTTCTTTGTTTTGTTATGCGTTTCTTCATAAGCCCAATGCCTGGGGATTCAAGCCAGAGGACACCTGCCCACCGTTGCTCAAGCCTGGCTTTCTAACTTCCCAGTGCTTTATGCCACAGTTTAGGGACTAACCCAGGACCCATTGGAGCTCCTCACACCTCTCGAGCAGTTTTCCTGCCCTGCCCAGTACAAGGAGGTTCTGGTTATGGCACAAATGCATCAACATCACTAGGAATTTGCTATTTTTAGTCATAAGAGCAATAACATTTTTTCCTCCCTGCATTAATTCTGAAGGCAGCTTCAGAAGTACATTGGGAAATATATATGTGGCTTTTTTTTTTTTCTCTTTAATAGCTCCTCCAAACTAGGGGCCAAATATAAGCTTTCCTTTCACATTTGGTCAGATATAAAATGCCATAAACAGCTGAAAATACTTATGGGAATTACATTAGTCCCGTGAAAATGGATGTCAGAGTTTGCCACTAATTATGTCAAAATTTCTATCGCTTCCACAAGAAGAGCATTTTCAAAATAATGAGCATTTGTATTGAAGGCTGTCTAGAAAAAATAGTTTGTTGTTGTTGATGATGATCATTTTTTGTTTGTTTTTTTGTGCTTTTAATAAGCAGAAGATTGTGTATATCCAGACTGTTAAAAAGACCCTTTCTAACCTCAGTGTATCTTTCAAAGCAGATACATCAGCCCTTTTCAAAAATATCCTTGTTTACTTTCTTCAGTAATCCACTCAACAATAGTGATGCTATGGAAACATTTTTGAAAAAATAAACTAAGAAGACTGAGTCAAACTGACAAAAGCCTAGGAAATACAATCTCGGAAGGTGGCACAGAGGCTCTAAACAGTAAAGAGAAAACCCCCTTTGCATAAGAAAACAAATTTATTTACATTATTAAAGGGTGTGTTAGATTTAGGATATAGATAACATCTGCTCTGCAATGCCTGGGTACAAAAAATTACATGAATTCACAACCTCTCTGGTAAGATTAATATATTTTAACATCTTATTTGCAATAAAGAAGTCTTGAACACCCCCCAAATCTAGAACATTTGGTGGAATTTGGTGTGTTAACAGCTGTGGTTGAGTTCTTGTTTTGCCTAGTATTGCTGGGCAATTCCATATGTTGTATATGTCAAAACTGAAGATAATTTTTCTTTTGATCTAATAAACAAATCGTTCTTCTCAAGGAGAGAGTTTTATAACACTGGGCAGACTGAAGCTTTGTGTCTGTTGAGAAGTATTAATAATCAGATAAAACACACCTGTGGATTGTGAATGGCACCATACGGCACGCATATTTATGAAGTACCACCTCCCAGGGCATGTTTTATTGCCTTAGAAGAGCAAAGTATATGCTAACTTACCTTACGTAAGGGGGAGAGCTTGGATTTTCTCTAAAGAAAGCAAGATCTTGTCAATCATGGCAGCAAATGCAACTTTAAATATGCATGTAAACCTTACAATGACCATCAGATTGTCCCACAGCCTCTGAGTCTGAGTCCTTGGAAAATAATATGAAGAAAAAAAAAAAAATCTAAAGCCAGATTACTGCTCCAATAGTGCTTGAAAATCTAGGTTTGATTTTCTAAGGGCTCATCCTAGCTCTGCGCTTACCAGATGTATCCTTGTGTAAGTTACTTGTCTTCCTCAATTAAGAACAACAAATAATCATAGTACCTATTCTCTGAGTTAACAGGAAGACTAAATGATACTTTTATTAAAAGATTATTTATACTATTACATATTGAAAACAATCTAAATAGCCAACAGTAGAGGACCTATCAAAAATATTATGATTTATCTATGCAATATTGTAATTACACTGGTGCTTATAGATCACAGTTCAATTTACAACATGTACACATAAACTTGTACGTTAATCAGAACTGCTAGGAAACACATCAAAATATTAACTGGGCTTGTGTCTGAGTAGTGGAATTTTGAGAGAGTTTAATTTTTCTTTTTATTTGTCATATCTTCTATAATGATCTTACAATATTTTTAAAATCAGAAAAAAATATTATTTTATAAAATGAATGAAGGAAGTTTGCTTGCCAGAGACAAAAGAGTGATATTTGCAAAATAATCCCCTATATAATCTGAAATGAGTAGAGCAATTTAGGTAGCACTGTACTATGTTGGTTAAAAGACAGACATTGTATTTGAATCTTTTCTGTACTGCTCCCTAGTTGTGTTACTTTATGCAACTTACTAACCTCTCTTTGTTCACTCCTCTATAAAATAATACCTACCTCATGAGGTTTTCTGAAGATTAAAAAAAAAAAACAATACATGAAATCTCTTTATATAATGTTTGTCAGAAAGTAGATTCAATAAATATTTTATAAATATTTCACACTTAATATATTACATCATTTTTAGAGCCTGGGAAGATCTTCCCCCAAGTATCCGTCTCCATAGTTTTGTTTGTTTCTTTGTTTCTTTTTGTCAATTTAAGAAAAACAATCCAAAACTTAGAAATAAGGCAAAAAGATTACAGCGTTTCTTTTCAAAGTCATACAGCGGTATATTGAACAAGCCCACAGGAGGGTCAATATTTGCTTTAGGAAAAGGCAACTGTGTTTGACTTTCTAATTGTCTTCATTAGGGCCTGGACTTGGTAAAGCTAGATCTTAACTTGTAGAAGAAGATGGATAAGCTGCAAATTATTTTTATCCAGTAGAGATGCAAATAATTTCTGTCCAGAAGGAAATATAACTCCACAGGTTAAGATTTTATTGTACTGCAGGACATTAATCAGTTTTGAACTTAATTTTGCAGCCCCATGTTAGCATTCTTTTTTTCTACTAACTATATATATGTAATTTTTTTCCTCATTTTTTCTTCGAACCAGATTTATCCTACATGCCAGTTCCCTTATTAATGAGGTAAATAAATCTTCGCTACATGCTTAGTATATATTTGTATGAGATCTATGTTTTTAACTTATTGAAAATTATACTTTAACACTGATATTAGATATTTCTTATTAGACATTAATTTCTTATATTAAAATGTTAACAGGTGTTTGTTTGCCTTTGTGAGCATAACATGAAATTTTATTAGTGATGAATTTCACAGTCACAAAGGAAGCCATTAACATGAGATCTTAAGTCAGGATGCCTATATACTTCTTGGGGAGGTGCATCTCTCAGAATGAGATACAAAGGAAATATATTTTCAAATGGGGGAATGCTCATAACTGATGATTTCAAAAATAGTATTCCTCCCAGGGATACTACTTGAGATACTGTGCCTCTTGCCCTATCAAGAGTTCTGCGGGGTGTGAGAAAATGTACAGTGAGAGAGACTGGGTACCAAAGGCCATCCTTACCTACTTCAAAATTTAGCCTGGAGCTAGTCACGCCTCAGATATGCAGGTTCTCAAAGTATGATCTGAGGTTCCTAATAACTTTTCAGGCACAAGGTCAAAACAATTTTCATAACAACACTATGTTATTTACATTTTCATTGTGTTGACGTTTGCCTTGATAGTGGACAAGTAATAGTGAGTTCACTAAACTGCACTTTACCATGACACTAACCTGTATTAGTAGTTATATTCGTCACTAAATGAACTCACAAAAACAAA
>NW_012148619.1:8490304-8579859 GCF_000956105.1 Propithecus coquereli
CCAACAAGAAATCCCCATCACAGTAAAGAATCACAGGACTCCATCCATTTAGGTGCCAGGTGAAGTCATGAGATAATGAGACGGTCAAAGTAATTTCACAACCTGTGTTTGGAAAAGCCTCACATAATTTCTGTACTCCTGAGCACCCCATGACCCTGAATTATAGGCCCAGGCCAAGGGCTGCAGAACTACAGGCAAAGGTCTCCTCCTGAGATGAGCTCTCCTGATTTGTTGGTTATCACCTTGTAAAACCGATTTTTACGTGTTCTTCAAAAGCCAAGAAATAATTTCTGAGAATCTGAATCCAATATGCTGACCCAATGCTAGTTAACAGAAAAAAGTGAGGGAAAAGCACAAAGGTGCTCAGTCTCACTGATTAATTGGAAGTGTCTTGGTTCAGTATTCACAGTCAAGTCAGATTAAAATGATGATGATGATGATGATGATGATGATGATGATGATGGTGGTGATGATGATGATGATGGTAAAAGGAAGAAGACTATGAGACAATGGAAAAGGAAAATATAGGATTACCTACTTTTCACTTTGGCAAGTAAAGGAGCTATAAAAATCCTCTACTATCTTCTATTAATATTTCCACTATTTAGGAAAACAAAAGGCATTTTTAACACCAAGAGAGAAAATGGGAATGATATAATCTCAGAATAATATAGAGTCTTTCCTAAATAAGCCTGCTAGCAATCTCATACTGATTAGATACAGAGAAAGAATTTATATGTACATGTATTCAAGGTATAAAAGTATACACACACACACATGCACGCATGCACACAAACATAGCACAACATAGTGCCTGGCACTAGCAACCGTTTGATAAAATGGTAACTATTTTAATTATGTTTTACACAGTTAGCTTTTTAGAAGAGGAAGAAACAGCAAGTATAACAGTAACAGGAAAAAGTTGGTGTAATTTTAAAAATTGCCTGCCTTCTTGGACTTTTGCTTCATTTTATATTCTTCCACATCAGAAAAAGTTTGAAACCGTTGAAGATAAATCTCTATGTTTGCCGTGAAATCTCCTAAATGGGCCTCCAAAAGCACAGCGAGGACCTAAAACAATACGAAATAATATTTCTAGGTGTGCCTGCTACTATCTGAGAGACCTTGGACTTACGTCAAAGCAACAGCTCAGTTTGTACTTCTTTAGAAATCCTCCCTTTCAAGAGCTTACAAGTCAAGCAGAAAAACTTGCTCAGCAATGAAATTAGCAATAGGTCTTCAGCTGAATCACTGTAGCAACTGTTTATATAAAAAAGTTGATAGTAGGCATTTAATCAGAAAATAAAGTTTCCATACAAGTCTTCAGAGTTGCATGAATTCAGCCCAATATTCATGCCAGGGAAGTCAAATAACTTAAAATGAATGCCTTCACTCTCTCTCTCATACATCACAAGCATCACCTGTTAATCATGCCTCTTCCTTCCAACCAAGTCCAGAAAGAGTCACAAAATACCTTTTTCATTTGAAACGCAAGGCTGTTAACTATCAACTGACCAGACTTGCCATAAGAAAAAAATTATATTTTCTATTTCTGTTCTAGATTTTCTATTTCAACACCTGCAAACATTGTCAGTGAAAACTTTTGCTCAAAATAAATCATTTACTTATTAATTCAGTACACATTTATTGAGTTCCTTATTTGTGGTAAATACTTTGCTTAGGTGCCTGGGATATGGAGGCAGTTAGGATGAAGCAACCTCCAGAAGCTTATAGTCTAGTGGGAGAGATGGAAATTAAATTACTAATTATAGAGCAGGATGCTAACTGTCGAGCAAAGCATACTAAAGGTACTATGAGGTCCCAGAGGGCAGATACTAGACCCTCACTGGAGAAATCATTTTGGAAGGCTTTTTAAAAAGAGATGGCCCTCATCCGAATCTTGAAGAATGAACGAGACTTCATTAAAGTTAACGGAAGTTAGGGAAAAGGCATTTTAGAGAAAAAGACAAGCATTTGGGAGTCTGTGATGCTATAACCTGGAATGAAAAATTCTGGGATGCAAAGAGTTGGTTAGACTGGAGGAGCAGGAGTGATGTTAGACAAAGCTGGTGCATGCCTAATAACTATTGATGGAATAAATAAATATATGGATGAAGGAAATCTCAATTATGTGGCCAGCACTGTTATAAGTGCTTTGCAGCTATTATCTGCAGCTACCACCTGTGAAATTGGGACTATTGTTATGTCCATTTTGCAGATAAGGGAACTAAGACAGAGAAGGGCATGGTACCGGGAACAAAGTAGAAAATCAGTAAATATAATTTCTATGTCTTTCCTACGAAGAGGGAGTAGGAGTAATAAGGTTTTAGCTCCCTCATGTAACAAGTGCTCAATAAATGATATCAAATAGGTTTGGATAAATGTGGTATCATAGAATCTATTGCATCAATCTAAAAGATGATTAATGTTTACCCTCATTGTGTTCTAAAAAATGTTGCATTACTGAAAAAGATGTATAAATTATTCCAATGGTACACTATGTGTTTGCATCAATATTAACATTTGCCCGTAATATCCAGGGCCTTTCTTCAAGGGTGTGTATTCCTTTTTTAGCCTAAACTCATCACAGAAGGAAGAATGGATGAGTAATAAAAAGCAATTTCAGGAATGAGGAGGGCAGAGGGGAGAAGAAAGTAATTCCTGAGTTTCAATCCCAGCTTGGAAATTTACTAGATGTGTGATCATAGATACGTGACTTTAATAGTTCTGTGTGCCATTTTTAATATAAAATAAAGAAATTAATATCTATTTTAATGGCACCTTGAGAAGTAAATGAAGTTAGACATATAAAGTGTTTGACAGAAAGTTAATCCATAAAAGGTAGCTATTAGTAGTAAAAACACAAATAAATAAAGGTGAGTTCCTTTCCCCTCTGCTTCTATGACAATGTTTCCTAAAATGTATTCTGGGAAACACTGATTCTGTGGAATTTAAATAGCTGTTACAAGAAAAGATGTTTACTGTGACCACTACAGTAAACTTGGGGGAAGCATGGCATTGCTTCCAACTGCATGAATTCTGCAGCTGCACTGCTGAGTGTCCATCCCGTCTACTAGGTGTGTGATTCTGGGCCACCTTCTTAACCTCTCAGTGCTTTATGACCTGTAGAGTGTAACTTATAATTGTATCTAACATATAGGGTGATTTTAAATACTAAATGAGATCGTTCACAAGTTGAATAACCACATAATTTGTCATCCAAACCAGGATACTTTTTTCCCAACATTTTATTATGAAAACATTCAAACATACAGAAAAGTTGAAAGAACTTTTATCTACCAACATACATATCTACCACTTAGATTCCATTATTAATATTTTGCTAAATTCTTTTATCACATGTCTATCCATATATCTATTCCTCTATTTTTTTCTGAGACTTTTTTGAGAATGAAAGGAGATTTTATTAATATTTATGCAAGAACAGATAGGTTATATTGGCATTCTCCCAGGCACTCCTGGATATATGGTCTCTCTGCATATAGTTTACTGAGCATAGTGGTCAAAACATGTAAACACACAATAAATGATAGCTATAACTTATAGTTATGTCTGAAAGTTCTGGATTAAACAAAGATATGAGGTATTCTGTCCTGCAGGAACAATCCTGAATAATTTCCCAATTGCTCAGTTCAATGGTTATTCGAAACTGCCTCCATATCACTACAACTTTTATTTTATAGTACCCCAAAGACTCAAAAATTATTAGTGGTCTCTGTGGCATCTTTGCTCCACCCCTGAGTCCTTTAGAAAATTAATAAAACCTAAAGACTATCTTGGTTAGGAGGCATAAAATGATTTATCTCCAGAGTTCACCACATTGTAAAATAAAATCCACTTCTGCTCGCCAAGTTTCCCAACTGACCATTCAATAAGTCGCCTACTCAAATTCAGCTTCCAGCATCCAGACTTTTGTTTAATTGTTTGCAGTCACGTGGTTTATTAGAAAGACTAAAGAATGGGCTCACTAGCTAGGTTTGTAGACATCAGCCAAGTTGGCCAAGGAGAGGTATACTTACAAATCAGTTTGTTGTAGAGAATATCAATAAAAGTAATAAAAAAATACAACTACCATGTATTAAGCACTTAACCATACGCCAAATAATGTCTTTAGCACTTTACATGGAGAATCTCTGGACTTGACATCTAACATCACTTTTATGTCTCTTTTCTTAGAATCTGTGACTGTGTGACTTTTACTAGGTCACTTAATCAACCGTCTATAAAATCTGAACAAAGATTCCTGACCACCTGCTTCCCAGGATTGTTTGGAGGACTAACTATGACACTGTAAATAAATGTACTCTATCAACTATGGATTGCTATACGGAGTATATTGTTTTATTTTGATTATCAGTTCTCTGTGAGTACCTGGAAAACCATTTATGAATTCTACTGGTTTAGCAATCAATGCTAATTAGAAAACACTAAAGTTGTTAGACCTGGGGAATTTCTACCTGGGAAGGGAAAAAATGTGCTTATCATAATAAGTAATATGATATTAAGAAACACTTTTCCTACAGCATATAGCCATTATGACACATCAGCTTGAGGTTTTATAAAGTTGGATAAATCCTGTGATCCCTAAATTCCTCATCTTTAAAGTGAGGATCTTACCACTTACATTACAGGATTGCTATTAGAATTAAATAAAACATGACATAAAAAAGCAAGTTATAAAACTGAAACACATTCCCCAGTTATATGACATAATTATTCTTTCCATGTACCTGAATATTCAGAGTTTCTGTAATGTAGAGAATTTAGACTCCAGAACTTATAATTAGCACTTAAGCTTCTCCCAGAATGGATATATTTTCTATTCCATTGAAGAAGCCATTTCACTTAATTTTTAAAAGTCTGCAGCATTTCTAGATAAATCTAAACTGGGGTACAAAAAAAGTAGTATGTCATAAAATGTTCTGCAAAGACCCTCCCAAAGTAATGTCTGTAGCCTGATTCCATTAACACTGTTAGAAATATCCCCCCATCCCACAAAGGGAGTGTTAGAATTCTGCTGGCTGAGACATCCTGTTCACAGGAAAAATTAAAATTAAGAAATAGTGGATGCTGTCTTGTGTCTCCACCACTTGTTAAGGCTATAAAATATGCTTTCAATGAAAATCAATCCTGCAATTCAATATTAGCTTCTAGAGGATCACTCTGTAGCTGTTTGCTAATAAACATCTTTAGAGTTGTCTTGTACTAACATTTTAACTAGTAACACAAAGAGATAAAGAGGGTGAGAGGGAGGAGAGAAAGAGAAGAGATAAAAACTATAAGAGTTTTGGGTACATAAATTAAAAACAATTATCTGAACATATTTCTTTACTTACTTCTATTTACTCTGACAGTTTTACTCCAGAAGAGGTCCGATATGATGGAAAGAATGCAAGCTTCAGCATTCGAGACCCTTGTGTGAATGCTACCTTTAACTTGAAGCAATCTATTAAACTAACTAATTTATTTATTTATTCATTTTCTATAATGCAAGAAAAGAGCAATATTTGGGGACGCCAATCCTAGTTTTGTTATTTGCTACTCCTATAAACAGCCTCTGAATTTCAAATTCTTTATTTGTATATTTGGGTTCCCCAGAAGTACCTCTGGTGTCACCCTAGGGTAACTGTGGGGTGTCTGAAAGAGAAGGTTGGACAAATGATAAAGCTCTAGGCTCTAACCTTCTCCCCTCAACCATAACAGCTCTGTATTTATCTACTTTATAAATTAAGATTTCTTGCAGGATTTTCTTTTAAAGAAATAATTCCACTGATGTGAAATAAAGGAAATAGCTAATGACAGATTTTCATTTTTACTCTAACTTCTAATGATTTTAAGTATTCCTTGGAGGCTTATTAAGTGCTTAACCCTGAAGACCTAGTTTTTCAGGGAGCTACAGAATAGAGTTTAAAACATGGTTCTGGCTCTAAAGGAATTCAATCTCATAGAGAAGATGAGGCATTTGCCACGTGACTGTTGAACAATTAGGAGACGGTGTAAGCATCACTGTGAATATGGAGTGGTAAGGTATGGAAACTCAGAGACAGAAGAGTACCAGAAGAGTACCTCAACACCTGGCATGGTGAGAGTCTTAAGCTGGCCAGAGAAGAGAGAGGATTGGCGTTATGAGAGAGGAATGGGAAGGCCATATGCTATGGAGAATATAGTATAAGCTAAGATGCAGGGTGAGAAAAGAACATGGGAGGTGCAGAAACCTTCAAGGGACCAGCCATCTCCTACTGGAAAATGATGAGTGGAGATGTTTTAGGAAGTCCCTAAATGGCAAACTCAAGCATTTCAGGCTTTAGTGTATGATAATTAAAGCCAGTGAGAATTTTTTTGAGTAGGACATGATAAAAACCATTTTTAAGAAGTTAAACCTAGTGGCACTGAGAAAGCTGGGGACACCAGGATTCTGTTCAAGACACATTTCAATTATCCTCATCCTAATTTGCAGCATTTAACAAAATCAATCTCTTTCTTGATACACTTTCTTCCCTTGGCTTTTAGGACACAATAATCTGATCTGGTTTTCTTCCTATCTTGCAAGCTGGTCTGGTTTGCTGGGGCCTCCCATCTTTCCAGACTCGGGACCTTAGAATGCCTTGGGGCCCAGACACTGAACCTCTTCCTTCTTGAGTCTTTATTAATTCTCCTGATTATCTCATCCAGCCTCACAGGCTTTTAATACCATCAATACTCCAACTCCCAAATTTAAATCTCCCATCCAAACTTCACCATAGTGTTATAAACAGCTGGTACTTAATATTTCTAATAAGCATGTCAAAGTTGAGAGCTTGGAACATATTCTCCTTACAAAATGGCAACTCAATGTTTCCATCTGCTTAGGCCAAACACCTGCAGTCTTCCTTCTCACAGCCCATGTCCAATCCATGAGCAAATCCTCTTGGCAGGACCTCATATCATTTCTCCCAACCTCCACCACTCCTGCTCCAGTCCAAGCCACCATCATCTCCCACTCTAGTTATGGCAGTAGCCTCCTAACTGCCTTCCTTACCTTTTTACATGCCCTTTAAGAGTCTGACACAGCAGCCAGAATAATTCTGTTAAAATATAAGTTAGACCATGTCTTTCCTGCTCTCAAAATGCTCCAGTGTTGGTGCATCTCACTTGGCATAAAAGCCAAAGTTAATGGCCTGCAGGCCCCTGGCCCTGCTTCTCCACTTCCTATCTACCATACTCATCTCTACCTCAAGATTCTGCTATAAATCACTCACTCTCCCTGGAATGTTCTTCCACCAGAGGAAGCCACAGGACTTCCTCTCTTTTCAAGTCTCTATGCAAAGGTTATCTTCCCTTAATACCCACCAAAATTACAGCCCTCACCACCACCAGAACTCCCTGTACACCTTCCCAGTTTGATTTTTCCCCATGGCTATTAATCCGCACAACATACTCTCTCTCTTTTTCCAGTTATTTATTTATTTTCTGAATTTACACTAGAACGTAAGCTTCATGCAGGCAGGATTATATTAGGGTTTCATTTTATCTTATTTATTTATATGCTGCTATATTTATTTATATGCCGTTGTGTCTAAAACAGTGACCATAGTAAGAACTCTATGAATACCTGTCGAGTGAATGAAGATTGTTAAGTTGATAAAAATTTGGACTATGGTGGCAACAATGGTTTGGAAAGGAAGGAAAGAAAAAACTCAAAAGAGAAACAAAGAAAAAAAAAATCACAAGTACTAAGTGCCCTGCTAGAAACAAGAAGAAAAGAAGAAGAAAGACCAAGGTTGTCACATGAGCAACGCATTGTGACTCAAAAATGACATGAACCATGATACACAAAGCTGCCATTCACGTAGGAATCCCCCTCCTATGTGTAAAAATGACATAAATGAAGAGAAGAAAGCTTTCTATCATCACAAAAAGATCACTTTCATAGAGTTAATCCTGTCAACACGTTACAGAAGACAAAAAGTAACTCAACACTTCTTAACTTCAAAAAGCTTTCTATGTTTTGGCGAGATGGAATTATTGGTAAGAAAATAGGTCTGAAATTTAAATGACTTGCTCAGAGATAGAGTAACCAATCCTTGAGTGCAGGGAACCTGCTAATTTTCTTGGTATATTTTCTGGTACCTAGGATAGTACCTGGCATTTAGTTTACACCTAATACATGCTTGGAGAACTGAGTAAGACTAAAACACATAGAGAAAGTTAAGAATTCAGTCTAAATCACTAGCTCAAACTCCATGACCCCCACTACTTTGGTTGCTTAACAAATAAAACCACATATTTTTTCAGATGATGTCATATACTATTCAATTAGTTAACAAAGGGTTTTAGTAACACCTAAAATTTAAACTAAGTACAGCACAAAAGATAGAAATAAATTATCATGTGTACCATAATCATAAAAAGAGTTCAATAAATAAACCTATTAACTTAAAAGTCTGTAGTTTCTTGCCCTCAAGAAACCTCCAATCTGGTAGGGAAACTGAGATTGCACACTAGAAAAAAACCTACAGAAAAATCTAACACATACCCAATTAAATTATGTTAAAAATGAGAAAACGTGGCCAGGCGCGGTGGCTCATGCCTGTAATCCTAGCACTCTGGGAGGCCAAGACAGGAGGATTGCTTGAGCTCATCAGTTAGAGACCAACCTGAGCAAGAGTGAGACCCCATCTACTAAAAATGGAAAAGAATAATTAGCCAGTTGTAGTAGCGTGTGCCTGTAGCCCCAGCTACTTGGGAGGATGAAGCAAGAGAATAGGTTTCACCCAGGACTTTGAGGTTGCTGTGAGCTGGGCTGACACCATGACACTCTAGCCTGGACAACAGAGCAAGACTCTGTCTAAAAAAAAAAACAGAGAGAGAGAGAGAGAACCATGTTATACAGAAAAAATAATGTAGGCAGAAAAGCTCTCTTTAGGTAACAAAATAAATAACCCCCTTGGGGGAAAAAAGGGTAGGGGATAGTTAGGAATTTACAGGATGGCAGACGTGGGAGGAGGGTTAAGATTAGAACATTCCAAATGGCAGGATCACCAAAAAAGAGTATTCCAGAGCATGTTACAAACAACACAATGAAAGAATATGTTGCTTCCTCAATTCCAGAGGAAGACACAATCTCCCAGAAGACACAATAGCCAACACTTACTTGAGAAACAGTCTCAGCATCCTCAAGTCTTGACCGTTGCCTAGGAGAATAGATGACAGTCAATTCTTTTTAACTTCTCCATGATACAGAGAAGAGCCAGAACCACCGGGAGACAGAGGGAGCAGCTCTCTGAGAGCCCTCCTGCAAACTAAAGGAAATGAAGTCATTGAGAAGGGAGAAAAGGAGAACTGTATACTCCTAAATCTTGACATTGCTCAGCAAAGCACCTTGCTTTAATAAAAATGAAATCTTCACAAGTTATACATATTTAATCTACTGATTCAAAGATGAGTCAGAAGAGGAAAACAATAGTTGTGAACCTTTCAGTGGTAGAGAGAGATGTTTTCTAAAGTGTTCCCAAAGCCTCTCCGAGGTCAAGCTCTTCCTGAGGTTGCAGTAATGCGGAGGATTTGTATTCATAGATGTGGCTTGATGAGACCACAGTAATCATAATTCTCATGTAGTAGTTGTCATTAATCAATAGAGGGGATATATAAAGTCACACTCCTCCCTCCCTGTGCCAGGAAAGAGGATGGCAGTCCATTTCTGGATGTATGCCACAGCCGGCACAGTGACTCATCCTGTGTCAAAATACCACAGGGACTTGAGGGGAAAAGGAAGAAATGAGGACTGTGGCAGGCCAAGAAAGCACTGCCCACCACAGTCAATCTGACACAAGCCTTCTCTAATAACTGCAATAGGAAGGGTTTTGCTGAATCAGAGGGCTTTGGAGCTGAAAGGGGCTTCGGCAAGCATCTAGTCCAAACCCTCATTTTACAGACGAGCAAACCGAGTCCCAGAGGAGGATAGGACTGGTCCAAGGTCAGAAAGCAAGTGAGTGGTAGAACTCAACACAGAGCCGAGATCCCCAGAATGAACATTTCTTTTGTCCCACTCCTCTAGTCATACCAATTACACTAATGATGAGAACATTCCAGTCATCTGAGGTCTGGAAACCATTTGTTTATTGGTTCCGGAAATTAACCATTGATCCCACAGAAATCATGATGTGTGGGATGGGGTCTGGGGAGCAATGATAGGATGTTTAAGGGGACTGGAGTTGTGGGTGGTGGTGATGATAGTTTCTAGGTTAGCCCTGAAATGCTTACATAACTCAGAATCTATTGGGATAACAGTTCTACAATTAAAATCTCATTACAACCAAGCCCCTTCTATACCATTTCTATGGAATAATGCATTTGGAATACGGGTGCAGGAGACAAGCATATACATTGTGCCCTGAGTGCCAGTGGCTCTTGCCAGAGAATCATGGATGGAGGAAGGGCGGAGGTGCACCAACAACAACTCTCTGCACCAACAACAGGAAAGGCAGCTCACTCCTATTATTCAGTCACTCCTTAGTTGTCCTGTTAAGGGGGTAAAAGGGAAGCCCAACAAAGAGTAGAGTCTGGCTATGCCAACTCCCCATCCAGACGTAGGCTTTATTAATAAGTCTGGTTCTTGAGATCCAGGTGTTTCGTTGATCCACCACGGGAGCTTTGCACTGAGCTGGATTCTTTCATGTGGTCCAACTTATAATCATGGGCTGGCAGTTGTTAAATGACTAGGAAGGATCGGGTGTAATTGTACTAACAACAACAATAAAAAGAATAAAGAGCTAAATGTTATTGTTTATATGCTACTATATTCTAACCATTTGGTATACATTACCAATAATCTTTATAACAACCTTCAGGTTGACAATATTATCCTCACTTTATAGAATATGAAACTGAGACTTTGGGCAGTAAAATAGCTTATTCAGCACAGCTAATAAATAAGAAATCTAGGATTCTAAATCAAGAAAATCTGACTCAAAAATCTAGTCTTCCAAACATGACATAAAGGAAAGCCACTCGGGATATATTGGATTCCATGTCCGACATAATTAGCACTGGTTACCAGTCAAATGCCACAGCCTCCATTTAAACCCAGGAGTCACTGGGCTAGGATGTGGCAAGGCTAGAATGTGATATATTTTTATTCATCAAACACATTTATCAAATGACTATAAGGAACCACACATTGTGGAAGGTGCTAGAATAACAAAATGGACAAAGTTCCTAACCTCGTAAAGTTTCAGAGTCATATCTTTTCTATTCTTCCCCATCAATACTTTTAACAAGAACACTTAGACCATGTGTTGTTATTTTTTTTAACTGACAGCAGCCATATATCCTGGATCTTTTGGGCCAGTTTCTATTTTAAAAAGTACCACTTGATCTGATCATTCACTCAATGTCCTAGTTTAGACCTTTATCTTTTTTTCATACATTGCTGTCTCAACGGGTCTCTCAACCAGCGTTTTCTCTTTCCCCTCTAGTTTATCGTATTTACTTCTGCCAAACGTAGTCCCCTAAAGCATAGCTCCTTGTTATCCTGTATTTACAGCTGAAGAAACTGAGGCTTGGAAGGTTTCAGAAGATTGGCAAGAGTATCACCATCAAGAAATGGTGAAGCATGAATCAGAACAAGGTTTATCTGACTTTCAATCTACACTCTTCCTCCCACTCCCTATCCCCATTTTGGAAGCTGAACCTGAATGGTCATAAAATCACCAGATCATATTTCTTGGAGGAGCAATGTATATGAGGGAGTCTATTTGTAGCTAATTGGAGGAAATGCACCTATTACTTCTAAACAGGCCCACCATCTACAGGGAAGCTGAGGCAGCCACCAAGCTACAGAACAGAAAGATAGAAACTTCCTGGAGCAATACAGAAGGGGCAATGGATCAAGCACTCTCAGAGAAAAGGGGACACAAGACAGCAGCCAAAACCTGTCTCTGAAAAAAAACAGTCCACACAGCCCTGTTAACAAGACAGCAGAGCTCTCTGTCAGAGCTTTCATACCTAGTAGCCCACCCTGAAAGCTTCTGGAAGGAATAAATCCACTATAGCCCCTGTAGCCTCTGAAGTAAAAGTCCCAAATCTCTGAGCTATGCACTCGACTGCTAAACATAACTGCTCTGTGGCTTCTTTGCTTCATTGTACAAATGTTTGCTTTGTACTTACTGGGATATGATCTGTGTCGTCTTCCTGAGACTGGGGACTCTATCTTTCACTTCTTTGAAACTCCATGGTGAGTAGCTTGCACATAGTGAGGGAGAATTCTCACCAAATATCTGTTCCCTGATTTACACACCGATCTATTCACAAATCAGTCAACATATGGAGCCAGATTATGCTCTGAATAGAAATACAGAGGTGGCCTACAAGTGATTATGCAACAATGGCCCCCACTTATTTAAAGATCAGGTTTTTGGCCACGTCATCTCTCTGAAGCATAGCCGCAAAACAGAACGTGGTGGAGGCAGGGGAGGGGGGCGGATAATTCTCACAAAGGCCATGGGCTTTCTGCCACAGGATGAAGTGGAGCCAACCTCAGACTACCAAAAAGGGCTAGAGGGTGTCAGGATTGTAAACATTTTTTTGTTTAGTATTATATAAAATAAGCATAGATATTGGTTTCCCAGACACAGAAGTTTAACATCAGCAAATATAAGTGGAAGATGAGTAACTGGTACTGGAGAAGTGAGAAGGGAGAGCTAACAGCTTATCAACTGAATAGGAGGCTGAAGTCGTAAAATTACTAAACAGAGATACAAGCACCAATAAAAATCACGCTAAAAAACATCACTCAAATCGGAGGATATTTAGCATTGGTACAGCTAGTTCTGCCCCACTTAGTAATATCTGAGAACATTATACCTTTGTTGGGTGAATTTTAAAGTGTCTTAGGACCTTGGAGACCTGCTTCCACCAGTTCATTACATAGGTGATAAAAATGAAAGCCGGAAATACAAATATGTTATCCTACTAGTTACTAAAATTCAATAAACTTCCAGCACAAATATAACACAGGCTGGTATACATGCTAGATAGAGATAGACACAAAAATTTTTTAAATGAAATGCTGTCTTTGCCCTTAAGGGGCTCAGATTTGTTCAACTGAGCATTTATACTACTATACAATCCTCTGGCTGACATTGCTCTGTTGCAGCATGGATGAAGAAGGGATTAATGATGCAGGGAGGGAAAAGCTATGAAGAAAAGGAAAGGAGTCACAAAGATACCAGCAAAGTCTAAATTCCATGCAAAACCAATGTGATCGATGTCTGCAGCTTTTTCCCAATCCAAAATAGGAATTCTAATCTAAAAGAAGGGAGGGTTAGTGAAGTTAGTATGTTTCACATGTATTTAGTGGTCTGCTAGCCTACATAATCATTAATTTTGTTTACATGCTCACAAACCACACCTTTAATAGTCCACTTTAAGATTTTGCTGGGAATTAATGGGGCATTGTTTAATTCACACTTTCCAGAATTTATATTTTCTTCTGTTGTGAGAACTAATACAAAATTTGAATATGAGGGATTAATGCAGGCAACAAAGGGTTAAGGAGGGCACCACCACCACCACCACCACCACCACCACCACCACTACTACTACTACTACTACTACTACTACCACCACCACCACCACCACCACCACCACCAGTAGAAACGTACTGTCATTGCCTGCCAGCAGGGGGCAGCAAATAGCAGTTGAGGGTGAAAATTTAGTACGCATTTTGAATGAAGTGATGGGTAGAGATTAGGGTACCCAGAACATTGTAGCTATTTCATTGCAGGGAGTGGGATGGAAAAAACAAGAAAACAGAAATTCAGAGAGGTTAAAGATGTGCTCCAAAATAATAACCTTTTAGTGATGGAACTAGAAAGGTTAAGTTTATTACATTTTAAGAAGGAAGAAAAGTGTGCCAAACATTTTAGAAACATTGTCATTAACAGCAGCCACACTTTGTATGAGGGTTAATAATTATGAAGAACAGAATTTCCTGTTATCCAGAAAACTTTTCTGGAACCAGTTGCTATTTAAGTGAGCTTTCACTGAACTAAGATTCTATATACATATACGTGTAGATAAGTATGTATGTGCCTGTGGGCTAGGGGGAGGAGGGGAAAGGGCGGGAAAGAGAGAGAGAGAAGAAGAAATAAAGAGAGACAGAGTTATAGATGACAGAGAGAGAGAAAGAGCAAGAGAGAGAGAGAAAAATCTTGTGGGAATAACATAGCTAAAGTAAGAAGTGATACAGCCTATTTTCCAAGCTTTTCTATAGCCTCCTTAAAAATAAGTCCTTCTTAATCTAAAGGTGTCCACACTTCATCTGAACTCGAAGGTGAATTTCTTTTAAAAATTTTATGGGAATCCATTCAGTTCCTTTTCCGGCTACATCAGGATGAATAAAATAAAATTTTCCATTCTATTAAAAATGGCTGTTATGATTTCTTTCTCCACTCTTCTAACTTAACAAATAGTCAAGGCTAGAAAGTTCAAAGCTGGCAAGATCTTAGCTCTCCTAGAGGAAGGAAAACCACATCAAATATTCAGAAAAACAATGGTTAGGTATTTTAAAAATTATTAATGCTTGAAGTTCTAGGTCTCCACAAAGGTAGAACACTTTCTTCTCAGTGTTGTGGGGACCTTTTGTAGAGGCAGTTCTGCTGAGATGTTCTACGGTGAGGGTGTCAGCTATTCCAGTAAAGTGCTACTGAAAGAAAAGGACAGAGATATTAAAAACAAATAATTTTAGGAAGGGCTGTCAGTTGTGGATTTGCTGTGATAAATTGCCGTCATTTGGTTTCCTGAAATTATGAAAGCAGAAATGTCTTGGTCATTAAAGATTTAGGGAGTTGTGGGAAAGGAACAGAGGTGAAAGGGAATTTGAAGTTGTTCAAAGGAAACCCTCTACTTGCCCTTTCAGTTTTCTCTCCTATCACTTGCCCATGCACTCTGCATTCTAACCACACTCCTTTTTCTTCCCAGACTATCGCAAACCTTCGTGCCTCTCTGATTGTGCTCTTGAATCAATACATAATGCTCCCACTCCCAACATACTCACAGAGCTCTATTTGGAAAACCCTAGAAATTTCTATTCTTATTTCAAGGTCTTCTATTCTTATTTCACCTCTTCTGAAAGAATGCCTTGATTTTTTGAAGCAGAAATAATCGCAGAACTCTAAACACACTTTTGTTCTAATACCTACAATAGGTTATTATAATTATCTGGATATATTGCCTCCCCAGTTAACTGTGACCACCTTGATGTCAGGGACTTTATCTCACAAATCTCTGTATCATCAATATCATATCATGTGGGGTGGCACATGGTAGGTGCTTAACAACTTTGAAAATGAATGAATAATTGATGCCCTATTAGTTACTTATTATAAGTGTAAAA
Organism: Propithecus coquereli; assembly: GCF_000956105.1. Taxonomy (NCBI): domain Eukaryota; kingdom Metazoa; phylum Chordata; class Mammalia; order Primates; family Indriidae; genus Propithecus; species Propithecus coquereli. The sequence continues at coordinate 8,505,702 of NW_012148619.1, forward strand.
CCATACACATTTTGTTAACCAATAATTCTCAAACATATTGGTAAGATGTGTGTGTGTGTGCGTGTGTGTGTATTTTTTTTTTTTTTTTTGAGACAGAGCCTTGCTCTGTTGCCCCAGGTAGAGTGCAGTGGCATCATCATAACTCACTGCAACGTCAAACTCCTGCCTCAGCCTCCCGAGTAGCTGGGACTACAGGTGCGCACCACAATGCCCAGCTAATTTTTCTATTTTTAGTAGAGATGGTGTCTAACTCTTGCTCAGGCTGGTCTCAAACTCCTGAGCCTAAGCAATCCTCCTGCCTTGGCCATTCAGAGTCCTAGGATTACAGGCATGAGCCACCACTCCCAGCCAGATTGTATATATTTTTAATAAAATAAGAATTAATACTCAGTATTTTGAACAGACTTCATTTTTTCTCTTGAGGTGCTGGATGGCTTCTCAGAAGAGTCAGTGGTTTTCTTGAAAAGTAGATGATTGTATTCTAGTATTTAGAAGACTGAGGTGACTACATTCAACCAAGATAAAACACTAAGCCGTATATTTGGAGCATCACTGGAGAAAGAGGGTGGAAACTCATTTGCAGAGATTGTCTTGAGTCTATATCCCATCCAACACATGAAGCCTTTGTGTCACTTTGGATTGCCCTCTCCCCAGGGGAAGTGGCCACTTCCTTCACCTTACTTTAATTTCCTTTATCTTTATGCCTTCAATACTTCTCTACCCTTGTTAGTTTGCCCCTCTTGTCTAGCCTCCTAGACTTAACCTAACACATATTAAGGGCACTACAAATAATGAAGGAATAGATGAATGATTAGAGAAGAATTTGAGGAGGAAGATTGTACCTCTGTACTCCCTTCTTAGACAGCCTCTAGGCAAAGACTGCTAGCATGATCTTTGCACAAAAGGGCAGTGAATGGGACTTTGGCAAATATTTTGAATATTTGTTTGGCAAAGCTTTAGAATCAACCAGGAGGACTTGATCCACCAATTGAAGAGTCTTCAATGTACAATAGGTCTGATAATGAAAACATAGGATTATCCAAAATAAACTATGCCAGAACCAAGTAGAATGATAGAGTGTTTCATATCGAAGTATGAACTTGGCCAAGTCATTAACATCTCTGAGCCTCAATGTCCTCATGTTTCAAGAGAGAGCTAATGATAGGACCATTTCATAAGGTTTATTGAGAATTACCTGAGAAAACCCATGTAAATAACACAGTGCCTAAAATACAGTGACCACACAAGTATTAGCTAGTCTTATAATAACAATAATAATAAACCTCAGCTCTGAAAAATGCCTCTGATAGCTGGTCTGTCCTAAAGAATAAGGTGCTGAATAATTTTTATTTGGTATCCCTTAATGATATAATCTCAACTTCCCTATTATTCTGGGATCTGCAGGACTTAGAATTCCTTCTCTCTTTTATTTTGATTTTTTTTCCATTGACATCAACCTGAAGTTTCATAATCAACAGGAAGTTGAGACATATCAAAGAGTTTCACAAGTCCTTATTTTCTATCAAATGTGATTCCGAATGCCCCTCTCCTTAATTAATTCCACTGATAAGAAGGTGAGAATCTTCACTAGTTGTGTGGCTCACTGCATACTGGTTAGGGACTAATAAACAAGACATACAGTTTTGTCTGCAGCTTAGAGCTGAGTCACTCTAGAGAAGCCTGGGCTACCCCTTCAGCAAAAAGACAGAGTGTTTTTAACCCTTTAAAAAACTTTCTTTGGGGAAAGGATTATGGACTCATAAACTGAATTTTGTTTTTACCTCCTGTGGTGAGATTTTATTACAACTTCCCTTTAACTTATATGCTTACCTCGGAGATATTACAGGTTCAGTTCCAGACCATCACCAGAAAGTGAGTCACACAATTTTTTTTTTTTTTGGTTTCCCAGTGCATATAAAAGTTATGTTTACGCTATACTATAGTCTATTAAGTATGAAATTGTACTATGTCTAAAAAATGTACATATCTTAATTAAAAATACATTTTGGCTACCAAATGCTGACACAGAGACACAAAGTGAGTACATGCTATTGGAAAAATGATGCCAATACACTTGCTCAATGCAGGGTTGCCACAAATCTTCAATTTTTAAACAATGCAATATCTATGAAGTGCAATAAAGTCAAACACAATAAAATGAGGTATGGCTGTAATTGTTTTATATATTTTGTATTCAAACAAACTGATTATTCCTCAATCTACTTGGGGAAATGCACATACTGAAAAGCACCTAAACAAAGGTACCTTAAGGAGGGAAACATAATATGTTACACATTTTCCTTTAGTGCAGTTATAAGCACGTGGTACAGAAAAAGACATAGCAAACGTGGCCTGTTTAGCTGAATGTATCAGTTAAGATGTTATTCAATTGCATGAAACAGAAACCCGATGATAGAAGCTTAACCAAGTAGGACTTTATTTTTTCTTCTATAATAAGAAATATGAGGTAGGCAGTCCAGTGCCCATATTACTTTACAAACATTCAGGTTCATTCTAGCTTCTTGCTCCAAAATCCATGGTGTATGACTCCTGTCCTCATTATATATTCCTCTTGGAATCATTCCTGTGTTCAGGGCAAAGGCGGGAAGGGTTGGCAAGGGATGAGGGAAAAAGCTGCTTGCCATATGAAACTATCTCTCTTTGTCAGACATACATTATACTTGCTTTCCCACACACCTCTCTGCCTGCACTAAAATTTTGCTTGAATTTCATTGGCTGGGAACAGGGTCATCTAGGTATCCTAGCTACAAGGGATCAGAGGAGGGGAGCATTTGTAGCTGGGCACATTGACACTCTTTACCAAAACACAGTCCTTGTGGTAAAAGAAGAGAAAGAAAGGGAATAATGAAATTAGGTGTGTAGCTAATAGCATCTAACCCACTTAAGAATAATAATAATAATCCATTGGTTCCTGTAGGAAGGACAAATTGTTATAGTATAAGTGCTACTTGTGAAGTTTTCCTAGGATCCCCAATAATACCAATCCTCTATTCGGAATAGAATGACTAAACGATGCCTTTTCCTTGTCTTGACGTTCATAATACCAACTGCCGCCTCCTGGTAAGGCTTTTTTCTCTTATGTTCTCTCCATTGAAATCTTTCTGAAGTTTCATGAGCCAAATCAAAAACAACTCTGAAGCCTTCTGCAAACATCTTACCTCACTCTATTCATAGGGTCAATATAAAGCTTCTCATCCTCTGCTGTAATTCCAGAACACATCTTAGCCACATTGATATTTTATCATAATCATTTGTTCACAATTAATTATTAACAGCTCATATTTATTGAGTGCTATTTTCTACCACTCCGTGCCTCATATGCATTATTTTATTTTATTTTCACACAAAAAATGGGCATTACAATGTTCATTGCTGCACTATTTCCAAGAAAATAGTGCAAACTATTTTGTGGAAACAATCTAAATGTCCATCAGTAAGTGAATGGATAAAGAAATGTGGCATATACACACAATGAATACACTATTCAGACTTAAAAAGAAGAAAATTCTATCATTTGTGAGAACATGGGTAAACGGTGAGGACATGACACGAAGTGAAACAAGCCAGCCACAGAAAGACAAGTACCGTGTGATTCCACTTACATGAGGTATCCAAAACAGTCAAATCCATAAAAACAAAGAGTGAAGTTTGCCAGGGACGAGGGGGAAGGAGTGATGGAGAGTTTCTACTTAAGGGGTATTAAGTTTCTGTCACATAAGATGAATAAGCTTTAAAGATCTGCTAAACCACATTGTACCTATAGTCAACAATAATGTATTGTACACTTAAAAACTTGCTAAGAGGGTAGATCTCATTTTAAGTGTCCTTACCACAATCTTTTAAAAAATAATGCTTGAGGTAGTCCATTTTACTGGTGAGTGGTGGGTCTGAGTTTTGAACTCAATTCAAACTGACTCCAGTATCAAAAATCCTTATCACTATACTATTCATAAATGTCTCTCCGAGGAGATTATCATCCTTTTTGAAGACAAAGATTACTTCTTAAACTTGTATTTCTTCACTGTATCCTTCAGAGCTTATAGTGAGCTCTGTTCACTATAGGGGTACAATTAATGTTTCATTTTACAGATAGACAAATTGAGAGTGAGGGAAGTTATTAGTCATAGAGCATGAGCAAAAGTGATGTTATATTTTTCCCCAGCAATCTTTCAAAAACTCTTTATTGAACACCTAGTGAGGGCCGGGCAGATGCTATGTTTTGCCCAGGTTGAGAGTCCTAGCCTTAAGGACTATAAACAAAAATCCTGGAAAGCGTGAGATGAAATGTTTTCATCTCTCATCTTGGGGCTGTGTGAAACTGTTGCTAATTCTGGGTCCAAGGGAGTGCTGGGATGAAATCCATCATTTCTGCAGTCATTTATCATTTTGTGGGTTTTTCTGCCCCTGGTTTCTCCTCTGCTCCCTACCTACCATTCCTGATGTCATAACAGCAGAGAAGCTCTACAGAAGACATATGTCTGGAAATCCTCCGTTTTCTCTCTCCTGAGCTCTGTATCATACCACTTCTCCCATCAGCCCAGGGATAAGTCTATCGGGATAAGTCTATCACAAGACTTTTGGTACGTTAGAATTGTCATCATTTGCTGTGCAATTTTTTTGTGGGCTCTGTAGTCTTTGAAACCATTTGCAAAAAAAAAAAAAAAAAACAATTAGGCAATGCAAGGTTTTATGCTAATGAAAGTGTAAAGAAAATCCTTTGCTCCTTGCCTTCAAGTAAGCAGCCAACCCCTCATCTCCTCTGACTTCCCAGAGTGCCGGGACCAGAGAGTAGCTAGCATTGAACTCTGTCTGCAACAAATTCTTCACTGCAGGGAATCTTGCTGACACTGAAGTAAGCATTGAGGTTATTTATGTCTTCATATGTGTAGTAAATGCCAAGGTTCACAGATGCCCTCAGTGGGGAGAAGGGAGGAGGCGAAAGTTAACCATAGTAAGTGGCTATCTGTGGCCCCAAACTTCCTCTAGAGAAAAGAAACCAACCTTGCTGGGTGGGCTAAATCAATTATAAAGACAACTTCCCAAGATCCCTTTGTGGCCATGGTTTAAGTGATAAAAATACACTTCCTACTTCCACAACATGGATAATCTCTTACTTCATCTTTCTCGCAACATTTTTGTTGAGAAGCTGAGGTGATATAAATGTCCTTTGATGAAGGCATATTTAACATGCTTCTAGAAACTCATTTTAACATCAATTCTTTTCTTCAAATCTTTACATCCACTTCTGAACACACATGGGTGTTTATGCAAGGCCAGTGAAGATGGTTTCCTTCAAAAGATGCAGTCTGATTTGGCACTCACTCTGAGGGAAGTGTCGTGTCTAAAGATAAAATGTCATGTGTAGAAGATGCCTTTGTGGCCCCTCTTCCCATCCCCTGGTCCTACTTGTGATTTTTCAACTGTGTCTACAGCGGATAATTTCAAGAAAGCTGAGACTCACTTTCCTCAGTGAATGTCCTCTGTCTTTATCTCTGTCTAGAAGCCTTTTCTGAGGTGACAGGAGTCCATTCACCTGGAAGATCGGGCCAGAAATGCAGGGGAATTAATGCCGGTGGGGGTAATCCTCAACCAGTGGGGTTGAGTTGGTGGGTACATGCTCCAGCCTCCCTTCTTCAGATGGACGACTGGGAGACACTTTCATACCTCTCAGGGAGCCTCAACAACTACCTGACTAACATATCTTACATTGGCTTTTCCTCGTTCCCTGTCTCCCTCTCCTGTATCGTTTATTCCTGCTTCCTGGCACCGCCTCCCAAGTTCAGAATTCCCTGAATTAGGTTTTTTCAGTAGAATCCAAACTCAGATACTACCTAGTTCAAAGCAACTCATTAGTAGATTCAGGTCAACTACATAAATTTGAAAAAAGAAAAAAAAATCAATTCATACTCATTATTTGACATTATATAGGCTTAGTGAGAAAAGTGTTTGATTAATTTTTCAGTGATTATGTTGACAGCACTTGAAAGCAGATTATAGGTGATATTATGCTTGAAACAACTGGTCAAATGTAACAAAGGATTATGTAAAATTTTTAGCACAAATACTGCCTGCACTAAGTCTCTCTGTCTCCTCTCTGTTCTTACTCAACACAGACCTTTCTCCAGACAAAATGTCCTTTAATTTGGTGGTGAGTCAATAACAAAATAATAGCTTCTGAAATGTAACTGATTTACAAAGTAGACTATCAATGTATTTGCAATTCAAACAAGAAATTGCAATAGATCTTACTTTGCCATAATCAGGCCTTTGTCAAATGCTGGTATTATGCACTAAGACTATGATTTAGCTGCATCCTATCTGACAATATGTAATAACAGAGTGATTAAATGTGGTTGAGCTGTACATTGATAATTATCCTCATCCAGTCTAGTTTGACATGGTACAGAAATATTGCACTTGTCTTATTTCATTGAGTCAGAATAAGTTGGAAATTGAATGGATTATGTATTTGTCAGAGTTCCAGAGAAACAGAACCAATAAGATACACACAAACATACACACACGCGTGCGCATACACACACACAATTAACCCTTTGAAAAACTGTACAACATTGATTTGAACTGTGTGGGTCTATTTATGTATAGATTTTTTTCAATAAATATATTAGAAAATTTTTAGAAATTTGCAACAATTTGAAAAAACTTACAGACAAACCATGTAGCTTAGAAATATCAAAACAAATTAAGAAAAAATTAGGTATACCATGAATGAAAAAATATATGTAGATACTAGTGTATTTTATCATTTACTACCACAAAATATATACAAATCTATGATAAAAATTTAAAATTTATCAACACTTATGCACACAAATGGTTACAGATCCTATATGGCATACTATCCATAATGGGGAGAAATGTAAACAAACATAAAGATGCAGTATTAAGTCATAACTGCATACAATTAACTGTAGTACATACTGGACTACTGTAATAATTTTGCAGCTACCTCCTGTTGCTATTGTGGTGAGTTCAAGTGTTGTGAGTGTGCACTTAAAACCTCTTGCTGTGCTAATCATCTCCAGTAAATTGCACATTGCAGTAAAAAGTGATTTCTCACAGTTCTTGAATATTTTTCATTATCTTTAGTGCAACCCCAAAAGCCTTGAATAATACCCAGGGATCCATAAAAAGTGCCACTAGTGATTCTGGAAGTGTTCCCAAGAAGTAAAGAAACGTCATGACATTACAAGAAAAAGTTGAATTGCTTCATAGGTCCCATAGATTAAGACCTGCAGCTGTAGTTGCCTACCATTTTGAGATAAATGAATTCAGCATTAAAAAAGAAAAGGAAATTCAGAAAGCTATCACTGCAGCTATGCCAGCAGGCATGAAAACCTTGCAATTTTTGTGAAACATCTCTTTATCTCATCTTGAAAATGCAGCTTTCATATGGGTGCAGGATTGCTATAAAAAAGCAATATGATAGAGAGATACCTATCATATTCTAATATGATTCAAGAAAAAGTGAAGTCATTGTATGACAACTTAAAGAAAAAGGAAGGTGAAGGATCTAACGCTGGAGAATTTAATGCCAGCAAAAGATGGTTTGATAATTTTAGAAAGAGACTTTACTTAGAAAATGTGAAGATAACAGGAGAAACAGCTTCTGCTGACCAACAGACAGCAAAGTTTCCAGACACCATTAAGAAAATCATTGAGGAGAAAGGATATCTGCCTGAACAGATTTTATAATACAGACAAAAGTACCCTATTCTGGAAAAAAACATCCACAAAGGACATATATTAGTAAGGAAGAGAAGCAAGCACCAGGATTTAAGCCATGAAGGGACAGGCTAACTTTACAGTTTTGTGCAAATACAGTTGGGTTGATGATCAGGACTGCCCTTATCTATAACCCTGCTGTAAATCTGCTAACCCCCAACCATAGAAGGGAAAAGATAAACACCAGATGCCCATCTTTTAGCTGTGCAATAGGAAGGCCTAGAAAAAACTAACCCTTTTTCTGGATTGGTTCCATCAATGCTTCGTCCCTGGAGTCATGAAGTACCTTTCCAGGAAGGGACTGCCTTTTAAAGTTCTTTTGATATTGGATAATGCCCCTGGCCACCCAGAACCCTATGAGCTTAACAATGAAGGTGTCTAAGTGGTCTACTCATCTTCAAACACAATGTCTCTAATTGAGCCTCTAGATCAGGAGGTCACTAGGCCTTTTAAGGCTCAGTACAAAAGGTATTCTCTGGAACGGATTGTCAACGCTATGGAAGAGAACCCCACCAGGGAAGACATTATGAAAGTCTGAGAAGATTATATCATTGAAGATGCCATTGTTGTTATAGAAAAAGCCATGAAAGCCATCAAGCCCAAAACAATAAATTCCTACTGGAGAAAACTTCCCAGATATTGTGTATGACTTCACAGGATTTACAACAAAGCTAATCAAGGAAATCATGAGAGATTGTAGATATAGCAAAAAAAAGTTGGAGTGTGAAGGGTTTCAAGACATGGATCTTGGAGAAATTCAAGAGCTCATAGACATCACACCAGAGGAATTAACAGAAGATGACTTGATGGAAATGAGTGTTCCAAACCAGTGTCAGATGATGAGGAAGAACATAGAAGAAGCAGTGCCAGAAAACAAATTAACATTAGACAAACTGGCAGAGGGGTTCCAATTATTCAAGACTGCTTTTGACTTCTTTTACAACATGGTCCCTTCTATGATACAGGAACTGAAATTAAAGCAAACAGTGCAAGAAGTATTGGTATCATATAGAAATATTTTTAGAGAAATGAAAAAACAAAAAAGATAAAAATCATGAAGTATTTCCATGAAGTTACGTGGAATGTGCCTGACCCTCCTGTCTCCCCTTCCACCTCCTCCACACCTTCGTCCTCTGCCACCCCTGAGACAGCAAGACCAACCCGTCCTCAGCCTCCTTCTCAGCCTACAAGGACGAAGAATTTTATGATAATTCACTTCCACTTAATAAATAGTAAATACATTTTCTCTTATGATTTTCTTAATAACAATTTATTTTTTCTAGCTTACTTTATGGTAAGAATACAATATATAACACACATATAAAATATGCATTAATTAACTGCTTATGTTAACAGAAAGACTTTCAGTCAACAATAAGACATTAGTAATTAAGTTTTGGGGGAGTCAAAAGTGATATGTGGATTTCTGACTGCACAGGGTGTCAACATCCTTACCCCCATATGTTCAAGATTCAACTGTATATACATATATTTGAAGAGATTTATTATGGGAATGGCTCATGTGATTATATGATTTATGATATAATCACATGATATATGATTATATGTGATTTCCAAGTTATTTAGGAAAAGTAAATAAAATTATTTATTGTCCTATGTCATCCACAGGAGGACCTGGAAGAGAGGAGCTAACCTGGAAAAAACAGACCTTAGTGCCACATTTTTAATCTGTGATGGTTAATTTTGTGTGTCAGCTTGACTGGGTAAGGGATGCCCAGATATCTGGTACATTATTTCTGGGTGCATCTGTGAGGATGTTTCTGGAAAAGATTAGCATTTGAATCATCAGTGATCCATCTTCACTAATGAGTGGACATCATCTAATCTGTGGATGATATAATGACATGATAAATAACTAGATGCATGTCGAGGGACAATATGCTTCATATGGAGTTGGTGCTCAATAACTATACATTAAATGATACATTGATGCATAAAATATTCAATAAACCAAAATAGAATTAGAGAAGCAGTCCATTTCATTGAAGACTTGTGAAATCTCAACCAAGTTCTGAACAATATAAAGAGTTAAAATTGTTATAATCTGTGTATTTCTCTTCTTCAGAGTAGGAGGCAAAGTCCTAAGAACTGGTAAAGTTTCTCAGTCAAAGCCCCATTTCCCTGCATCCAGAACTGCAAATGTGTGTTCTCATCAAGTCATCATCTGCTCCCAGGCTGCTAAGAGATCCTGCCCCACCACCCTAGGAGCCTGTCTGTCTGGGACCAAGAGCTAAGTTAAATGAAGCCAACTGGCACTCCATGCTGTTACAGGCATGAACAGCTTTGTCGTGTCAAAACGGTTCTTCTGCTTACGTCTCCTAAAAATTTATTTCCTTAAGATTTTGCCAGCCTGACCAAATTTGCTGAGCTGGGAAATGCTTCGAAAAGACCAGGAGGAATGTTTCAACTCTGCCATTGTTGAATTTTGTCTCCACTTAAAGAATCAAGCGGTATACCCCAAAGTGCAGTGTTCATGAGCTTCTTGCAGCCACAGTGTAAAGTCTGCTCTTGTAATCAACTTACCAAATCCTAACAAGGAGTGCGAGGGCTAAAAGGCTCAAAAATCATGATGCTTCATTTTCTTGCTATTATTTAGTGCTAGCCATAGCTCAGAGCTGAATGAACTTTGCACAGCTTATTTCATTTAATCGTCACAACAATTTTATAGACTTGTTTTGTGCTCATTATCTCTCTGACAAAAATTAAGGAATTTGCCCAAAATCTTACTGTTAGAAAGAGGTAAAAACAAACTCACGACTACAAAGTCAGATTTTAAATATTTCGTTTTATTGTCATAATATCACCAAAATAATCTAGTGATTTTGCAAAACTGAGTTTATTGCTTACAGCTTTGAGAGTTTTCTACCTTGACAGAGACACAGTAATGTCTCAAGGTAGGAAGGCAAAGCTGGGATACTTATGAGGTTGGGGGCAGGGTTCTGGTTTAAGTTAGTTCCTTTGCTTTGATTGGGTAAAGACTGTGACATCAGACTTCAGGATTGGTGGATAGAGCAAAGTAAGGATTTTAAAGCAAAGAATTCAAGGAATCTTGGAGAAAAAAGTCATTTCATGCTATCCATTGAAAAATTGAACAGTTTTAAATGACTTTTTAGTAAGTTTCTAAAAGAAAGAGGAGTCATTCTTTGGAACTTTTCAGTTCTTGGGCAAAAATTTTCTGGAGCCGTAAAATTGTGTTGGAGAAGACAGTGCAAGGAAAAAAGTCACATTAATGTAGAATAGTAAGGTATATGGATGCAGATGGTTTTGGTTCTCATCACTGTCCGACAATTGGTCTTAACTGGTATTTGGAAAATATGGTTATAAGACTTATCCTCAAAGGGTTACAGAGAATATGGATATGGAAGTTTCCCAGGCTGAAATCCCCCTAAATAAAAATTAGCCACTTTTGACTAGAATCTATTTGAATAGCTTCCACATTCATACCTACTATTCTGCCTAAACTTACCTACCGACCACCAGAATGTAGATCCTTTCAAAAGAAAAGGGTCTCTTAGACCTAGAGACCAGGAAGGAGTGGACTTCTGAGGGAAAAGCAAGAATCTAATATACTCATTGAGGACCTCCAGACCCGACCACTGTGTCTGCCATATAAGATGTGCTCAATAAAGATTTGTTGAATAAGTGTTGAATAAACAATACTATATATAATAATAAATAATATAATTATTAATACAAGTTAATATTAATAGTCAATGAGCCAGGCACAGTGGCTCACACCTGTAATCCCTGAACTACGGGAGACTGAGGCAGGAGGACTGCTTGAGGCCCAGGAGTTCAAGGACTGCTTGGGCAACATAGCGAGACTCTGTCTCCGCAAAAAATAATAAAAATTAGCTGGAATGGCGTCACATGCCTATAGTAGTCCTGGCTAATCAGGAGACCAAGGTGGGAGGATTACTTGAGCTGGGAGTTGGAGGTTGCAGTGAGCTATGATCATGCCAGTGGACTTCAGCCTCGGGGACAGAGCAAGATTCTGTCTCTATTAAAAAAAAAAGGTTAATGAGTTCCTACTCTGTACCAGGTATCAGGCTGGCACTATTTAATTCCTATTATGCAGAGGCGAAACTCCCAAAGCCCACAAACAAAGATTCAGAGCCAGGATTGGAACCTGAACTGCAGAGCTGAGAATGCTAAGCTAGCATCTTACTTGCCATGCTATGAAAATTAAAAAAAAAACAAAAAGAAAAGAAAAGAGAGAGCAAAAGAATGTTAGGTTACAAGTTGAGACGAAGAAAATTATAGAGTAGAAACCTTGACTGTAGGGTTTCTAGAAGTGTTTGGAGTGTATATAAATTTCCAGCCTTGCTGTTTTTATAATGACATGTTTGGTCTTTGTTTTTTAGCTTTCCTTTGCACTTTGTACAAACATCCATTGTTATAGCAAACGTCACAGTGCAAGGCTCTTCCTACTTATGTAGGGTCCTTCCTACTGGACCACAAGCTCTTTGAGGGAATCTTATCTTTGTATCCCTAGGACCTGGCATAGTGCTGGGCACAGATTTGGCACTCAATGGACATATCTGCTAAATAAATAACTAACATGACTTTTTCATATGAAACAGTAATAAACACTGTAAATACAAAGGCCTAGGGTGTTTCTATTTGTTGGGGCTTGGAAGAGTCCAATAAAACTGGATGTGGTGGCTCCTGCCTGTAGTCCCAGCTACTTGGGAGACTGAGGTGGGAGGATGGCTTGAGGCCAGGAGATTGAGATCAGCCTGTGCGACATAGCAAGACCCTATCTCTCTCTCTCTACAAAAAAAAAAAGAGTTCAATAAATAATAGCACTTTTACACATCCAAGTTCTGGACACACTGAGATACAGACAAATTAATAAGGCAGATAGACACCAAAATATGCTTATAATTGAAAAAGCTGATTTTGGAGAATGTAGCTTACACCTGTTGGTGAATAAGTTTTTTTATATTAATACTAAACTCAAATTAGCAGACATCTATGTTGTCACTCATAGACAGTTCTGGAAAGTTGTAGTCTTCTTCCTGTAGGAACAGGGTCTTTCTCACTAAACTTAAGTCCTCTACAAGCAGCTGGGTTCCCCTAAAGATAAAGGAGAGGAGTTATTCTCAGTTATTCAAACTCACTCATCAGAGTCAGTCTCTCCTCCACCCTGGGAAGGAGTCAGTGAGAGGCAGGAAGATTGCATTAGTGAAGTTCCGTCTACAGGAATGGAAGAAAAACATTAGGAAAAGGATGTCTGTGGTATCTCCCAACTGTATTCCAAGACAGCAAGATAGGGGGCAACTTGAGACTGTAATGAACTGTGCAGCTAGCCTGCTAAACCATAAGAAAATCGAAGAGGCTGACAAATTTCTAAAAAGAAAAGAAGCAGCCACTGAAATCCTAAAAGTTTGAGGAAAGAAAACAACAATGCAGGCAGCCTTTCATGAATAGGAAACCTACTTATTTTCCTGATAATTATCCATTGGGGCAGTTTCTGACACTATGAGGCTAACAGAAAAGGGTTTCTCTATAAGGTTTTATATAAATTGCATAAAGTGGTGCCAAACCTGTCCCTTCAAGACGATATTCTCCCCAAAGTTCTGTGTGGTTTCTCACTCATCTTTACCGTAGGTGCTAAAGCAATCCAGGAACCAATCAATCCATCATTCACTTGGCCGACCTTGCTTGTGATGCGAATGATTGCAGACTAGCCTAGAGCTTGCATTTTCTCACAGGAGATGCTGCACAAAGAATTTGTCCACCCTGCAAGATGATTCCCCACGTTTTCACAGCGGTGGCTTCAGTTTGGGAAAAACACTGATACCATTTACTGGCATTTTAGCAAATAAATGAGTGAAGGAGAAAAAAAGCAATTTTATTTTTAAGTTAGAAAATCCTAAAGCAGCATCACAGGGAGACTTAGAATTCAACTGTTTCCCTTACTGGAAACCATCTCTTAAATAATGCAAAGGGAAAGCTGCATGTACATCCTCAAAGAGTGAGTGTTATGAAAAGGCAAGAAAGCAGGCTGAGCAGATCCCGGAAAATCCCAGTGCTGCTCCAGGGCACGCCCAGGCTGTCCGTTTGGGTTCTGCCCGGGCAGAGGGCTGTGCCAAGGAGAGAAGCCCAGGGCTCCAGCCTGGGAGCAAAAGGTTCAACTAAAGCATTCCTATCACCCTGAGGTGCAAGAGATGCGTGAGATTAGGACCACATTTTCAATGCATCAGCCTTTGTTCTAGGGGGTTGTTTCCTTGCTCAGAGATTGTACATAACACTTTAAGAAGAGAGACATAGTAAGTCAGCATAGTGAAGGAAAAAAAAAAGGAATTTTCAACTCAAGATCTAAGGTCTGACTATTTGTTGGACCTTGGGCAAATCCTTAACGTCTTTAGCCTTGATTTATGCATCCATAAAATGAGAATACTAGCCCCACCGTACACGTTTATTGAGATGAACAAGTGAGATAATTATGTGTCCACACTTTGCAAATTGGGAAGTGTATTAAGACTGTTCCAGTGTTCAGGGAAGGCCAGTAAGGCAAGCTGCCTGGGAAACTGCCTGCAAATAGGTCTGAAATCACAGCCAGGTCTGCTTTTAAGGATAGACGTAATAATAGTTGCAGAACTTCGGTTTTGATCTTCGTCCCTTTCACTTTCTGTGACCCTCCCCCCTTGTCCTAGCATTCCTACACCTCCCTGTTTTCTTTGTATACCTCCCTACTTTCAGGATCTACTGCCCCTACAGTTTTCCCTTGGGATTTGCCTTAGGTGATAGCATCTTAATTTATTGTGTGGGTAGCTTTTCCTTCTTCCTTTTCTTCCCTGATCAGATCTTAACTGTTTGTTATTCTATTCCCTCAAGGCCTTTATCTTTCTTTCATTTGGGAAGGAGAAAGTGATCACTTACACTAAATAAACTACTCACCAAACTAGGCCCCGTATATATATATCATCTAAATGTGAAGATTCTCAAAGTGACCACAACTCGGTATTATCTGGGAACTTGTCAGAAATGCAAATTCTCAGGCCCCATTTCTGACCTGCAGGATCAAGAACTCTAGGATGAGGCCAGTACTCTGTGTTTTAACAGGTCTTCCAGGTGATTCTGTGAACCCTCACATTTGAAAACCACTGATGTAATGCAATCCTTCTAACAAGATAAGCGTGATTAGCATTATACAGGTAAAGCAATTGAGTTTGAGAGGTTAAGCAACTTGCCTGAAGTCATGCTGCTTATAAATAGCAAGGCTGGGATTCAAATTCAAGCCAGTCTGTCTGGCCACAGAGCCTGGCTGAAGTCCATGCTGCCTCCCATAACACCATAATGATCATGACTGAAAAGGGCATCTTATTCCTAAGAGATAACAGTTGTATTCCTGCAGCCACGTAGTACTAGGGCTAGAACATAGGGTTTGGAATCGCTAAGACAAACATTCAAACCCTGACCGTGAGTTTCTTTGCCATGTGACTGGGAAAGTCATTCCTCGTCTAAGCCTTAATTTCCACATCTGTGCGGCTCTAACTTGATTTTATTTTTACAAACTTTAGCAACAGAGATTCCAGATAGTTCTGTTGTCATTCATGCAAGAATGAATGACATTTGAGGCATGGAGGACCTTATCTTACCTTTACTCCTATAGATAAACCTCTTGTGTTTTGAAGCTCTGGACCTCTTTGGATTCACTCTGAGTTCTATTGTCCAAGACGGGGAGCATAGCAGCTGCTGTGTTTAAAAGAAAAGGAGGGGAAGCTGTAAAATAGATGTGTTATCCAACACCCCGCAGTCGGAGTTAGGAACAAACAAACTCAGGTCCTTAAGGACCCAAGCTCAACTGGAGGCAACAAGATCTCTTATCTGAGATGAGAGGAAGTGGAATGAACATTTTTGTGTTTAGAAACTGAAAAGGAATAGCCCAACTATTACAGAAATAAAAGAAACTGTGTGTCTGAGTGTGTAGTAGACAGACACCTGAATTGAGTCTGACATATCATTTCCCAGATGGCTGGACCTGTGGAGCTTGACCCCTGCCCGGAACTGATAGACTCAAGGACTTAAGTTGTCACCTTGGGAGAATAAGCAGGAGCACATTTTTCTTAGCTCAGGTCTAAGTGACAGAAGTATAATCTTTCTTCTTCAGTGAACCTTGACTTCCTAATCTGTAAAATGGGGATGAAATGAAAGAATGTTTCCTAAATGTCATTGATAATAATGACATTTATAAACTCAGCTTCATTGCCAACTTCTATTAATTTTTAGTGGCTACCTAGAGAGCTATGTTAAGAAGGATTCTTAAGTGTCATAGTCGATTAATAATAAATGGCATGGGATGTGGGGACGGCAGAGGGGCTGCTTTTAAGATAAAATCCAAATCCCTTAACATGGCTTGGAATAAAGACCTTTGCAACCTGGCTTTTGTAGACTTCTCCAGTCTCATTTCATCTCTCAGTCCCTCACTTCATCCTTGACCACCCAATCTGCTCTAACCAAAATAAATAGTGTTCACTACCTCAGAGATAACATGGCAATATTGTTTCTCCAGCCTGGAATATTTCTGATCTCCGCCTCTTCTTCTCCCAAGCTTTATCAGATACTCACTCCCTACGGCCACACATGTATACACACAGACATTCGCACCGCATTTTGCAAAGTTATAGCCTCACATGATATGCACCTCAGCATCCCATCGAAGCCCTGAAATGTGACTAAATGTGATTGTCAGCTTGTGTGTCTTTCTCTTTCACTGAACCACAATCTCTTGTGGTCACTGATCATCACCCGCTGTTACCAAATGTGCAGCACTACGCTACACCCAGAGCAAGTACTGGGTAAAAATTATTGAATTAACCAAATTAATGAATTGCTTATAAACACCTAAGGTGGTCAAACACACAAAACCAGAAACTGAAAATTTTAAAATTCTCCCTACACGAGCCTGAAGCTGTATGCAATTAAGTTATTAATGAAGTTTTTGCATCAGTTTCCTCAACTATAAAATGGAGAAATTGCAGTACCTACTTACAGGGTATTGCGAGAAAATACACAGAGAACACTTAGTGCCTGGCACATAGTAAGCACAACATAAATACCAGCCATAACTATTACTACTTGTTATTAACTAGTTGTTTTGAAATCACCAATATCTGGAAAATTTCTTCATCTTGATCATAACAAAATGAGTTAAGTACGTAAAAGTGTCATTAAAGTTAAGTAGTATAACCAGGAATAGCAACTTTAGCACTTAAGTCAGAGCTCTCTCCACTGCTATAAGAACTGGAACACCTCATTTCTTAAGCACTTAAACATACGCCTATGGATTCCACGGTAAACTGAAATTGATTGCAACATAAAGTGTCACACGTAATGCAACCAGTGCCTGCCATTTTATTAATATTGAAACATATGTTGTTTTCTACGTTTGCCTGTTCTAGGCTGGTGGAAAAAACCACTTCCTCCTATTATACACACTACACTGACACATCAAAATGTTAAATAATTATGATTGCCTATGATCAATAAATTGTTTTGTCTGGTAAATACACATTGTTTATTTTCACTTGCATTATCAGGATTTTGATATTGTTGAAATACAATTTAATTATATTGAATATATACAGGCTGGGTACAGGGGCTCATGCCTGTAATCCTAGCAACTTGGGAGGCGGAGGCAAGAGGATTGCTTGAGTTCAGGAGTTAGAGACCAGCCTGGGCAACATAGTAAGACCCATATCTACAAAAAATAGAAAAAATAGCCGAGCATAGTGGTGAGTACCTGTAGTCCCAGCTACTTGGGAGGCTGAGACAGGAGGATCACCTGATCCCAGGAATTTGAGATTGCAGTGAGCTATCATGACACCAATGCAGTCTAGCTAGAGTAACAGAATAAGACCCTGTCTCAAAAAAAAAAAAAAAAAATAGATCTAGATCTATCTATCTATCTGGTCCTGGACTATGAGGAAAGTAGATATTGAGGTCATGACTGAAATCTGTCACACATTTAACTCTCTACAGCTCTCCTTGTTTTAATGCCCAGATTCAGAATAGATCAAAACTATACTAGTAACATGTTTTCATCTCATTAAATACAAATAAAACAACATCAACTGAAGAGTATTGAATATCAAGGACTTTAATAAGCTTAAATTCAGATCGAGATGCTCATTTTTCCCCAAACCTATGGAAAATGACACAATATCTAGGTTCTTTTCAAAATTAAAAGTCAATATTATCTCATCTACCAACAATAGGTAGCTCAAATATGGATCTATCATTGTAGATCTACAAAGATTGTAGACTATAAAGAGAATGAGAGAAAGAAAACTAATGTTAGCCATATGTACCTGATAAAGCATGAATTTGTGCACTCTTAATAGTATATTTGCTTTAAGTAAATTTCATTAGCAATAAAATCCACTGCCATTTTGTATAAGTCAAGGTGTGGGAAATAAACTCTAATTTCAAAAAACTGATGGACCCATCCCATAACTCTTGAACAGAAATTATCTCATTGATCTTTTTAGCTTCATATCTAGCAAAGGAAGAGGCACATAGGAGGCCCTCTGGAAACATCTGTTGAGTGGATCTGAGCTGTTTCACTATTATAGTGGAGGGTATCTATCAGATTCCTCACAAGTTTAGTCATTTCCAATCACATGTGTAATTTATTTCACAACATTTCTCAAACGTGCTTACTGTCATATACAGCTACATTTTCTCCAGGGAATTGCTTTTAATTTGAAAACCCAACAACTCTAAATCCAAAGTTCATAATATCAGGTGAGTTTTCCTTAAAACAGTATAAAATGAACCAGAACTCATTGGCAAATAAGCAATGTAAGCAAAATTCAACTCTCAGAATCAGTTCATTTCTAAAGGAAAATGCCTCTGCACCCGTACCCTACTAATTAAAGCAAATACTGTCAGATAAATAAACAATGAGTAGGGAATGCTGATAGCGTCCATGGCACCCCAGGAAGAAAGAATATAGAAGAGGAACAACTGAACGAGTTCACTCCCTCAGAACCCTACATCTGATATTGACACCGGCTTAGCGAACAAGAGGACAAAAAAGAACAAAAGACTGGGTTATTAAAAAGGCTCTCTGAACCTACAGAACCCTGCAGATCCTACAGAATCCACTTGAAAGGGTGCCGAGGAGTGAGGCTGTCACCGCACACACTCCAACGACATATGGCCAATAGGTTGTTGGTAAATATTTAATACACTGAAACTCGAGACTGTGACACCAAACCACTAGGGTTACAAAGAAGTAGAGCCACCATGACAAAGGTGGGGCCTGCTGGTGACAGTGGTGCTGTGTTACAGAGCTCGTATCTGCAGAATAAAATTAAAACTCACTTCATTCGCATAACACAACTCCCTGCAGGAGACCTCGGTAGATTTTCTCTTTAGTTAAAACTGTCCTCTACGGTCCAGCAGCTTTAGCACAGAAGGAAATTACATTGCTGAACCTTCACGTCTGTGTTGCATACTGTACAGTGACTTGAGTTGCTATTAGGTCTTGGAATTCCCCAGTCCCCAACCCAATGATAGTGTTTACTTTTAGTCAAACTTGTCGTGCTTTCCTTATTCTAGTAATGTGGGAAAGATTCTGTGTTAGCTGGTCCAGTGCGAGGGAAGCAGGATATCTGATTAGTGACGTATTTTAATGTTTTTTTAATCAAAGGTCTGAATTTTGGATGATTATAACCATGGCCCAATTGTTGTATAGACCTGAAGAAGTTTTAGAGTATTCAACAATCCACTAAATTGGAGCATTTATGTCTCTCTCTACCATCCGATGCTGTTGACTCACACCAAAAATTCAGGTCATCGGGAAAGTCACTGAAGAAGGAGAGAAATGTTAATAATATTATTAGTTCCTATTTTTGACTGCCTATTTGCACCAGGTCCTGTGCTAAATGTGGAATGTGTATTACTTCCTTTAATCTTCACGATCACCTTGTACAGTAGGTATTATTATATACATTTTGTAGAAGAGAAACTGAGACTCAGAAAAAGTCATCTGTCCCAAAGGGATAAGCCCAAAATTAGAACTTAGGTTTGTCTGATGTGAAGCCTGTGCTTTTTGTCACCAAACTGTGATAGCAGACTCTCTGAAAAGTCCTTCTAGGGAAAGGGTCCTCTGGGACGAGGCAGGTAATACAGTAATAAGCAGACTGAGAATAAGACAGAGACATAGCTGTAAGAACTATTTTTCTCTGCTTTGATATTAAAGGAGAAAGAAAGATTAATTTCATTCACACAATTAATGCAAAATGACACTTGGTCTTTACATCAGGAATAATTCAAAGGCGAGAAAAGTTGAGAAGTTGATGAAGGGACTGCATCCCGCCAGCAATGAACATTGGCTGTCCTGGAGGAGCTGTGTGTATTTCAAGTTGTGGGACTGTGCTGCAAACTTTGTGATCTTGCATTAAGGAATATCTTTTAAGGAGGTCACTGGAGAGGGGTGGTCACATAGCACATGAGATTTTTCTTTAGATTCAACCTTCCCTTATCTCCTGGGTAAAAAGTATTTGTAAGACACACATAAAAACATTTAGATGCTAATGGATTAAGGCCTTTACTAATTATTTATGCCCATGCTAGTGTCTGGCCTTGGCATCTGTTCTGATCTTATTACAAGGCAAAGTATCCCCCTCCCCGCCTCCTCCCCGCCACCGACAGACACACACACACACACGCACACATTCACATAGTCAGCTGGGACTAGTCACCCTGGTGAGTACAATGGTCTTCAGAGCACAGTTTGACTCACAGTCTCAAGGTTTTCACTGGGATCGTAGCTCCTAGCCAACCAGCGTGTCTGCCTGGCGGTCAGGTGACCGAGTCTGTGTTGCATTACTCATTGTCAAAATTTCAGCCAAACGAGGAACATATGTAAAACTTATAGGCATTCTGGCATCACTCTTAATTAGTAACCACGATCTGAGCATTTGTTATTTAAGCTCATTTAATTCCAGCCAGATTACAGTGTGTTGCAATGCAAGCTGTCTTCTGCATCATCATGCAAAGTTCCATTAGCAGGTTCAGGGAAGCATGAAAAGCCACATTCAATCAGCTCTCAGAGCATACTGTCCTAGGCTGGAGGTAACGTGAGCTCCCAGGGGCCGCAGCTCTGGCCACGGTGGACCACCAGGCGGCGCCATCGGTGAGAGGCTGCTGGCCCGCGCACCCCAGGGACTGCCACAGGCCTTTTTAATTTTCTGCCATATGTTACATAATAAACATCATTTAGGAACCATGCTTTTGTGAGTGTGTGTACTCATTCACCCAAGTAATCATGAGAAAGAATTATTTTTTTTTTCCACAATCTAGATTGTGAGGTCCGGAAATGCCATCGTCGACCTGGGTGCAGAATGGCATGCTTAATGAAGATTAATGAATTTTTAAAAATAAAAACAAGTGTCAAGTTGTGGGTTTAAAGGCTCTCAGTTGGCCATGTGGTTGCATGTCAGAGGGCTTGATGTACTGTGGTCAAAATGTTACAGCTCTTTCTAATAAACCTAAAACTTTTGAATGCAAACTCTGGCAGGCTTTATCTCCTCACAGACATTCAGGGCAACGTGTGCCAGGGTGTGCACAAAATCAGAGGGGCCCAGAAGGGGTCAGGAAAGGATACAGATTCAATAAACACTCTCTTCTTCTTTCTTCTTGGTGGGGAAAGGAGGTTATTTCAGGACCTTTGCATATCAGGAAGGACTTGACTGCAATGTCCATATTTTAAACAAAAAGAAAAAGAAAGAAAACAACTGGAATGGGGAACTCAAGGGAAGGGGATGAGTCATCTAAATGTGGTCGGGAGCAGCGCTCCTTCATCCAGCCCAACTCAGCTCTCACTGGGAAGTGTCAACCCTGGATTCTGGTCCTAATTCCACTCCTACAGGATTTAGGCCAGTGCTGCATTTCTCTGAGTCTCATTTTCTTCACTGGTCCAATAAGGAGTTAAATTGCATGACCTTACAGATCTTTTCCAATTTGAATATTCTGTCATTATTCTAAGTGATGAAATCTGACTTCTCTATCCTTCTTACTGCTTGAAATAAATTTCTATTTATTTAGGCAAGTGCCCTCTACTATAAAGCAAAAGCAAAAATATACATATATTTTTGCCGGGTGCGGTGGCTCACGCCCGTAATCCTAGCTCTCTGGGAGGCCAAGGCGGGCGGATTGTTTGAGCTCAGGAGTTCGAAACCAGCCTGAGCAAGAGCGAGATCCCGTCTCTATTAAAAATAGAAAGAAATTAATTGGATAACTAAAAATATATAGAAAAAATTAGCCGGGCATGATGGTGCATGCCTGTAGTCCCAGCTATTCAGGAGGCTGAGGCAGGAGGATCTCTTAAGCCCAGGAGTTTGAGGTTGCTGTGAGCTAAGCTGACGCCACGGCACTCACTGTAGCCCGGGCAGAGGAGTGAGACTCTGTCTCAAAAAGAAAATATATACATATAGCAAAAAACTAACCTTTACAAAAAGCTTTGTTATTGAATTTAAAACTTGTTTCAATGGATTGATGTGAATTTTGGACCTTCTTTTTGCTCAATGCTCTGATAAGAGCTGCTAGAGACATGAGACACATACAAAGTAATTCCTGTCCACAAGGAGTTTGCAGGTCATTTGGGAGAACGCACAAATGCACACAAAGCAATGAGTAAATAGGACGATGTAGGGTGCAGTGGTTACCTGTGGGGGGTCAGCTATAATGCAATGGATGTCAGAGAACTGGGCAGTCAGCATGAGGGGAGTGATCTTAGATCTTGGAGGAGGTAGAACTGACACTTTGAAAAATATCTACAGAACGGGGAAGGCAGGGATAGCCTAAACAAAGAAAAGGAAGTCATTTATAATTTACATGATGTACGTGAGCAGAGAGAAGGGCAGAGGGGATGGAGGAATAGCAAGGAGACAGCCTAGTTTGTAGAGAAATAGTCATGGAATGAAGCAATGGGAAATATGGGAATGATGCTGTGGAATCAAAAGGAAGGTCTTAAAGGCCAGCAAAATTTAACATGTATACTGTATGTACCTATCTACTAATATGGAATATGTGTTTGGTTTTGAACACAGCTTTTAATTATACTATAGTCTTACATTATATTGAGCATTAAATATTTTCATATGCAGTTTCATGTATTATATATACTTTATAAACTTATTAAATGCCTGTAAAATATCTCATCGGTCTAGGACCAGCTAAATATGAATCCCTGACTCACTGTTTGCTACTGGGTTACCTTTTCTTCTTCATCCCTCAGTTTTCTCATCTATAGAATTGGAACAGTAATAAAATTTTCATGAAAATTAAATGCATTAAGATACCAAAAGTGTCTAGGACATTGATCTGGCAGAGTGTAGGCACTCAATAAATATTAGCGCTTAAGTAGATTTATCGTAATTTATTTAATCATTCCCTAGTTTCAGGAATTTACATTTTTTCAGATTTTCACTATTGAAAGAGGCACCACTGTGCACCTCTTTGTGCAAAAAGCAAAAAGCTTTTTTGTTATTTAGAATTAGCCATTTCTTTAGAAGAAAGGTTCCCAGAATTGGAATTACCAAAGGGTGTGAATATTTGAAGATGTTTGTTACATATTACCAAAGTAACTCCCCAATGGGCTGTACCGCCTTGCCTGCATGAGATATTGTCTTCTTTAAAAAGAAATTTAAAAGTTGCTAATTTGATAGAAGGGATTATGATATCAGTGCTGTTGGTTTGATGTTCATTCCGTTGATTACTAGAAAAATCAACATCCTCCTATCTTTGTAAATGAGTCACATTTTCACTTTTGTGAATTATTTGTTCTTGATTTTTGCTTATATGTCTGTTGAGGTCTTGATCACTTTAACACTGCTTCCTCTTGGCATTATGTATTCAGTTTGTACTTGGATGATATTTAACAGTCACTGATACATTCCTCCATAGTTGTCCTCACGTCATTTAATCCATATGTGTTTCCTTTTCTGTATAACAAGAACATTATCTCATACTTCCTTAGCATTCATTCCTGACAATTCTTAGTGACTCAAGCAATGCTCTGTATACAGCAGGTATTAAGTAAATACCTGATAAACCACCCACAGAATGTCATTTTTCTTCACCACTTTAATCAACAGTGTTCCAGAATTTAAAATTCAGCTATATATTCAGATATACATACATAGACTCATGCGCACATATATTTATTTGTAATGCTCATCACATGACTCTCAACTGTAATCACATGATTTTATTGGTCTAAATGCCAGACTGGCACCTTATTACAGAGCGCATTATTGAAGCTTGGTCAGAGAAGAATGGTATTCATCAATAAGTCCAAGCAGTATAATCAGACCATCTTGACCCAGGGAAAAATTTCCTTTCAGCCCAAAATCTTAACTCCATTTTTCAACAAGCTCTCATCCATGCATAAAGCGGGGGGTAGAGAAGGCCTGCCCTGCTTCCCCCTAATACTCTTTGGGCATGGAAGTTTTGATGGGTAGCAGAGGATAATGAAGTGCATATTCTCCTGGACAGTCTGACGTAAGCAGGGGAAGCAGGGTGGCCTATATTTCACGAAGTGAAACGTTGACAAGGGCCAAACTGCAAGCTCTCAGCACTCAGGTCATTTCATTAGCATTTGTTATTTTTATACATTGGTAGTTATGGATGTCAATGGCATTTTAATATCCCAGAATGGTCATAGCATCAGTACACTCACTCCCACTAATATTTCATGGCTCATGGATCATTTCCAAATCAAGAGACTGGCTGGTAATATGTTTTAACACTTTCCATAACAGAGCTAGGAGGAAGAAAAAAGGATACTCTCTCCTGGGTATACGATATACTCTCTCCCACTTAGTTTATGATAACCAACATTATTTTTCATTTATTTTTATGAGATTTATAGGGTGCATTTTCTCCAGAGAATTCTGTTCAGAATTGCAAGTACTTAGGTGATTTCCTTGCATGCTATTAATTTTTACTTACTCTGTTAAAGCTTTAAAGTATTTTAGACTCAGGAATTGCTAAACCATATCCTTCTTAAAGACCCAAATCAATTATCAAGTCCCTTTATAAAGTCTTTATTGTATGGCTAATATCTCCTAAAAGTAGAATTAATATAAATTAAGATCTCATCCCCACTTCTATCATACTATTGCATAATATATTATACTTTGTTGTGTAGAAGACAGCCATTGGATTATCTGCCCAACTCCTTACTATGATAACCAACATCTGGGAAAGCAACAGATCACAGAGATTCCCAAGTCCACCTTTTAAACTGTAGCCCACCCCTGTCTACAGCTGATTGGCTCAAAGGTAGGAACTTGACAGGTTGGGCTAAGCAAAGCCTTTCTCCTAAGAATTTGAAATTAAGAGCAAGAGAGAGAGGAGGGATCGCTTCTTGGCCTTTTGGCTAAGATCAAGTGGAGATGGAGAGAAGAGGGAAAATGTGTTTTAAAAATGGATAAGTAGAAGACTAGAAAATAGACGAATAGAGAGATTCAGAAGACCAGTAAGAGATTTGACTGTGATATGGAATCAGAAGTTGCATGAGATGGCCACAATTTTCTATCACAGGTATCAAAGAGGAGCACAGGTACCCATGTCGAAGAAGAGCAGAAGCAGCAGACAGATAGCCAGGATCAGAATCCAAGGTGGAGACGGTCTTGATGGCTTTCTAAATCCTGTCTCCAGTCTCTTCTCTAGTCCCAGCTAAGCTCTTGCCTTTGGCCTCCATGAGACAAGCTTTTCTTCTTTTCATAAATGCCCTCTCTTTAACTTAAACCAGATCAAATTAGTTTCCACCACTTGCAATCAAAGCATCCCAATCCAATATGCATGATTGTAAATGTCTCCCCAGTTAGACCAGGAGTTTCTTGAAGTCAGGGACACTATTTTCTCTTAATTGTATCCTAAAATGTGCAAAATAGTGCCCATTAATAGTATGTACCCAATTAATATTGGTTAAAAATGTTGAATCATGGAATCCTTCAACACATACCCAGGAATATCACATGAAATAGACCAATTGTAAACATTTTGAGATAAATTTGGCAAATATTTAATAATTACCACTTCAGCTTGGGATTTAATATATTTTACCTACCTTTGAATAAGAAAGAAGCTAAATTTCAGATGATTTCAAAGTTTCTTTCCGACAAAAAAAATAAAAAAGGCACAGCATCATAGTTTTTACTTGTTTTGAAACACTTCTGTCTAGTGTGAAATATTTAGACCATAAATATAAATTTTTTATAAGACCTCAAAATTTTCCCATCATAATAGGTGGACAGCTATTCATTTATTCTGAAAACATATGCTGAGCCCTTTACCTTATACTAGGTACTATAACAAGCACCAAAATTAAAAGGAAAGAAATTAAGAAAGTCATTCATCTTGAATCATTCACTGTCTAGTGGGAAAGAGAGTTATACGTAATTACACTATTTAACGAGGTTCTAGAGTAGAAGTCTCTATGAAACATAATGGAAAGCAAAACTCAATGAGGGAGAAGGATAGAGAAGCCCTTTCAAAAGAGAGAAGTTTTGAACTAGATACTGGATGATAAATAGGAGTTAACCCATTCCAGCAAATACAAATAATTTACATTTAGTTGTACTAAATAAAATACAAAATAGCAAAGGTGGAGAGCTTGTTTGGGTCATACTGTGAAGGCCCTTATTATAAGCTATGCTTAGGAGTTCAGACATCATCTTATAGGCCATGGTACAATGAAAAAAACTGAAGGTATAAGACTATCACACATGTGTTTAAGTAATTATTTAATAGATACCATTACTGAGAACTTACTAAGTGCCAAGTACTGTGTTAAATATTTTATGGATGTAATACTATTAATCTACGGGGAAAAATAATTCTTATATAACTATAAGAGGTGTTATCTGAAATTACATACATATTAATACCTAGCATATGCCATACCCAAAATGATAGTTCCCCTTTTCTTGATCTTAGCTTTAGAACCAATCCACTAAACAGCAAATCTTTGAGGATGAGGGGTATGTTTAATTCCTCTTGAAACTGGAGGCAAACAGAAGGAGCGTGATAAAAGTTTCAAAGACTAAGGTGATTAACAAATTACACAATCATTAGTGAGCAGAGGCACAATGGAGAGTGATCTTATTTATAGTCGGAAAACTCTCACATCTGACTTGAAGCCCTCTCTCATATCTTCTGCAGGTATTCCTCTAATCCTCTCCAGGAGACACCGCCCTCACGATGACAGCAATAATGTGTCAAACGAGGGGCAAAGACCAGGACACCAGGCATTACAGGCCATCAGTAACCTTGGCCACGTTAGTAACCTCTCTAAAAGTGTCCCTTCACTCACAAGGTGCAAGGGAATTTAATAGTGTGCAACGTAAGCGAAATATAAGCTACTGTATAAATGAAAACAACTGCAAGAAATGGTAAAGAATGAGTTACAATAGACAGAACGATTATTAACAACACAGCGTGTTGCGTGATATGGGAATACAAAATGGAAATGATCATGATCGGGAGGAAATCATTTTTTTCGGGCACTTCCCAAAACCCCCACTGTGTCTTTTAATTCCTACCTGTGTCTTTTAATTCCTCCTCAACTAATAGACTTTAACCAGTTCAGACTCCATCTTTAGAGATGAGGTTTAACTGACAAATATTTCTCCATAATGTGTACAGCAGCATCTTTTAGAGGAAAAGTCAAAATTAAAATAGCATGGCTGATCCACCTTTCAACCCAATCATCCTCAATCAATACTTGGGGCTTACGGATGGCCACTGGCTATGGGCAGAAAGTGTCTTTTCCCCACGGGGCTGGCATATTGGGCCAGGTGCACCAGAGGAGGAGAGGAGTCATCTTCTTTAAAACGTCTAAAATAAGCATTTGCCAGAGGCAGAGCACCAGGCTGCAAGGCCTATTAGCCTCCGAAATATTTTGAGAACTGATGGAAATTGCATTTACAAATATGAAATTGGCAGAGAAAGAGGTGTTTTTTTATCCTATTGGCCTAACTTTCAAAAGAATCTAGAAGACCACACTGAGGTTAAACAGAAAACTGAGGAACTGTTTGGTAAAGGCAAACCACTACTCTCTGCTCATCCCTGAAATCAAGAGACCTAGATTCCAAGCCCAATGCCACCATTCATTTACCAGGTGTCCCTAGGCAAGTCACTGAGGGTCTATGGGTCTCTGTTACCTCTTTTGTAAAATAAAGGTGTTGGGTTAAAAGGTAGATATTGAAATATAAGTGACAGAAGTAGACTCTGGCTAAATTAAATCTGAAAGAATTTTATTGGAAGGATTCTGATTCCTCACAGAATTGAAGGGAGACCTGGAGAGCCAGGCCAGATAAGGACAGGGACCAGAAAACTCTGGGGACCTCAAGAACAAGAACTTTTACACAGCCTAACCAGGATGCTCATGCCAGAGCAAATGAGCATCAACTCTTTTTTTTTTTTTTTTTTTTTTGCTGTCTTTCTATTACTTTATACGAAGTCTAAAGGGAGAGAGCCCACTGACCTGGTTCCCAAATGCCTTCCTGTTGGCTATGTGAGAGCAAAAGCAGTGAGCAATAAGTCCAATTAAATCGTATATGATGGGGAGAGATCATTCTTCAAAATGAAGCAAGGCCATTTTAATCAAAAAAAGATAGAATGGTCTCTGGGCTGCTGAAAATCCACAGTGCCCACTTCAGTGGGTGTAAAGTTTGTTTATTTATTTTTTTTTCCAGCAGTAACATCCTGGGATTTCATTTAGATTTTATTATACCATAAGAGAATACTGATGCATGAGTGAAGGAAATGGACAACACAAGGGGGGCGTATTCTTAAACGTAAATAAATTGTGGCTCCCCCAAAGAGTCTGCTTTAGTAACTCTTGGGTGGGCCCATGAATGTGGATTTTCAGAATGTTGCCAAGGGAATTCCAATGCCAGGTCAGGTTTGAGAGTCACAACTGTCTTTCCAATGCATTTAGCAGAAGATCATATGTATATATATGTATTTTTACGTATTATACATATATTATATGTGTACATATGTACATGTATGTACATATTATCTAATGACAGCCAGATATAACAACCATATACCCTAATATCACAGTTCCTTAACCTTCTTTTCTACCTTACACTCTGGGTACCTGAAGGGCAAGAGAGAGGGGTATTACACCATACAGTTTAGCCCAAGCAAAAGCAGCAAATACTCTCCCACTCTCCTTTATTAGAAACACTCAATTTAGCAATCCTCCTCCCTCCTGCTGTGCTCACTGCTCCTTCTCCCCACCTCATACGCCATATGCTTTTAATCATGCCCCCACGGTTTCTCTTCCTGCAATGTCCCGGGCAAATTAAACTTGAAAAACAGAAATCTGAGAACTTGGAGCAAACACGGAAACTCGTGACAATGGTGGTAATCAGCAACCAGGCTACATTCTCTAGCCTACAGGCGAGGAGATTGTTTAGGCCTTCAACATAACTAAACCCCTATGTACAGGCTGCCCTTGGGGGGTTAATCGCACTTGTGACTTTTCTTAAAGATTTTCCCCATGGACCACTGAAAGTCCACTCTGGAAGGCCCTCTTAGAACCTAACTCAAGATTTGGAGATTCTCTTTTTGTATTGCTTTTTTATTCTTGAGGTTCCAATTAACTATATTTTAGGAGGCCTTTGAAATATGACACCGCTTCCATAATATTGAGTGACGTAATCATGTATATTCTTCTAGGGAGAGCAAACCATAACTTTCATCAGATTTTCAAAAAGACTTACGCACTTCAAAAAACACAAAATACAGTCCAAATCACTCATCTTAAAGGCAATAAATGTAATGGCTAAAGTCTTTAAATCTATAGGTGGGAGAGATCTGCTTCAATTTCTTCCTTCACCATTTCCAAGATAAGAGATGCTGGGTAAGTTAATTCTGTACTTCTGTTTCCACCGTCATTTGTGGCAATAAAAATATTTAGTTCATGACAATGACACATGAATTAGAAGAACTAAAAATATAAAGTGATCACACAGTACCTGGTACTCCCTAAATGTTGGATTTTATTATTATTATTATGCATTATTATAATTATTGACAGATGGAGAACCCGAAACGCAAAGATGCCCAATATCATCAAGTGATCATAGAATCAGAACATGAGAACAGGTTGCTTTTTAAATTCCAGGAAAATTCACCAATGGGGACAAATTCTTAATTGTACTAGATTTATTAGGATCCTCTGGCCCAAGAAGGGAAAAACCTCATAATATTAGAAGAAGCGTGTTTGCACCATCACCAGTATCAAACCTGACAAGCTGTGCTTCTGTTAAGAATGAATTCAACTAAAGCACCAACCAGTGAAATTCACAGATTCACAGATTCGCAAAGATCCATAGGTCCTCAGGAGTCACTGGTCCCAAGCACTTCATTTCATAGATGGGAAACCGAGGTGCAGTTTGGTCAGGCAACTAAAACACAACCAAAGTCAATTGGGAAGTTAGCCAAGGGGATAGTTTATAGTGGCTGAAATGTTTATCCTGTTTCCTCGTTGCATTGTCTAAAATCATGCCGGAGAGTCAGAAGAACTGTTTTTGAATTTTTGGCCACAATATACACACTAAACATTTATTCACAGAATATTTAGCAAGCGCCAATTAGGTGTAAGGCATTGTAAGCCTGGGGAATTCAGGAGTAAGTCAAACAGATCAGGTCTATGACCTTATAGAACTTACATTCTGGAAATGAAGGTATACACTAAGCAGCAAACTACAAATTGATGATTTCATCACAGTTGTGCTGTGACAGCTGTGGGTGTCCAAACACACCTGCCTCACACACAGGATTAGGTGAGCGTGATTATCATGCAAGCGAATGAATGTTGG
This sequence comes from Propithecus coquereli, assembly GCF_000956105.1. Classification (NCBI taxonomy): domain Eukaryota; kingdom Metazoa; phylum Chordata; class Mammalia; order Primates; family Indriidae; genus Propithecus; species Propithecus coquereli. Next base: position 8,536,352 of record NW_012148619.1, read on the forward strand.
GCATGACAGAGTGAGGGCTTCACACACAGTAGCTATTATATCATCACATCAGCTTCTCCGTTCCCTACCTTGTTTGCCAGTTACCACTTTATGTGTAAAATACTTCAAGTCAAGAAATTTCATCGCACAAAATGAGTTAGGTTTTGACTCCAGTTTGGTGGAGGTCACCGGGATTTTTATTTTTTTCACGGACACCATTGAAACACTTTCATGTTTTAAAGCTCTTTAGGTGATCTTCTCCAGGTTTTATTCATTTTTTTTTCCCCCAGTTCTGAAAAAGCCTGTCATCCTTTGTCAGGTTAAATCATGAGTAACTTAAAATGAAATAGCTTTTTTTATTTAAACACAGAAGGATGTTTCTTTTTCTTCACTATTTAAAGAGGTGGGGCATAGAGCAATGTTCCGGGAGGTTCTTTCCTTCCATGCTGACCTAAAAGGCCAGGACTCTGTGAAGTTAAATTGTATCCTCACTGTATCTGGCAGCCAGGTTGAAGCCCAGCCATCCATGGCTCTACTCACCTTTAACCACCTCCCAGTGTTTCCTTTCTTCTCTCTGCCCCACACCGACACCATATATTCCTCCAATGCTCCTTTTGTGAAATCCTTGCCCTGTGCAAGCCCCCAGTTATCTCCCTATTATCGAAGGATCAAGTTGAACTTCTGCTGACTTTCTAATCCCAGCTCTGCCTTGTACTCACTTCATGGCCTTGGGCTACCTCCTAATTGTTCTGAGCCTATTTCCTATGCATGTAAAAGGCACAAATTCCTCTGGGGTGATTGCAGGATTAAACGAAATGCCATGAAATAGCTCCCAAGGCCTCATTCCGTAGGTGTTCAAAATGTTATTTCCCTTTTTTTTTTCTCTCAGGGACACCTAGCCAATGATGGGGGTTTTCTGAGGGTGTTCTGTCATGGTTTCCACTAAGGGGCCTGAGAACTACTGCAGTAAATGAGAGGAAGGACAGACAGAAAGGTGCTGAGCCTGTGGCCCTGCTGCAAATCCAGCAACTCCTTTTACATTTGCTCTATGTACTGGGATTCTAAAAGACATTGAAAGATAGGCAACCACAAAGTTAGAGGGAAGAGTCCACAAAAGACTTCCCTCACTTCTGATACCAACTATAAGTTCAGAAGGTTCTCAAAACCACCCTCAACTATAATAATTCACTAGAAGGACTCACAGAACACACTGAAAGAAGTTATAGTCACAGTTACCGTTTGTTGCAGCTGAAGGACAAAGATTAAAATCAGCCAAGGTAATTGGCAATAGGGCAGAATCCAAGAGGGTTTCAGACATGCAGCTTGAAGTTTTTCTCTCTCTGCAGAGTCAGGACAGTGTTATTCTCTTGGCATCAATATGTGACAATACTCCTAGAATGCTGCTGACCAGAGTAGCTTGCTTGAGCCTTGATGTCCAGAGTTTCTCATAACCACAACTGATCGCTCACGGGCTGATCTCAGTTTCCATCCCCTGTGGAGCTGGATTGATATTATATGATCCAACACCCACACCCTGAATCCATCATTACTACCTGACATGGCCAGCCCACACCCTAAATCACATTGTTAAACTATCCAGTGTGACCCAAGGCCCCTAAGCGAAGGCATTCCTATCAGGCATGACATTTCACATGCCTAGAGATTACCTCTCAGAAACCAAGGACAAAGGTTAAATTCTTTACTATTCTCAAAGCTGCTCTCTCAGATGCACACTATCCACTCTAACTAAGTCTGTCAAGATCTCTCCACCTTGATTTTTTATTCCTTCCCTACCTGGAATTCCCCATCTTCTTCTTTCTATTTACCCTTAGTTCAAGGTCAACCTCAAAGCATACTACCTCCATCAGAGCCTTCCTTGACCACACTGGCCCATACTGACCCCTAACTTTCCTTATTTCCAGTAGTGCATTTTATTTACATACTTTCTAGTACTTTGGTTTAACAAATTATTTATTATGCACACAGTGTTAGAGAAAAGAGAAAGAGAAATGACCAACACATCAATCCCTGTTTTAAGGGAGCTTAACATCTAGTAGGGCAGGCAGGTTATTTTCATCCATTGAATTAATGAATATTTATTGAATATCTACTCTGCACCAGGACCCAAACTAGTTGTTAGAATATACAATTATTCTAAGAATTACAGATGGAAAAAATGTAAGACCCAATGAGAGAAGATGTAAATGATGGAATCAGATTCTAGTGAGTCTTGGTATCACATTAAGGAGTAAAGCTTTTATTCTAGAGTCCACTATTTCCTAAATGGTAAAACACCTACCCTCAAATGATTTTTAAAGTTAGTAGTTATGTATTTATTTTAATGAATCTCTTGCAATAACATTATGTGACCAGTATATTCCAACCTGTCATTTCAGTTACTATTGCTTAAAACAATGTAGATTATACAGTGAGTCATTTTAGATTATTTAACAAATTCTCTGGCCATATTGCTCTGCAACAGCTGAATCGTCCCTAGGCATAGATAATCTGCTGCTGTGACTAAAATCAGGTAATCATGATTAGAAGGGCTAGAATTAGGGAACTGTTGCTATGGTAAAGGGAATGACATACTCAGATGTGGCTTTAAGGAAAGCATGAAAAATGGGTCAGGTTGGGGTGAGATAGGGAGACCAATGAAGATGCCATTGGAACAGTTCTAGTGATAAATGAGTAAGATATGAATTAGTGTGGAAGAGTAGGTTTAGAGGGAAGAGGATAGATTTTTAGCAGTCTTTAGGACTTGGAGGATGGACCAGAAGTGGGAGTTGAGAAAGAGGTGAAAATCTAGGATGACTCTTAGGTTTTTAGCTTGTATGACTCAAAAGATTATGGTGGCAATCAAGACAGGAAACATGGAAAGAGAAAGAGGTTTAGAGGGAAATAAATTGAGTTTTGTACAAGGTATTAACATCATGAGTCTTCACTGTATTTAAATGTATGGGATTATCTCATTGCTTCATATGTGTAAATGTTCTCTCTTCAATTAAACTTTAATCAAAATGATACATGTGATATTCCTTTTTATAATGATTCCCCTTTTTGTCAAAAATAAGAAGTTGCATTCCTTTTTTATATTTGCCAGACATGATTAGTGGGAAAGCATCATCTTTTTACTGGAAGGCTTTGAGGACCTCAATCCCAATTAGCTGTGTGATCCAGACCAAGTTGCCTAACCTCTCTGAGTCTCACTTTCCACATCTCCAAAGTGGGATAATAAGAGTAACATCTGCCAAGACATTGTAAAGAGTTTCACAACTTTTAGCTGGGTGACGGTTTGAAAGTTGTCTTATGTTGAATCAGAATTTCTTCTTGAATTGATTCAAATCACTTATCAAAATATCAGTAGTGAGAAACTATCTGTGAGGAGACCATGTTTAATAACCAAATGTATAATGGTTTTCTTCCAATCTAACTTTCAAAAAGCAAAGCTTCCTGATGACTTTATCCAGACATCAAAAGGAAAACAGATATTTTCCTACTTAACCCCACAATTTCTTCGTCTTTGAGAAATATAAAGCTCCATATCTCGAATTTACTTTTGTGGTCAAAAGGGCTTTCTCCCTTCCTTCTCCCTCACTCTCTCATCTCAGGCATCTGAAGCTATGCTCAAGCTTGGCTGTGATCTGTATTGCATATTTTAATGCCTAACTGCGTAAGTCTCCAACGTACAAGAAGGTCAGGCTCTCTAAGCACAAAATGAAATCTGCCCGGGCACAACTCAAACAGTGTGTTTCCAACGTGGGAAAAATGTCAATAAAAGGCTTCCCAGAGCCTCTGCGAGAAGACAGAAGGAAAACATCTGACTACCTAGCAAGAACAAGAAGGTTTCTATTTGCATGCTGCCACTATAGGTCACAGACCTCCTTGCTGGAGAATACAAGTAATTTTTAGTTGCCAGGTAACACGCGCCGGAAATCTTCCACTTGACCCTCCAGATCCATGGTCTACCCTTCTACACCTGACCTTGGCAGATTACATTAACAGGCTCTCTCGCCCTCTGACTTCGTTTTTGGTCCAGCCAGTGGGAACCCCAGGAGGAGATCGGAGGGAAAGAGGAGATTAGTAAAGTCAAGGTTTTTATTCTTCTAGCATCCTCTCTGTGGGGAGGGGTCAAAGTGACTGAATATCTCCACCAAAAATCACAGTTCTTGTCAAGTGTTCCTTTCTAAAGCATTCTCCTCTGCCACTTTTCATTAATCACTCTCCCCTCCCTAGTCCTCTTCAGGCCTAGGGGAGGCGCTGTGCTCTCTGTGACCAGCTACTGAGTAGTACTAGTATTTCCTGAGGAAAGACCCTCGTTATTCATCTTTCTCTGCTCTACCCCTCAGTCACTGACCTACTTCAACTACCATTGCTCTGTCAATAACTCCCAAGTCTTTGCCTCAAACATATTCACCATTCCTTTATTATTCCTTCAACAAACAATTTTGACTATCTACTATGTATTGGGCTTTCCATAACACACAGTTTAATAACAACATCAACAATCACAATGGCTAACATTTATTTAGTGTTTTTATGTGTGTTAGGTGGGTTCAAGGGCTTTACCTGTAAAACTCATTTAATCTTCATACAACACTGTAAGTTAGAGGTTATTATAATTCCCATTTAAAGGTAAAGAAACAGGCCGGGCACGGTGGCTCACGCCTGTAATCCTAGCACTCTGGGAGGCCGAGGCGGGTGGATTTCTCAAGGTCAGGAGTTCTAGACCAGCCTGAGCAAGAGTGAGACCCCATCTCTACCAAAAAATAGAAAGAAATTATCTGGACAACTAAAAATATATAGAGAGAGAAAAAATTAGCCGGGCATGGTGGTGCATGCTTATAGTCCCAGCTACTCGGGAGGCTGAGGCAGGAGGATCACTTAAGCCCAGGAGTTTGAGGTTGCTGTGAGCTAGGCTGACGCCACGGTATTCACTCTAGCCAGGGCAACAAAGAGAGACTCTGTCTCAAAAAAAAATAAAAAAATAAAAAAGGTAAAGAAACAAGCATGGAGAAATTCAGTAATTACCAGAAGCCACGCAGCTAGTAGGTTACAGAGCCGACATTTGAACTCAATCATCCCAGCTCTAGACTGTAAGCTCTTTGACCATTTTGCTATACTGCCAGTGGTCCGGCTGGTAAGGGGAGTCCCTGTCTATCTCCTGCCAGAAACTTTAGTTTTATATGAAATATATTCACAGTGACCAGAATCTGGAGACTAACCTCCTTTTACAACTGTCTAGAAGCCAGAATATCTGAATTAAGTTGAAACATCGGAGCTTTTTTTTTAAGTCATTAATGATAAATATTACTCATGGGGATCAAACTCATTCTCTTAAATTCAGAAAATAGTATCTGCACAGAGAAGTCAGACATTAAAACAGAGCAGTGGGATAGAGTACCACCTCTCCCCACCCTGGAAGGTAATTTGCAAAATGTATAAAAAGTTGTAAAAATATGCATATCCCGTGACTTGGAAATTTAATTCTAAAAATATATTCTAAGGACATAATCAGATAAATGTACAAATATCTATAAACAAGAATGTTCATCTGGAGCATAATTTATAATAATGTCAAACTTGAAATAACTGAAATGTGTAGCAAAGGAAATTAAATAATTATTATATCCATAAAATGTATATTAAAAAGTGATTAAAAGTGAACATATGTACATATTCATAGAGAAAATGCTCATAATTTGTTTATTTTTTAAGTACTTTAAAAAGAGTACATATAGTATAATCACATATTTTTGTTTAAAGAATTATACATATGTGTAAGATAATTTTAAAAATCTGGAAGCATATATACCATGTGTTCTCTCCAGATTGTAGAGTTGTGGATGGGTGATTTTTATACTCTTTCCTATTCTTAATGCTATTTCCATCACCTCAATTAACAATTTTCTTTTAATAAAAAGTCACTAGTTTCCTTAATAAAAAGCATATTAATTGTTTCTACTGAAACCAAATAAAAAGTGGATATGTTAGTATTTATTTGCTAGAACATGATTATTTCTAAAAGTCATGGCTCTGCAGAAATCAAATACAAATCTATCTGTTATAAATTTAAAGCCACCAATTTCATGATAGATTTCTTTTCTATCTAAATTGTCAGAGTCTAATTTATGGAGAACTTTCCTTGTCTTTTCTCTTAATTAAAATTTGATAAAGGAAGGCAGACCATTCCCTGATTGGATGGATGATGAAGGAAACAAGTATACACAAATAAATAATAACAACTGGAATGCAGATCTCTGTTCTGCTATTTCCTGGATGGATATATGATCTCAGAAAAAGTTACTTAATCTTTTCTAACTTCAATTTAGTATCCCTGTATGTGGGGATAAAAATAATAAATAATTTGCATAAATTTAATGAGGGTTAAATAAGACGTATGGAAGAGGCATTCTGTAAACTTAAAGTGCCACATAAAACGTTAATCAGGGATGGGCGATGATGTTTTTCATTTGTCCTTCTCCGTCACGAACTAATTTTGAAACCTTAGTGAGTCACTTAACCTCAATGATGATCAAGTTCTTCATCCTTAAAACAAGGGGATGAATGTAGCTGGCGACCTCTTGAGTTGTTTCTAACTCTGTCATTCTATTATTTTGTAACCCTACTTGCCTGTGTGTGGGTCACGACAGCTTCCTGCAGAGCCCTTGAAAATGTTATGGAAATTGAGCTCATGCAGTTTGGCAAGAAACACGAGGCTAACTTCAGTGCTGATGTGATGATGGGTAGGATGGCTTTAGAAAAAATGCTCTGTCCCGACATCCTCTGAATCATTTCCTTTCCAAGTGAGGACAAAGATGAAGAGTAAGGAGATTCTGTAGCAAGTATATATGTGGAAACTGACCTAGAGTTGATTCCCCAGGAAGCTCTTGGAGAAAGCCATGCCCTGAGGGTGTGCTCCGTCCACCTGGAAGGCTGCCTCTACCTTCCCAAAAGGCTCTGGCTGACTCTCCTGCACTGCTTATCTTGGAAAGCCCTGTGGTGAAACTCAGTGGTTATGACTCTTTAAATGTATTTATGGTAGCAAAAAAAAAAATGAGTGTGTGAACACTGAGCCGAAGAATGCTTCTGACCAGAGAATGTGTTACTTATAGAAAATAACTTCTGGGAAAAAAATGTCATTTTTTTTCATAGTGAAAGGTTCAAAAATGGTCAGAAAAACAGAATATCAGAGGGGGAAAGGTATTTAATGATCAGTTGATTCAGCCAAGTCTTCTATAAAGGTGGATACTGAAACCAAGTGGGAAGAAGAGAAAACAATAAAGGAATTGAATTACTTTAATACCTACTATGTTCCATTGCTGAATAGGACCTTAATATTCACTCTCTGTCTCTCATACACACACACACACACACACACACACACACACATGCATATACACACATATACATATATAATAGATATATTTATATAATATATTAGTGGATATGATACTGAGATACATAAATAGATTTCATGATACCAACTCATAGAATAGATATAATTTACTCCCCATTTCTTTAATAAAAAAGTAAGGATTAAGCTAGATTGAATGACTTCTCAAGGTCACAAATCTAATTAGTAGAAGAGCTTGGGCCTTTTGTCCTTGAAAATCAGAATCAGAGGAAAGGAAAACTTTTTTTTCTTTTTCTTTTTTTTCCAGCTTAGAACATCCGGCCCAGGGATGAGTAAGCAGACACTAAGGTACTTTTTTAACTTCCTAAAGATATAACAACTTGGATGCCTCTAAGTATCAGCCAGTTATTCCTTTATAGTCTTGCTTTCTATCCTGGCCACTGGCAAAGTGGCATTATTATCCTGTGAGTCATCATGCTAATAAATATATCTAATTTGAAGATAACCCCTTCTTCACTTTCCAGCATGATTTAACCCTCCCCTTCCCTTTTGTGCATCTCTTTCCACTCCCAGCAACAGTCCCTGGTGTGTAAAAACAAAATGTCACTGAAGCTAGTTGCATGAAATGAAGAGAGGCTGATAAGATTCTAAAATATTACAAAACCATGACTTTGGAAAGGAACTTTTGGAGATGTTTGAAGTGACTTGGAGAGTGAATGTCTTTCATGACAGAAAGGAGGCAGGAAGGAGTATGTTTAAGTACATACTAGAGTTTGCAAAGAGATTGTCTGCTGAAAATTACTGGTAGTGGTCAAGGAGTGATACAGAGGGGAAGAGATCAGGTAACAAATTCATCTTTCTTCAGTTCTTCTTCCAAGATTCCAAAACAATTTGTGCCTTGGTTTGGAATTTCATTTATCTCTCTACGTTTTGGCTGTTTCTTTTCATAACTGTATCTTCAAGGGTAAAGATTATTGATTGAAAAGATAATACCCAGGGTCTAGCCCAGAGCTTGGCATAGAGAACATTCCACAAATATTTACTTATTGGAAGAATAAGATTCACAGAAGAAGGAGCTTAGTGAGGTGGTTGAGTAGTTTTTGTCTGTATCACATTTCTTCCTTCAGGGATGCATCTCTCTCCAATTCTGCAATGATTCTTCTCACTTTGAAAGATTCAGGTGGGAATAACCCTCATCCACATTGGCCCCAGGCATGAGCATCTGAAACAAGGCTGACCTACAAAAGCTTGCTCTCTCCCAGGCCTCCCAGATCAGGAAAATGTGTGTGATCCAAGCAAGGCCAATGAGGGCTCTCCCCCAACACGCTGCCCACACACTCAGGAAAGTTCTTTCTTTTTCTGACTTCATGCATTCTAAAGATCAAGTAACTTAGGACTGTCACGGGGTCTTTTGCTAATGATAAAGAACACAAGTGAGTGAGAGAGAGAGAGAGAGAGAGATGTTGTTATATGAATATGTAAGAATAAAGCCATGTAAAGGATCACAGTCGAAAGAGAGTGAGAGCCTTGGTATCATCCTATAAATACTTCAATCCAGCTTTACATGAATATCTACCTTTTTGTCCTTCCAGATACAAAAGCTAATAAATTCTCTTATAATTTCAGCTGAGGTTCTCTCACTATCAATGAAAAGAGACCTGGTCAAGACAATAAATTATACAGCTTCTCATAGTTCCTTTTCCAAATTTTAGATTCTGTCATCCCATTCAGAGATAAATGGAAAGGATGAGCTACTGGCTCATAAAAACTCAAATAAAAGTACCAACCAAGGGTTTCACAGTGATCTATGTTAAAGAAAAATCCATGTTAATGAGACTTTTCTAGGCCTGTGAGGAGAGTCTCAGCAAAAGCAATGAAATGTGTTTTCTTCCCAAATTTCAAGTCATGGAACTTATATATTTAAACTCTCACCTCCTTTCCTCATTGCAGGACAGTCTATGTATAATAGAAAGACCACTAGGAGTGGACTCAGAAAACCTGGGCTTCATCATCTACTATGATGCACATCACTATAATCTTGAATAAAGTCATTAATCTTTTTATGTCTCACATTCCTTATTGCTAACAAGGGGATAATAATAGCTACTTTATGGGTGGTTGTGGCAGTTAAATGAAATTATATATGAATATGGAAGCCTGGTTCAATGTCAGACATAAAATATCTTTTGTGTATCTCTATCATAGCAATTGTGATACAAATATTTGCTGAATGCCTACCTTGAGCCAGGTCTATTTTAGATGCTAAGATAAAGTGTGCTCAAACCAAGGCTGCTGCCCTTGTCATCCTTACATACAAATGGGAGAGATATAAAAGAGGAAAAAACAAATAAATATATCATAGTCTAATATCTAATATAATACAAGGGGACTTGGAAAAGTTCATGGAAAATGCTTATTACAAAAAGCCTATGCATGGATTTCAATTTTTTTGTCACTAAAATAAACTCAGACTAACTTGTTTTAACATGTTTGAACAGGATCTAGTTTCAGGCACTGAGAAGCATAAGACATCAGTTGGAAAAGAGCTCCTATCAGAGCAACATGAATTCTGCTAAAATTGAAGCAAGAACAAACATTAAATTTATGGTGAAGTTTGGGTGGAAGAATGGGGAAATCATTGGTGGTTTAAGAAAAGTTTATGGGGACCATTTCCCAAAGAAATCAGCAGTTTAAAAATGGAGAACTGATTTTTAAGAAGGGACGAGACAATGCTGAAGACGAAGCCTGCAGTGGCAGACCACCCACATCAATTTATGAGGAAAAAAATTAATATTGTTCATGCCCTAATTGAAGAGAACCAATAATTAACAGCAGAAACAATAGCCAACACAACGTACACATCTGAATTCATTCAGCTTACACAATTCTGACTGAAAAATTAAATTTGAGCAAACTTTCCATTTGATGGGTGCCAAAACTGTTGCACCCAGATCAGCTGCAAACGAGAACAGAGCATTCAATGGAAATTTTAAACAACTGGATCAAGATCCTGAAGTGTTTCTTCAAAAAATTGCAACAGGAGATGAAACATGGCTTTACCATTACGATCCCAAAGACAAAGTTCAATCAAAGCAATGGCGGAAGTGGTCCAGTCAAAGCAGAAGTGGACTAGTAAGGAGCAAAGGTTATGGCAACAGTTTTTTGGGATAGTCAAGGTATTTTGCTTGTTGATTTTCCAGAGGGCCAGATAACAATAACATCTGCTTATTATGAGAGTGTTTTGAGAAAGTTAGCCAAAGCTTTAACAGAAAAATGCCCAGGAAAGCTTCACTGGAGTGTCCTTCTCCACCACAACAATGCTCCTGCTCATTCCTCTCTTCAAACAAGGCAATTTGCTAGCGTTTTGATGGGAGATCATTACACATCTACCTTATGGTCCTGATTTAGTTCCTCTGACTTCTTTTTGTTTCCTAATCTTAAAAAATCAATAAAGCGCATCCATTTTTCTTCAGCTAATAATATAAAATAGCCTGCATCAACATGGTTAAATTCCTAGGACCCTCAGTTCTTTAGGGATGGACTAAATAGCTGGTATTAGCACTTATAAAGAGTCTTGACCTTGATGAAGCTTATGCTAAGAAATAAAGTTTATATTTTTAAAATTTTTAACTTTTAATTCCATTTTTCTATAAATGTTTTGAAGTCCCTTCACATATCAGGAATTAATAAGCATCATGAAGAAAAATAAATCAGGGTAAAAAAATACCAGTGTACATAGAGCACTCATGGAAGACATCACTAAAGACGTGATTTAAGCAGAGACCTAAATGAAGTGAAATGATAAGTCATATGACTATCTGGGGACGGTCATTCCAGGCAGAGAAAACAGCTGCTGACATATTTGAGGACCAGCAAGGAGGTTGTTAAGACTGAAGTAGCGCAAACAGGGAAAAGTAGTAGGAAATGGCACATATATCTGATTTTAATATAATTCTCCATTTATTTATCTGTTTACCACACTCAACCCTAAACTCCTAGAAAGCAGGGACAGCATATTCTGCATATACATTCCCAATGCCTAGCATAATAAAAACAAAGGGTAAATGCTAAAATGCTCAGTAAATTTTTGTAATAAATTATACATGTATGATTGAATTATTGGGATCTCTATAAGTGAGTATCAGATTTGGAACTGAATAATGCAATCTGGGTAGGCCAGATGTAACATGCTTTAAACACTCATAGCTACAGAAGCAATATTGAAGAGATAATAGTGAGCCTTGTGTCTTAGTGCTCTACAGTCAAATGAGATCACCCATGCGAAAGGCACAGAGGTGTTACAGAACTGCTACTGGGCATATTTTTGTATGTGACCCTTGATTAATTTAATGTGCTAAGAATGTTATCTTATGACTTCTACCACTGAGAAATGTGAAAGACAGAGAAAATATAGCAATGAAGCGTTAGGAAGTGAGGCAAATCCATTGTTGAAAAACAAAAATGGTAATTACACAAGTAACTTCTTTGTCACCAAAATAATCAAACGAATTTTTACTTGCCTGATTCTCTTATTTCATCTAGATATCACACAAAGATGTTTTTCTAGACATGCAGGGGAATAGAGAATCTTTTATGCAAATAAATTTTGGATCCAAATTATAACAATTTGCTTCTATTCAGGATCTCATCAGACTAGAATAAACCCCAATTTTAGTTCATTTTTAGTACATTTTTATTTTTCTTATCTATGCTACACTTTCATGAATTTACATGATGTCTAAATAAGGAGATGTACAAGGTCCTCTTTATATCAATATACATAATTTAAATCCCTGTAATTACCAGACTGTAATACAGGAAAGAAAATCATCATAAAAGGATATATTTCTTTATGACTACAGGTAAACATTTTCTCCACCTTAACATCCCTTCTTCTTACAATTAATATTTTTCCTACCTTTTACATTATCTATGTTGGTCACTTTCTAGTGTTTATAAGATATTAAAGATCCAAAAATACTATGCAAATACATTGCAAGTTAACTACAAATAAAATTACAAATCTTGCAAGAGATTCATGGCTCTATACATTATGTTAAATTCTCAATGTAGAATTTATCAAATCTTCCCTAAGTCATTGACTCAGAAGAATACCATAAAATTAGATCAGTTAATTAATACAGAAGAAAAAAATCAGCAGATGATGAGATATGCATTCCAAAGAATTAAGAACAGCCCTATGGAAAATCAGTGCCATTACAGATTGTTCACGTGAAAGTGACCCTCTTACTTATCATGTTATGAAAATCAAATGTAAAGTAAAGGTTCTAGTGTCATACTATCATACAATTATGCTGAAAAAAACATTGCAAAATGAAATTAATACTCAATCTACATTCTTATTCTGAACATATAGTTGCAATAATAATTGAAATGTTGTTAAATCTAAGATAAGATAAATGGTTTTTAAGCTTTAAAATTATAGAAAAGATACATCAGCAACTTTGTGATTCTTTTAGAAATCACTTCCAAAGTAACAAGAGTAACATGAAACAAGAACACCAAATTCTTCTTCACCAAACTGTAGCTACTAAAATGTAAATCATAGTATGTAATACAAGGAGGACAGATACATTAAAATTATACTGGGCTATGGAAAGATACCAGATGAGGATAGCCATAGCTTTAGATCTCAAACAAACCCAGCACAGGTTATTTCTCCAAAGCATGTGGCACATTTTTAGAAACAAAACTAATCACAATGAAAGGGGGAAGCATATCGGTGGTAGTGGGAGCTTCCTTGAGTCAATTTAAGCATAAAGTCCAGATAAGCTGGGAAGGCAGAACCAGATGTAAAATATATGGAAAGCAACCTGTCAGCTAAGCATAGAAAGAGAGACCGTTCTATATTATGAACAGCGCTAGAGTACAAATTTAAGGGCAAGAAAATTTTCTCATCCTTCTGGTCCAGACTAGAGCTTCTGTCTTTTCCTCACATTAATCACCTGCAAATTAGATGATTTAAACATCTAAATACATTATATAAGTAAAAGAGAAAAGGAATAGGAAAAAGATGGCAAGCAAATGTCATGAGCCAGAAATTTTGGAGCAGAAGTGTTACAAAATATATCACTATGAATTTTTAAAACATAATATAGCAACAACTTCTATAAAACAAGAGCACAAAGGATATCTAGGAGAGCTCAAGAATGCTATATAAGGTAAACAAAAGATGAAACATTAATATATAAAGTTCAGAAGAGAAGTGGAAGAAAAATTAAAGTCAAATTGTGTCAACAGGAAGTTTCTATGAATTCCAAAATGCAGAAAAAAGTAAAGATGATATACCCTAATCAAAATGCAAAAATATAAAAGGAAGGAAAGAAAGAAAGGAAGTAAAGAATATAAAGAGGGAAGGAGAGGGAAAGGAAGGGAGGGAAGAAAGGAAGGAAAAAGGGAAGGAAGGAAGGAAGGGAAAGAGGTAGGGGAAAAACTAGAAATCATCAACAACAGACACCTACCTCCTGGAAATTCTAAACTTTTCATTTGAACAAGTATTGGATCAAAGAAGAAACCAAAAGTGAATCTGCAAACTTTTAAAAATAACCATACTTTATACACTACTTTTTGAATTTATGCAATAAAGCTAAAGCAGTGCTCAAAGAAAAAAAAATAGTATTAAAAACTTATGTTCATGAATAAGAAAGAATGAAATAAATGAATCATGGGAAAATCTATGATTAATCATTAGTCGATAGATAATAAAAGTAAAAACATATAGTTATTTCCATAGATGTGACAAAGCAGTTCATAAATTTAACATCCACTCTTGAAAATACTTCTTAATAAAATAGGAATAGAACTCAGAGCCAGCATCTTAATTAATGCGTAAACCATTACAGGACCATTCCCATAAGGTAAAAAGCTAGTTAAGAATGTCTTTATCATCATCAGTATTTAACATTTTGTGGAGGAATTAACCAATGCAATTAGGAAAAGAAAAAGGAGGCTTATAAACATTGAAAAGGTGGAGGTAAAATCATTATTACTTGTACGCACAAAAATGATTTTGGAGAAAATCCCAAGCATAGATTAAAAACTGTTACAAATTAAACAGGATTTAGTATGGTAGCTATATACAAAATTTATATACAGAAAACAATGGCCTTAATATGTGCCAACAAAAACCATTAGATGAAAATATCCCCGTTTAAAAAGGCAACAACATAGATAAATTCCAAACTTAAGGAAACACAGGACCATGAGCCATCATTAGGGGAAGTACAGCCCAGTTTTTGTGAAAAGGTATTTCTCTCTCAGATAAGAAAATGGCAAATGAGGAAAAGGCTCTCACCACTGTTGCAGTCCTCTTGCTTTCTGGCTTTGAATGCAGTCACAACTTAACGATCTGTTGCAGCTATCTTGAGATCATGAGTGATAACACTATGGAAGAAAAGCCTGAGAAAGGCAGATTGGAAGAACGAGAATTGCCTGGGTCCTTGTTAACATTGTTGACTGATTGAACTAGACCAGCAGCTACCTATTTTGAAACGTCTTGGTATGTTACGAGAGAAAAATACTCCAATTTGGTTAAACTACTATAAGGTATTCTGTTATTTGAAGTGGAATGCATCCCTAGCTGGAAAGATAAAATTAAAAAAAAATAAAAACTAGGTAGATACACTTTCTGCTTTCACAGAGCTTAGAATAGTAAGAAATATTAAAATACAGTGTCAAAAGTCTGTTCCAATCTCGGTACTAACCCTTGTTTATAATTGGTCTCTTACTGCCCATTGTTTAGCAATAATTCTTATTCATTGATTTGTTTTAACTCATACAAACTCCACAAATTAGTCTAAATTACGGGCTTGTGTGTGTGTGTGTGTGTGTGTGTGTATTTACGCATATACAGACATGCACTCGTGCCATGGAACATTAAATTGAAAGAATGGGTAAGGGGTAGAGTGGATGTCTGTACTCCTGATGAAAACAGCATGGCGGAGATTGCCTCTCTTAGGTTCTCAAGGATGAACTCCAATTCCGTAGTTAGTGGGTAGCCTTGGGGTAGCCACCAAATTCTCAGGAGGAAAAGACATGAGCCACCTCACCTTTATATTTCATGTCTGTTGTTGAAAAGGCATGAGTGGGCAGTTCCAGCTTCAAGCTGGCTTTCCTTCTCATACAACCCAAGGCTCCAACTAAGAGGCTACAGTTGTTAGATTCATGCTGAACAAGAGAATTTGCCCCCAATAGTACAAGAACAATCACTCACACATGTGGGCAAAACCAATCAGAATTCTCCAGGCAAAAGTCTCTTCACCATCCTTTGTCATGTTTATTAATTATTCTTCTATCAGCTAGAAGACCGGGGGCCCCCTGGAATGCCAAGCTGGCTGAGGTAGGCACCACATTCATCACTGGACAACTGGCAGAGGCTGACATAATGTATACAGATCCGATTCCAGACAGAGATAACCTTCCACCGCAAATGCTCACAGCCGTATGGTTTCCCAGACACCCAATGCCTAAAAGACAGGTTGACCTTTTCAAGTTTAGCTTATCAAGATGCATGTTCACCTCACCAGGGAAAAAAGAAAAAAGAACATTGTTTTTGAGTTCAACACAGGACGTTCCTGCCTTACCTGTGTATGCATCATCTGTCTTTAGATTTCTAGTATAAAGTGGACACTTCCTTGCATATTTAGTTCAATATTTAATCCACCTACCTGCTAAAGCACACAGCAAATGAGATCATATATTCGATAACACCTTTCAATACAATGAAATATTGTATCAATATATTATATGAGTGCTATGGATTCTAATACAAAGCAATGACGGTAATATTTTCTTGTCCAAAAAACTTCAAAATCTCCCAATTTCTACAGAACTAAGTCCTAACTCCTTATCATTATGTCAGAATAATTATTCCCCTTCCCATAAGTCTCTATAAAAAGTGCGAGGGTACTTCAGGTCTACTTTCCAGAAGACCAGTAACTTTGGAGGCATATTTGCTGCCCTTCCTTAGTGAAACGATTAATATAACCAGGGACTGAGGCCACCCCACTGACCAGCTGGCAATGGACCCTGGAATGCAAGGGGAGATCTCTGCTTTTCTGTTCCAGCTTCTTCTCCCTACAAACAGGTGTGGGGAAATCCGAGTCAGATGGCCTGAAAATATTGGCTTCACTCTTTTCTATTTGTTTCCAGAAAGTCCTATCTAAATGGGGTCCCTTGCCCCATCTGGTTCTTCAACTCAGAAACTTGGAAGCAAAAGAGGTGAGTAGAAATGCCCTTTGGAATTCAAGCACCAAACTACACCCCATCACCCTCACGGTCCTCCAAAATCCCTATGTTTCCAGCCTCATCTCTTGCTGCATGTCCACAGGTTTTTGAATGCCGCAGTCACACCAGATGAGTCACCATTCCCAAATCATGCCTCTTCTTTCTTGCCTGGTGCCTTTGTTCATGCTGTCTCCTCAACCTAGAATGCCCCTTCCTCCTCTATCCATGTCTTTACAGGATGTGATTCTCAACCTGGTTGCACATTAAACTCACCTGTCAAGCTTTGGGAAAAAAACACAGACTTTAGAAACTGCCCCCAGAGATTATGACTTAATAGTACTAGAGTGGGACCCAGGCACTGGGAGATGTTTTTTTAAAAGCTCTCTAGATTATTATAAGTTGAAGCTAGACTTGAAAACCACTTATCTGTCTTCCTTCAAATCCTATTTATTCTATGAGGCCTTCCCCAAAATGCTTTTAGCCAAAAATGTAACATCACTTGTGATAGGTAATACGTGTTGATACTTACTGAGCATATACCATGTGCCAGGCACAGCACCATGTGTTACTCACACAGACAAGCTCTTTAAAGACAGTTATCATAGTGCAGTCAGTAAGAGCTGGGATCTAGGTATCTGGGTTCACATCTTAGATCTTCTACTTACTAGTTATATAATATTAGACAAGTTATTTAACTTCTTTGTGCCTCAGTTTTCTCATTTGTAAGTGAGAAAAATAACAGTACCCATCTCATAGGGTTGTGATGAGGATTAAATGAGTATCTGTATAGGGCCTAGAAAGAACATGGCAGGAAGTAAATACCATACAAGGGCTTGTTGAAAAAAGAAATTACATCATTTAAAATTCACAACAATCCTATAATTCTGAGACTGGAGAAACTGAAGCAATCTAACTTCAGAATCTGTGTTCTTAACTGTAGTTTAAACTATTTCATACATAGTGACTAGGAGTTATGGGCTGGGCACCTAAAGAGAAAAAAAGAGTAAGGAAAGGGGAAAAAATCAAAAAAGAAAGCAAAAGTGGGAGAGAAGAAGCCAAAAGCCTAAAAATCAGTAGAATGCATGATCAGTTTACTGGTTGCAGTCTCAAGAGAGGATAGAAAGGTGTGGGAACGACTGGGTTTTCACTGTAAACAACACATGAATAATGACGGTGTGATGAACTGACTTAGATGTTTCCTTCTCTAAAAGTTCTCCAACAGTGCAGTGATTACTACTAGAGGACCCTGTTGAAAACAAATTCACAACATTCTCCCAGTTCAGAGCAGGCTAGTTTCGAGGATTCAAATTTCTGGTCCTGTTCCCTCTCCACCCTAAGTGCAAAGAAGCTGACACTTGTTTGACAGCCTTCTTCAAAGAGAGACATAAGAAGGGGTGGGAAGCCCATAAGGTTGCCATTGGAAGAGACGCTTTCTTCTGTCCTTCAGAAAGTGTCTTAGTCATTTTGGGCTGCTATAACAGAATACTGGGTGACTTAAACAACAAATATTTATTTATCAGAGGTCTGGAGCCTGGAAGCCTGAGATCAGGGTGTCAGCACAGTCTGGTTCTTGGTGAAGACTCTCTTCCTTGTTTGATGGACGTCTTCTTCTATCTTCATGTGGTGTGAAGAGAGAGAGCGCTGGTCTCTTTACCTCCTTAGAAGAGCACTAAGCCCATTCATGAGGGCTTCACCTCATGACTTAATTACCTCCAAAGACCCCACATCCTAACAGCATCGCATTGTGAATTTAGGCTTCAATATAAGAATTTGGGGGGACACAAACATTCAGTCCATAGCAGAAGGGTACAAGTGTATATTATAGGCTCCTTCCCTGAGCCACTTTAGGAAAAGGGCCCTAAAAGAATTGTGCATAAAAATGTGAGTCAGAAGAGGAGCTTGAAACCTCTGGGACTGGGACATCCAGCCAGTGTCTGGTTTTGCTAACCTGCTCCTGAGTTATTGGAGTATAGAAAAGAGCACAGAGAGATCGTGTGGTGGTCCAGTCTGGCAAAGGGTCCCAAATTTCCAAGAGGTGCAAAAAGTAGATTTCACCTCTGCCTTATGGAATCTCAGATGGTAAATGTTAGACTAGAGCAGCAAGCTTGCTTGGGGACACGACTTTGTGGAGCAAAGAGAAGCACTCATCAAAGGACTGTGGTCACCTTAGATCACCACCTGGCAGTTACAAGGAAGACCAAGTGAAGCTCCCCAAGTGGCCACGAATAGCAAGATTTCCTTAGAAAGCTGAACTTTCTAAGCATCCAAAGAGCAGAGCTCTAAAGCTTATAAAGCAGATACTGTTAGAATTCCTATCCTTCATACCTGATTGAACCAATTCCCCGGGGAGTTCAATAGCTCCAACCAGGTCATGGGGACACCCAGAGACACTGCTAACCATGTCTTCTGATTCCTCATTTAGTGCTCACTTGTTTCATCCCTGCATCTCCAAGTCAGAGCTATACGAAGAATTTGGTATTTCAGGTTATTGCAGCAGAGTTCTAGAGCAGATACTTGGCCAAGCCACAGACACTACATAGAAATTATCTCCTCAAAGCTAATTCTGGGCTGTTGAGTATCTGGTTATAGCTACACCTCCCCATCATCCTGAATTACAAAATACAGCAGCATGAGCTATTTTCTTCTCAACACTAGCCGCCAAGGGCTAAGTGGCAATAAAGAAAAGGCTCCCATCACAGCCATCACTGTGAAAATGCCAGCAGCCGGTGCAGATGGGTGGGGCTTACTTGAAAAACACAATAAGACCAGAAGTTGAACTTCAGCTCCAGAGTGGTTATGAGAGATTAATCTCTATATTGAATATAAGAGAAACTTTCACAACATTGTCTTATGCCCCAAATCATGGCAGTCTTCTGAGCTAGAGAGCCAAAGAGAAAGGAGGAACTGGATTCCTTCAGGCACTTAAGCATACCATCAGCCATGTATCACTAAAATTCCTGTAGATTGTCTTCCACACTTCTGGAGGGTAGGAGAGAGGGGCCAAAGACGAAGATGTGAGCCACATCTTAATATTTTCATTTCTATCTCTGATATTATCCTTGAGAAAACTTTGTAAACCAAAGCTATGTAGGGGGCTTCAGTGATCCTCTTCCCCATCCTGTCCTGTGTTAGTTCAGGTTGGCCAAGAAGCAGATTTTTAGATGGTATTAGGCATCAAAGAGATTTATTTGGGGAGGGAACAGCAGAAGGTAGAGAGATCCCTCAGATCAGGAATATAGGGTCTGACAGAGGTACAAGGAGATAGGGAAGGATGGAGAAGTGGGTAGAAAGAGTTTCAAACTGCAGCACGGTTCCAAGAACATTTCAGCCAGCGCGATGAGGAGTTCTTGAGCCAAAGTTTCCCATAGGAGTCATCTCAGGTCTCTCCAGAATCTCTTAGAAGCAGCCTGCAGCAGGTGTAGCCCAGGAGCCAACACAGTGGTAGAGTCAGAGGGGCAGCAGCTACAGCCATAGTCAATTGTGCTTCTCACAATGGGAGATCTGAGTCAGTCATTTACATGGGCACCGAATTCCCCAAGCATGGGAGTCAGGGTTCAGAGTCCAAATAAACAGAAATCAACTCTGGCTAACTTAAAAAAAAAAAAAAGGGCATTTATAAGAAGGCATTGGGTTCACAGGATTTATGGGAAGGCTGGAGAAAAAGCTTAAACAGTGGGCAGGAATCTGAAGTCTGAAGAAGTCTGATCAGGGTACTGCTCTTCTGCTGCTGCCACCACTGTGCATCAGACTCCAACCCTTTCATTGCACAGCAGACACCAGCCCCTGCCCCGCTACTACCAGGACTGCACGTTGAATGCCACGGCCGCTGGTTGAATAAATTCTAAACGGCTGCTGCTTCTCTGTATCACCTGATTTGTATTCAAAGTTCAGGATGAGAACATCCAATTGATCAAGTTTAGTCACATATCCTGGCCCCCAGGTCAGATTACCACATCTAGCAAATTAAAAAAATGAACACACAGTTAAGAATTTCAGAGAAACAACGATATTTTTTAAAGTAAAAGTTTATCCCATGTAATATTCGTGATATATTTATACTAAAAAAATTAATATTTGATGTTTATCTTACATTCAAATTCAACTGAATGTCCTTCGATTTACCTGGTAACCCAAACCCCAGGTGCGAGCAGGAGGGAGAGGGCTTTTCTTGTGTGGCGCACAGGGTGGTAAACTCTGACTTCCACCTAGATGCACGCAATGACACATTCTCCAAACATAGAAAAGAGACCATTATGTTGTGCTGCCAATGACAGGGATATCGACTCTTCAGAGTTAAATTAATATGGCATCCCTTGTCATAATCAATATAAAAGGAGACTCAGTTATCCTAATTTCTCAGGAATGTATTTTTAACCCAAATACCTCAAGGACAGGATAAAGCAGGCAGAAAGCCATGTTTGATCTTGCTTCTCATGAAAACTTGTTTTTTGCAGATAGGTAAGTCCAAGGCATTGGATATTTCACAGATTTTTTTAATGTCCAAGTCTGGGCTTCATCCTGGGACAATGACATGCAGGGGGCACAGACACAGTTGACTACAACTGCATTTGCCAAGTCTGTTGGGCTGAAAGGTTTTCTTAGACACAGACTTTTTAAAGAATTTCATAGATAAGAGAGAGTGGGTGCTTTGGATAGAGGCTGTCACCCAGGAACTTTGATGAGGAGGTTTCAATGAGCGCCCCAGACCCATAGAGCTTCAGCAGCCCCAGCAGAAGTGTGGCCTTCAGGAACACAGCTCTGGTCTTAATAGACAGGTGCTTCCAGACTAGACCCCAGGACTGTTGTCTGTGCCTGTGCTTTTCAGGTGGATCTACCGCCTAGACAGGAATCATGCCTGGGTAGGGCCAGGAGCCCCTTTAAAATACAGCCCATGTAAAGGGGTGGTATGATTGTCCTTGAAAAACACAGTCTCCCAGATAACTAGAACCATGTGTCCCATGCCTGTGGGTCTTTGTTCTCAGCGGGTGTCAGATGCTATCCAGCCTTGGAATGTGCTTTCTCCCAGCAACCAGGACCAAGTGGGAGGGAGATCTCCCTGAGCCCCTGCCCCAGGGCATCTCTGGCTTCAAAGTCTCCCCAGGGCAATCAAATCACTTCATCTCTGTCTTTTACACATCCCCTCATCAACCTTTTCCAAACAGAAAAGAGGAAAATTATGTTTTCAAAGTGTTGCTCCTTCCCAAGTGACACCTGGTCTAGACAGTTTCCAAAAGAGCCTCTTTTCAGAGCCCTCTTTTGTGTGCTAGATGGGGAAAGGAAACATGTTTTCTAAAAGTCATGCTATGATTTCACAAAAATGTCAAAGATCATTCTATTTTGTAATCTCTCCACCTCCTGGCCCCAACGCGCACACTCAGACACCCATCAGATTCTAAATCATGTGTTAGCTTACTTTTATTCAAAAATATTTATTAAGTATGTTTGTGATTAAGTACCAAGTATCATGCTAAGCACCAGTGATATAAAGATGAAAAAGAGCAACCCCTGACTTCACAGAGTTTTCTTCTTTATATACCCCACAGAAATAAGTATAAAGCTTTAATACATTCGTTTCAATTAAACTGATATTTAATGAGTAAATTGGAATTCCCCAGGAGAATAAAATCTTACTGGAAAGATAGAAGTTCTTCCTTCTTGCCTTCCTTTCACCCAATAATATTTATGAAATGTTCGTCATGTGCCAGGTGCTGTGCTAGAACCTGGGCATCCCAGAGTGAACAAAACTCAGAGGAGTCACTCTTGTGAAGATTACAGCCTGGGGGCAGGGGAGGTGGTAAGACACATTAAAAGCCATCCCCAAAATGAAATCATTACTGTAAACTGTAATAACATTACGTTTATGATGGTCTATGTTGACCGAATGAATAAATGAAAACGGGTACAATGAAAGCATTCAACAGGGGTGTCTTATAAACCCCACAGGGCCAGGGGGATTAGGTTTAATTCCTCACATAAGAGTAAGGCCAAGTGAGGGAGAGGAGGGGTTGTGGGGAGAGACTGCCCCCACCCATCACACTACGAATTGATAAATTTTGTCTCAGCCTTTTGGGGTGTCCATTATTATCCTCATTTTGTGAACAAAGAAACTGAGACTCAGAGCTTTGAAGTAATTTGTCCACCGTCATAGGGTGACTTGATAATGACAGTGCTTAGATTGGAACCAAGAACCGCTTTACTCCAGAATCTTTTCATCGTACCGCATTCCATCTCTCTACAACCACGAGGGAGGCACTGAAGATTTCTGAACAAATAAGCAATACAATGGACATTCTGGCCTCATTTTCCAGCAGTCTGCACCTCATTCACTTGGCCCCACATTGGCCTTTGTGTTCCTCAAACACCCCAGACACATTCCCATCGCAGGGCCTTGCACTTGTCTTTATATCTGTAGAGCTCTCTCCCTTCGTCAGCCAGATGTTTGCTCAGAGGTGACCTCCCTAGACAGGCCTTATGTGACCACAATCATTACAATAGTGCCTGTCACTCTGTTTACCCTGCTTCATTTTTTTTATACAACTATCACTACATGAAAATGTATGTGATATTCATTTGGTAGTTGTCTCTTCCCCACCGAAACGTAAGCTCCAAGTAAGTTAAGGACTGTATCAGACAGTGTCTCAGCAGGACAAGAATTCCTCTCCGAAGGTTTAACTGACAGGATTTAAAAAGAGAGGGGGACATATGACAGAGGCATGTAGGCAGGTTGAAAGAAAACAATGAGAAATGTTAAGGCATCTAGAAGTGAGCAAACACCAGAAGCCATTGCCAACCCTAGGCTGAGAGGGAGGGGCCAGAGGAGGAAATGATGTTCCTGGAATAGTGATTGCTGGAGTCTGAAGGAAGGGCTGGCCAAGCAGCAGCTGTGGTCATGGAGGAGACAGCTAATTCTGGGACTGTGAGTTTGGGGCAGGAAGGAGCCCCAGGTAAAATAACTCCACCTCTCACCTCCCCACCTTTTGCACTGCCTTTCACTGACTAAAGCCAGCAAGGTTGCACAGGTGTAGTCTGCAGTAATCAGACTCCCAGGCACAGGGCAGGGCAGAAAAGGTGGAAGAATGCATCTGAGAGTAGAAGCAAACAGAGAATAACCAAGTACAACAACTTCATTTACCTCATTTTCCTGCCATCTGGAACATTGCCTCCCATGTCTTGTATGTTCAATAAATATGTGTAAATGAATTTTCAAAATGCCTGTGAAAAAAAAGGACATGAGACAGACATCAGAGCAACCAGGAGTCACATAGGTGTGCTTCAACAGGGACTTCTAACCAGGTGACAACTGCGAGCCTGAAAAGGACAACCGGACCTGAAATCTCCCTCTAAAGAGGCACTAGATTTCTGTTTATTCGGTATTAAACACATCTATAAAGTCTAAAGGTCATATAAATTGGGAGACACAAATCACATCTACAAATGTTAGAGAATGCCTTCTGCATGCAATATAAACCTATATCCACCCACTCAGGGGCTCTGAGCTGGTGTCTAGGTAGGAAATAGGAACAGGGAGGAGCTGGGATTAAGTGCTCATGCTGGCCGGTGTCTTAGTTGTGGATTGCCAAGGCACAAGCAATAGAAACACGCTCAAATGTGCTAAATAACAAAGAGGGGAATATAATGTGAGGACACAGGGCTCTCTCAAGGGACCTAAAGAAATGAGGTGTAGAGGAGGTACCACTATAATTACTCTCTCCATCTCTCTAAGTCTAGGTGGTTCAGGCCATCATGCAGCCTGAACCCATGCCATGCTGCTGTGTGCCAGGCACTGGGCTGGATTGCGAAGTGGACACAACTAAGAGAGTCTCATCTCTGCTTCTCTGGTCATATTTGAATATGCTCTTGCTCTCCTTCACTCTTTGTCTCTCTCTCTCCTTGGTTTTACCTGATTCTTTATGCAGACAGCCTAAACGAGCAGCTCTCACCCCCACCATGACTTTATTGCCTTTTGAAGTCTATTGCCTCCAGAAATATGAAGTTTCTGAGTTTTGATTCTAAACTTCAAGAAGAGGCAATGCAAAGAGCTGACTGGGTGGTCCTATCGTTCAGTCAAGCCATCGAGCAGACCAGTGGTGAGAGTCGAACAATTCTCTGCCCACTTGGCAAGGATGATAGAAGAGATCCGTGAAGGAAACACGGACAGCCTCACCAAGAAGGGACTGGAGGGAGGAGACATCTTTAGTACAACAGGACATCTCTTCTCCATCTCCATCCATTTGGCTTTCCCATGCTTTCGTCATCCATTACTCCATGGAAAATATACAAGGACAGGAAGTAAAATAAGAAATGGGAGGTGCAGAGGTGAATGTAACATTCTAGCTCTGTGTGTGAATGTCCCGTGAGTGGAATGCACAACCTCTGAGGGTTTATCTTTCCAGCATGTTTGTAGGATGTTTAAACATAACTCACCAGATGACCTGTCTACCCACAGACTCTGCCTTCTGGGGCTGCTACAGACAATAAAGTGCACGAAATGTGGGAAAGGAAAAGGGAGGGCCTTTGTTCCTCTAATTTTGTTCTGGCTAAATGAGCAACCACAGTGAAGAAAGACACATCAAATAGAAATTCCTGACAGTAGTCCATACTAATGAAAAACAGCTATAGTGTAATTAAAAGTACAAAAAAAAAAAAAAACTCTTCTAAAATGTAGAGCCTGTAGAAAGATGGGGTGATTCACACTGAACCAAATATAAAGCAGTTTAGAACCTGAGTCATGTGGTGCTCAGTGGATTATTGATTCTTGCCAGAGGCAATAGTGGTAATGTTCAGAAATTTTAAAATATTAACCATTTGATTCTTTTACGCTTTGCCTTGAAAAAGCTGGAGAGAGGCAGAAATCCAGGAGGGGATCAGAATCACTTGCGATTGTGTCAATTTCACTATTTGAGTCTATTTTGGCTGTTATAACAAAATGCCATAAACTGGGTAGTTTATAAACAATGGAAATTTATTTCTCACTGTTCTGGAATCTGGGAAGTCCAAGATCAAGGTGCCAGCAAATTCAGTGTCTGGCGAGGGCTGCTCTCCAGTTCAGGTATGGTGCCTTCTCACTGCATCCTCACATGGGGCATGGGGTGAACAGGCTTTACTGAGCCTCTTTTATAAGTGCACTAATCCCAATCCCACAAAATGAGAAGAGCCTTAATAACCTAATTATCTCCCAAAGGCCCCACCTTCTAAAACCATCTCACTGGTGATTAGGTTTCAGTAGATGAATTTTAAGGGAACACAAATATTCAGTCTTCGATCTAAAAAAATGGCTCTTAAGAAGCCCCTAACCATGGTAGGTGCTGTCAGGATTAGAGGAATTGGAGCCATGTATAGACAGAATGGTCCAGATACGTCTCTGCCTCTGAGAGAGTCTTATGAACACAGGAAGTGAGCAGTGAAGCTGGAAACAAAGGGCTTGTTGAGCCTCATGTGGTACAAAAGAGGCAGGAGTAGCCCATCCCACCACCCCCCAAACCAGCCTTCTCAGGAAAACCTTCAAGAGCTTCCAGGAGGCAATGGACACAGACGTGTTTCATACGAGTTCTAAGGACCCATAGAACCAGCAGCAACCTTAGCCTTATCAACAACAGCTCCCTCATTTTATAGGTGAGAAAAATTGGGACCCAGAGTAGTAAAAGCATGTCACCCAAGGTTATAGGTAGTCACAGGTCTGCCATAAGTTCTAAATACGCCTGCTAGAATATGCCCTCTGGTAGACAAAATTCTGAGATGATACCCGATGATCCTCATCTTTGTATAATCCTCTTCCCTTTGGGTATGGGTAGCACCTGTCAATGTGATGGGATATCATTCCTGTGATTATGTTATATTTTATGGCAAAGAGTTACTATCCTGGATGGGCATGACCTAGTTAAAAGGCTGGTCTCTGGCTAGTTGAGAAAAAAGAAAGTCAGAGAGGTGAACTCTGGCTTGCCTAGAAGAAAGCAAACATCCACTTTGTGGACTGCCTGTGGGGACCATATGGCAAGGAACTGCCAGGTGGCCTCTAGGAGTTGAAAGCGGTCCTCGGCCAACAGCCAACAGAAAAAGGGGAACCTCGGTCCCACAGCTGTAAAGAAATGAATTCTGCTAGCAACAAGTAAGGTTGGAAGGGGACCCAAGCCCCAGATAAGAACTGAAGCCCCAGCCAACACTCTGATATCAGACTGGCAAGACATTAACTGGAAAAATTCAGCCATATGGTGCTCAAACTTCTGATCTACAGAAATTCTAAGATAATAAATGGGTGATGTTGCAAACTTCTAAGTTTGTGGGAATTTTTTATGCCATAAAGGAAAACTAATACGGTCCCAAAGAACTTATCTGGGTGGGGTTCTTTGGATGTCAAGAAACTGAAGCTTTATCAAATCAGCTTGAGTAGAATGGAAAATGGGAGGGGACTACAGTTATTGTGAAGACATAGAAATTGTATAGAATCTAAGGACAAAAACAAAACAAAAAGCTAAAGAGTGGAAAAAAAAACTAAACTAAAAAAAGGCTGAGCCTGGGTTCTCATAAAACTTTTACAACTGAATCAGCCACCTCATCCACTCACCACACTGTGGATACCATGTTCCAGCCACATGAGTAGTTATTTAAACAATTGTTTAACTTATTTTAAACTTATTTAACAGTTATTTACATTTACTCTCCTGCCTCTATGCCAGGGTAACAAATAAGATTTCTCTTGGGTGCCCAGTCCACTGGACTGGCTAGAGCTGTTTGGAGAGCTACGTTGAGGAAGAAGGTGACACTGGTGTTTGGGATCAGCAATAATAATGAGTTAGGCTAAGATAACAGTTAGTGGCTGAGTGAGTGAGGGAGGGGTGATAGCCTGTGGCCATCTATTTGCCAACCCAGTGGTCTGTCATTTTTCACGCTGTCTCTTCAGCTTGAAATGGCTGTTCCTTATTCTGCCCCTGCTAGCCCAAATTCTACTAATCATTCAAGGCTTCTCCAAGAAGCTAATCCTGGTCGCTCCTCACCCTACCCACCTACAATTGGAATTACTCTCTCCCCACTCCTGGGCCCCGAGTACTTTCTTCATACCTCTATTTTCAAATTTAATACTGTTGCGGGTTGAATTGGGTCCCCCACAAAGATACACTGCAGTTCTAACTCCCAGTACCCCAGAATGTGATCTTATTTGGAAATCAGGTCTTTGCAGATGTAATTAGTTAAGATGAGGTCATACTGGAATGGGGTAGGTCATTAATCCAATATGACGGGTGTCCTCATAAGAAGAGAAAAGACAGAGACACGGACATCCTTATAAAAAGATGGCCAAGGGAAGACAGAGACAGCGATTGCAGTTATGCTGTTACAAGCCAAGGAATGCCTGAGGATACAAAAAGCTGGAAGAGGTAAGGAAGGATCTTCCTCTAGAAGCTTCAGAGAAAAAAGCTGGACCCTGCCAACACTTTAATTTTGGACTTCTAGCCTCCAGAACCATGAGAGAATAAATTTCTCTTGCTTTAAGCCACATGGTTTGTGGTACTGTGTTATCACAGCCCTAGAAAACTAATGCAGATAAAGATTAGTTTTGTGTAAATTTCTGTTTCCCTTATTAGATTCTCAGCTCCCTAAATATAAAGTCTGTGTCGTGGTCACCTTATTTTCTTACACTGTAGATATGCTCAGTAAATTTTGGATAAGTGGATGGATTCATTAACCCATTCATACAGTCAGCAAATATATATTGAGTGCCTACTCTGTGTCAGATACAACTCTAGGCCCTTGGTTATGTAGCAGGGTACAAAATGAATTTTTAAAACCCTGATCTCAAGAAGATTATAAATGAATGAATTAAACACAGATAGATGAATAATGAACAACTACTAAAAGGAATTCAAACCTTCCAATCTAACCAGGATTGGTTCAGGCATTGGAAGTAGCTAAATCTGCAAAAATTAGTTTAATAAATTCAGTTTCTAAGGTTGAAGCAGTGGTTCTCAACTGGGGCAACTTTGCCCCCCAGGGAATGTTTAACATTGTCTGGAGACATTTTTAGTTATTATTATACAATGGGAAGAGAGGTCTACTGGCATTTAGTGAATGGAGGCCAGGCTTGCTGCTAAACATCCTACAATGCACAGGACAGACCTCACAGCAAAGAATTATGTGGCTCAAAATGTCAAATGCAAAGTTGAGAAACCTTAAATTAGAGGTGTGCAGTATACATAGAAAAGCAAATGAATCTGCAGCATTTCCCATCAACTAAGCACTGTGCTGAAATATTCACATATGTTAATGTACTTCATCCTATTTGACAGATGAAGAAACCAAGGCTCAAGGTTTTAACAACTTTCCCAAGACTTAACATTTAGTAAGAGGTAATGCCAACATTTACTCAGGTCTGACTCCCAATGTTCCTTCTTCTACGACACAGCTGCTTTGTTCAGTACAACTTCTCTGACTTGAAATTGGAATTGCAGTTGACCCCCAAGAGTGAGAATATTGAATCCCAATTAATAGACAAAAAGAAGACTCCTGGGGCCATTGTTACACTGCCAAGGCCTTTAAAAGAGCTCTGCAGGGATTATGGGTATCATGGGGTAGGCAGCCCCATGGCGGGGAGGACCTGACCCTTCCCTAAACCCATGAATCAGATAGAGACACAGGTAATGTAATACAGGAGCTCCATAAACTAATGAAGACAATTGGGAAAGGGAGGGGGAATATCTAAAATGAAATCATGAGAATATAAGAACCGTAGCAAATAGGAAAAGATAGATATAAGAAATAACCTGAGAAAAGGGGTTAGAAACATAGCTTATTTATTCATCCATTCAAGTGGTATCTATTAAGTGCCAACTTTGTGCTTAATAATATGTAAGCACCAGATTAGACATTGGTGAGCAAATAGATGTGGTCCCTACTATTATATTATGAAGCTTACAGTCTGATGGCATGTGTCAAAACAATCCCATAATGGGGGAGGTGTGTGTCTGTGTGTTTGTGTATACACATAGAGTTAGTCTCAATTAGATTTAGTGGCAGTTTGGAAAATCAACAGGCCATTATGCAACCTTGAATTTCCATGTTTTCTTAAATTATGCATCCTCTGCCAGCCTCTTTACATGCTTTCTTCAAGGGTAACAGCATAATGATGATAATGATCTTCTTTCTTGCTTTCAAAAAGATTGCTCAGCAGCCTCTGATGAGGCTTAAGCAGTAGGGGGAAAAAGAAGAAAGAGGACTGCGTTTGGAGTGGCACATTAGAGGAAATTATCCTGGGGGGATTAAGACTCTTCAGAAACCGAAAGGCTCTTTTGAGAGTGACCTAGTTGAAATGATTTAAAATATATCATATTTGGTACTCTAATTATATTACAACCCTAATTTTCTTGCTGTTGTTCCCATCCTCATGTCCCCCTCCCGCAGAGAGCTTCCTAACATTCAGTTTTAAAAACAAGTGACTACAGTAAATTACAGATTATTCGAGGAAGGTTTCCGATAAATCTGTGAAGTAAATTCAGTCTTCAGGGTCCATTCATGCCAAATGCCTAGAAGAGTTCCAGCCTATAGTAAGTGCTCAACAAATATTTGCTGATGAATGAATGAATGCTCTTTTCCTTCAGGAGGCCCTCCCATCTTTGCAAGGTACTCAGTATCCTTTCTTTCTTTGATGACTGTGGGGGTCACCTTTGTAGTTCCTGATACCAATCATGTGATTACATTTTTGACTACTCACTTCAAGATTAGTATCTTAATTTTTACTCAAAACCTCAGCCCTTTACTTACAAGAGGGATATTGGAAAATACTAGATAGGTCGAGCTGTAGAGGAATAGTTTGTTCTTCCTCAAATCATAGCACACAGATAGGTAGTCATGCTGTTACTTACAAAAAGAATTATCAATGGGCAAAGCATCTTGCCAACATGTCCAACATTTTGTGTTCTCTTCATACACAGCTATTTGCAATTCTGCAAACATGGATGTACCATTTAGGGTTTCAGCTCCCTTTCCCACTGCAGCAAAACTCTATTTAGAAATCACTTTTCTCTAAGACTTTCCCAGCTCTCCAATAGAGTCTATCATTTCTTCCTTTCTTTCAATTAATGCTGTCCCTTTTATGTTCTTCTCTAATAATACCCAATTCACTGCAGCGTAGTCTCTGGTTGACATGTCCCTCCTTTCCTAACCACACTATCAGTTCCTTGAAGACAGAGATCATTATGGGTCATTCAACTTTATATTTTCAGTACCTAGCACCTTGTCTGGGACAATGGCAGTGTGGAGTTTGGACAACAAAGAGAAATTCTTGAGCCAGCATAATTGGTCAAGAGACAATATTTAAACAACAAATCCAGGGTCACAGATAATCCTTTCTCCACCCATTTTGAGTATCAAAATCTCATATTCAAAGTTAAAATATTCTAAGCTATTGTGTTTTAAACCTAATTATCAACCCTTCTGCTATGGTTTGAATGTGTCCCCCAAAAAGCACGTGTTGGAAAATTAACCCCTAATGCAACAGTGTTGGTAGGTAGGGCCAAATGGGAGGTGTTTAGGTCAGGAGGACTCCACCCTCATGAAAGGATTAATGCTGATTGTAAAAGGGCTTGAGTCTGTGAGTTCAATCTCTTGCTTTCTCTTGACCTCTCTTTGCCCTTCTGCCATGGGATGGCACAGCAAGAAAGTCCTTGACAGATGCTGGCTCCACAGACTTAGACTTCCCAGCCTCCAGAACCATGAGCCAATACATTTCTGTTTATTATAAATTTCCCAGTCTCAGGTACTCTGATATAGCAGCACAAAATAGACTAAGGCACCCTTCTATACTCAAAACTCACAAACATACACCTATTTCTGTGGTTCCAATCTAAGCAAGTGATACTAACACCCACAGAGTCACCAGAAAATCAGACATCACATGAGGTAGATGTCTATTAATTATCTGCCCAGCAGCAATTTACTCTCATTCTGATGATTATGCCATGAGTTCCCCTGGCCAACACTCAGCCCAAGTGCTTTAGAATAACACAATCTCTAGGGGAGGCACATATAACATGGTCTGGGCAAAATCAGGCTTATTTATTTCACTAGCCAAAGTGATTGATTCTGGAAAGACAGAGATCTAAGTTAGACAGACAATGTCAATAAGGTTTAATTCTGTGACCGTTCTTTGACCCATTGGAGAAGTGGCATCTCTTTCATGAGACTGCATGCTAGCCTAATGTCAGCCTGAGGTTCCTATGGGCATCACATTGAGCCCAAGAATGGAGGGAACAGTGGAAAGATGGTCCCTGAAAACACCATGACAACCTAAAGGAGGTTACACCTGAAGATTGTTCAATTACTTGAATCAAAACATTCCCTTTTTGTTTAAGCCAGCTTGAGTTTCTGGCATTTGCAACAGAAATTTACATCCTCATGGACTCCCTCTCTCTCTGACCCAATCATTCATTAAATATAGTCCATTGCAACCCCTTAATGTCTCCTAAATCTGTCCACTTTCCTCATATCTACTGACAAGAGATGCTATCATTGTTTACTGAATTTTTGCCTCAACCTTCTTTTCCCTCTCCAAGCCTACCTCTCTACCAGGGGTCCCCAACCTATGGTGAGTTGTATAATTATTTCATTTATATTACAATGTAATAAGAATAGAAATAAAGTGCACAATAAATATAATGCCCTTGAATCATCCCGAAACCATTCCTCCCCTCCTCAGTTAGTGGAAAAATTGTCTTCCATGAAAATGGTCCCTGGAGCCAAAAAGGTTGGGAACTACTGTGAGTCTATACTATAATTAAGATAATTTTTATCAAATGAATAATATGATCATATTACTACCCTGAAACCACCACCTATGCAAAACTTTCCCTGACTCTTCCAGTCTACAGGGACCTTTCTCTCTCTCCTATCAACTGGCATTCATTGGGAGTGAGTATAGGCCACTTTGCCACAAACAACTCTAGCAGTTGCATGTCTTTTGCCTCAACTTCCTGCCATGGCCTTACCCCTCTTCAACCAAGTCTCTACACTGTACCCTAGAGGATTTTTCTAAAATGCATAATATGATCATACTATTGCCTTCCTTAAAATCCTTCCACATCTCCCTGTTGTCTGTAGTATAATATTTGAAACTTACATCACATAAGAGATCTCTACTTACTTCTCTAGCTTTATTACTAACTATTCCCCTCACCTGTACTTTTTTCCCCAGCCATACAAAACTGCAATCAATTTCCTAAATGCACTATCACCTCACTCATCTCCTGCTTTTGTCCATGAAGTTCTCTTGTTTTGGAATGATCTCCAAACTGCCTTTCCTTTCCCCATTTGACTCCATCTACCATCTTCTACTTATCTTTTTTTTTTTTTCTTTTTTTTTGAGATGGGCTCTCACCATGTTGTCCAGGCTAGTCTCAAACTCCTGGGCCTCAGCCTCCCCAGTAGCTAGGATTATAAGCACATCCTACTGCACCTGGCTCTCCTACTTGTTTTTAAAACTCTGCTTAGACATTAGTGTATCTGGAAGCCTTTCCTGTTGCACCTTACCCAAGTTGGGCGAGGTATATCCCTCCTGGGTGGTGCATAATAATTTCGTGCATACCTCTTTCATAGTACTTAACACTGAATTCTAATTGCCTGGCTTAATTTGTCTGTTCCCTGCCTATACCAAAAATCCCAAGAAGGCAGAAACTGTGTCTTATTCAGTGTCATATCCTCGGCATCTGACACAGGGATTGGCACAAAATCAATGCCTGATAAGTATCTGTCGACTGCATGGTAAGTGTACAGTAACTTGAAAAAATGTTCTATGTGAAAGTTGATAAATATTTTCTCCTAAAGATGGGAGTCAACCTTAGCTGCTGCCTCCCCCAGAGCTGAGAACAGGTCTCATTGCAGCAGAGGGAAAAAATAAGCAGGAACAGATGATGCGGCATATGCAGCTCCTTGCTCTTTTCCTGCAGCAAGAATCCACTTTCGCTTTCAGGTAGGCCCAGGCTGCTGTGGAGTTTATTCCATGGCCTCCTCAGGGAGCCTAGAGGAAAGACAACTTGGCACTGAGTGAATGGACCGTGTTCTGATGAGAAAGGGGGGATTTTCCACCACATTATCTGTTCATCCAGACTGCTAAGTGGCCACATTTGTTGGATGATGGGAAGGAGGAAGGAAGACTAATCGACCAACCCCAGCCAATGCTGCAATGCAGCTTCCAAGAAAGAGAGAGGGGTGGACTTTTCCTGGCCACACACTACAAGAAGAAAAGGCGGGGTGGTGTGGGGTGCGTCATTTTGGGAATTAATGTCATCCTAGATCTGAGCAACAGCTTTTCCATGAAAGTCTGTGCCCTTTTCTGGGTGCCTAACCTAAACCCACCACTTCAATTAAACCTTCCCTAACTCTTCAGTCTCCCATAATCTCTCTGGCTCTTCTATCAACTACCATTGCATTTACTGAGCATACATCCATTGGTACTAAGTACTGACCACTTTGCCACAAACTTCTCTAAGTTGCCAAGCATTTTATTAACTATGAAAGCAGGTCTAGACTTTCCTCCCAAACTGGATTGAAAGGTCACAGATTACGTCACGTACTTCTTTATATGTCCTTCATATATTCCTAGCATTAAGCACAGTGCTGTTTGTGATTAAGATATCAAGAGTCAATCAACAGATGAGTGAATAAATCAAGTCTGGTTTATTCATTCATGCAAAGGTTCACTATAGAGGAATCTACTAAATGGACACAAGCAAGGCTTCCTACAGGAATCAGCTTCTCCTGACCTGAAAACACCAGAGTATCAGTGGCAGATCTTCACTTTACCCTCAACCTAATGACATTTGATAGATTGGATCAGGTGCTGGAAAATATGAGCTTCTCCATGGATCCTATGTCATATGTACCTATCTATGTCCTCTTATGTCTACAGCTGATTCGTAATCTGCAATGTTATCCCAGAGCTCCTTGGGTTAGTGGTGAGTACCACTGCCATTAGTCCCTAACTAGTTCAAACAGGATCGAGACATAGGTCACTTAAGTTGTAGTAAGGTGTCTGTTGTTTCTGACAAAGAATTTGGCCTCTGTTTATTTGGCACGTATGAGTGGACCCACTCTCCTGTGATATGGGAATCAATGTATAATATTTACAGCTCCTACCACATTCAAGGAAAGATGTTATAACCCCTTAGGTCTTCCAGGACAATCAAGATGTAGGTCTCCACTTTCAGAGAGGTTGCAGTCTATAACTTGTATTCAGCAAAGAGCCAGTTTTCCAGACAACAGAAGTTTGGAAAAGGTAGTAAACATGTCAAATGAAAGGGACTTGAGTTGAGCCCCAGGGGATCCAAGAGAATTAGTTGGTGAAAGAGGTCAGTTAGTGTGAGGTCATTTGAGGCTCAGGAAACTGAGAAAGCCAACTTGTAGAGGCAGGAATGTGCCAGACTCTTCAAGAAACAGTGTGAAAATCAATCATTTGCCAAACAGATAAATAAATGGATGGTTATTCACATAACAAAAATTCACCATGGGAGTCTCTTTAACAAAATTTGAAACCTATTACTACAGTTGTTTTAGGCAGCTATTAGAAATCTGCACTGCATCTTTTAGGTTTTGCAGTATGATGCTGCTTGTGAGATACTGCATTCATTGCTGAGTGCTGGAACAGTGCTTCTAGAATTTTAATACAAATATGAGTCATCTGGGGATCATTTAACATGAAAATTCTGATTCAGTGGATCAGGGGGTAGGTCTTGAAATCCTGCATTTCTAACTAGCTCCTAAATGGCATGGCTGCTGGTCCATGGACCACACTTTGAATAGCAAAGTGCTACATCTTTCACTTTGTTGAAGTAATTCCTGTCTGTCATTATAGATTTTTCATTAAACATACTAGATGATGAATCCTTGGGAGAAAAGATCATATGTTGTAAAATGTGTGCAATGATAACTACAATCAACTTTTCCCCCCATGCTGGCTCACAGAGTGGGTGCTCACCATCAAATGTGCAGTTCAATCAGAATGACAATGTAGGACTTTTATGGCTTATAACAGAGATCAGCAATCTACTGCTCATGCGCCAAATCCAGGCCACTAGTTTTTATAAATAAAGTTTCATTGGAACACAAGTACACCCCTTCATTTACATACTGTCTATGGTTGCTTTTAGGCTACGATGTTAGAGTTAATTAGTAGTCATAGAGACCATATGGCCCTCAAAGCCTAAATTATTTATTATCTGGCTCATTTTCTATAAAGTTTGCGATTCCTGCCCTCTAAAATTGAGAACAGGATTTCTGAATGTCTCACAGGCTCTGAACTTATGCACCAGAGCTGCCCTTTAAGCTTTCTGCCCTAAAATCCAAATGCCTGGGACACTGCTTAGAAGGGATCTAAAGTCATCCCAAATTCTCTTGATGCAGAGACTGGACTTGCCCAGGAAATTCTCACATCATCTGGCTGGTGGGAAAGGTCTTGGAAGATCTGAACCAGGAGGTCTTGAAAGATCTGAACTCTCAGCAAGTGCAAAACCCTTTCTGCACATTTACACCCTTGATGTTGGGTATAGCCTGTGAAGGGAAGGTGCGCTAGAAGTAAACCCAAGCAAAGGCAACATTAAACTGCAGGCATGTGGTTGTTCTTACCCATCCTAAAACCCAGACCAGACTTTGTGGTCTGACCCACCTTACTTGATAAAAATCCAATCCTTTTGAGAATCCTTGTTTCAGATAAGATAGTGTTCATTCCAATCTTGGCACAGAATTATGAGAGCTTCAAAATATAGGAAGTAAACCTGGGGAATTTAACCTGTCCCAGAAAAGAGGCATTTGCCTGGATAGTCTCCTAGCTGGTCCCTTTGGCCTGGATTGGTGGATAACAGAAATCAAAAGAAATTAGGAAGGATGCATGTGAGGCAGTGATGAGGGCAAAAGTAAGGTGCCCGTAAGAGTTTGGTACAAGGAAAGTGGAGGCCTCCTGAGAATTCAACGAAAAAATCAACAGAAATGAATCAGAGTAAAAATATGAAAAGTCACGTTAAAGATTCAGAAGAGCTCTTCCAGGACTATAAGACTTGACACTAACTCAAATGAAATTATTAGTACATTTAAAGGGGGAAAAATGTGTCTGACAATAGAAACGCTGCTCAGCAACACAAGCACAGGGTGGAGAGGAAGACGTGAACAGCTAACATTGCCGGTGCCCTTCCGCACCCAAACCAGAGGGGAGGATGCTCAGTACAAGGGGCTGAACTTGTCTCTTAGGGGATTTCTTCCTTGCTTCCTCCCTCTCTCCTTCCTCTTCCCTCACTTCCTCTTTTCCTTTCTCCCATCTCCCTCCCTGCACTCCCTTTCTCTCTCTCTCATCTTTCCTTTCTCCTTCCACAAATCTGTACAAATTGTGTATTCTGCAACAGGCCCTCTGCTGTGGAGTCTGGGAATACAAGGGTGAGAAAAATTGAAAAATTGACATGGTTTCTGCTTTCAGGAAGCTTAGAAGTTTAGGGGGGGAGGCAGGCATTAATAAAATAATGGTATATATAAAAATAGCATTGCTATAAGTAACGCATGTGGTAAATGCTATAAAGCAAGAGACAAAGTGCAACCCTACCTCGGGGCCTTTGCACTTGTTGTTCCTCCTGTCCGGAATCTTTTTTCTCCGGATATCCTTAAGGCTCTCTCCTTACTTCCTTCAGGGCACTGCTCAAACATCATTCAGTCCACGAGACCTTCCCCGATAACCCTGTATATAAAACAGCAACTTCCTCTTTCCTCACCTCCCATGTGTGGCTTACATTTTCTCCACTACATTTAGTACTCTCAGATATTCCAGGTTTATGTATATGTACATATATCACATGGCATTTTCTTTTGGATGTTGTTCTCTGTCATGTGTCTCTCTTCACAGGACAAAATGTAAGCTCCATGAGAACATGGACTTTGTTCACTGTTATGTTGTATCCTTAGCACCCGCGGTAGATACTGACACGTGTTTATTAAAAACATGAATAAAATCTACAGGGGATCTGAGAGTAGGTATTATTTAATTTTTTAAAGAGTAGTAGGAGTTAACTAAGGTCACTGCAGGAAGAGAGGAGCAGGTCACACCTTGAAGAGTAAAAGCTGGAGGGAAGATGAGGCAAAATCCTTTCGGACTTTATGGAACAAGTTGTTTTTTCTCCTTTTATTCCAAGGGCAATTCAAAACCACTGAAGGTTTTTAAACTGAGAGAGGACATGTTCAGATTTACATTTTTAAAATGTCATCCTGGCTACCTATTGGATAGTGGATCAGAGGTATCAGCAAAATGCCATAAAGCATTTAAATCACACAGCAAACTCCCCTTTCTCTGATTCCATACTCACCAAACCCTTCGCTGATTAGAATTTGGCTTTCTAGAATTTGACAAAGAGAGACGGTGACATGTGCTTTCGAATGAACATGAGGGATCTGTGAGTCAATATAAAGAAGTAAATGCAGATTCTATGTTATCTGTCAATCTCTTTAAACTCAGGTTCTGTGCAACCCTCCTGTGAGACATGTCCTGCCTCTGTGAGCTGACGAGCGACGTGTCTACGGCAGTAAAGCCGAGGGTCAGCCCTTGGGCTGCAGCCACCAAGCTAAGTTAGGTGTCCATCTTGCAGCCCCTTGGCAGCCCACTAGCAGGTCTGCACTGATAAATCCCCAACCTCGAGTCCTGTTCTCCCTCAAATCTTTGGACCACTAAGCAGAAAATCAGTGTTTAATTTTGAACCAGACCCCGAGGGCTTACGGAAACTCTGAGCCAGTACAAAATCCAGTTTAGCTGGTGGCTGACCTCAAAGAACGAGCAGTCACATGGAAGGAAAAGTAGTGGTTTGACAAAGGCAGATTTTGAGGGAAGCCCCAAATGAGCATCTATCAAAATCATTATTTGGGGTGATGGCAAAGGTAATAAATAAGGCATTTGTGTGAAAACAAATAAAACTAGTCACTTTGAGTTTCTGCCAATGAACCAACCACACCCATGAAAGAACTAAAAGGGACTTTCAAACAATAAAGTGCAAATGAAAGCTCTGAAAAGTCAACAACTTGTTCTCTTAATGCAACCCATTCAACCAGGGTTCTGCCCAGACTTCAAAACAGACAAGCCATTGCACAGCTTCCTAGATGCCCCAACACCCACCCCAAATATCACTCTGAAACCAAAGTTTTCCAGGTCAGCAGGACAACCACACAGTCTTCTACACAAAGTACATAAAATAGCATTATTCCAGCATGCCATCCATGACATTTACGTCTGTGCTTTTTTGCCTTCTAGTTTATAAAGAAAAAAGCCACTTCCTCCAGGACTGACATTAATTCTACTCTCAGTGTTGCTACTGACTGGCTATGAGACCTTGAAAAAAATCCGAGCTCTAGTACATGCTAGTCATTTGTTTATTCATTCTACAGCCTTTGATTCTTTACACAATGCCAGGCCCCATGCTATGTTCTTAAGAAATGAAGATGAACAAGAGAAATCCTTCCCCTAAGTTTCTCCAAGTTCCTTGGGGGAGACAGACCAAAAAAGCAGCGTAACAACGACAGCACAATAAGCGCATGCCAGAAATATGTACAGGGTATTAAGTGGGCTTAGAGGACGACACGGTTCTGCCCAAGGGAGGCTGGGAAAGCATCCAAGAGGAAGTGGCAGCTGAACTGAGATTTGAAAGAAGAGTTGGAGTTCACTAGGGAAGTGAGGTGGGGCTCAGGGGATGGAGGATATTCCAGGCAAAAGGCACAGTACGAGCAACGTCGTCTTCGAGGTAAGAAAACAAATGTTTTGTTGAGGGAAGCTGCAAATCTTCAAGGGAACCAAGGTTGTGATGAGTTGTGAGGGATAAGGATGAGCACCCTATGCTGCCAGGCCTCTGATCATAGCCACTCAGCACTCACTGTTCCTGTACATGCTATGCCATGTACAGACTGTGCTACTTCTTCTGCTAGCACCTGTGACTCTTCTCCTGAGTGCTGTCTCCCATCTCATCAGCATGTTCTTCCCATTCAGAGGGTCGACTGAAGTACTGAGGTGTTAAAGGCAGACACACACCAATGATGGAGGGTAGTTGATTGATAAATACTCAACACATTTAGCTTGTGAGACAGTTTCTATATAGTGCCCTACAGTTCCTGGTATGCTCATACATGCACATATTAGCTTTCTTCCCTTCCCTGTCTTACTTCCCTACTTGCCTAAAGTTTCCTGGGATCACTTCCAAATACATAAATTACTTGCGCTGAAATCCTTGTCTTACTTTGGGTTTCCCCTAAAGAGTTCAGTGCAAGTAATTTATTTGGTATGTGTACAGCATGTTTTACATCACAATTACTAAAATGCTCATCTTCTGAGGGTTGGGATGGAATGCAGGTGGAAGGCTTATGCAATAGCTCTAGTATTTTAAAGATATGGAGATAATATTAAGTATAAAGATGGTGAAGTTGTTTGTCTTGTCTTTCTGGCAACAGAAAACTTGAAAGTGCAATGATTAGCCAACTGCCAACTCAGGGCATGATGTGAAAGGTAGAGGGTCTCCATGGCAGTGTGTAAAAAGACTTAATTTCCTGCAGCTTGAAGGCAGACTATGCTAAAGATAACATGAAAGATTTGATTGGAAGAATGACAGAGTTACAAAGGAGGCTAAATTTGCAGCTCCAGCAAGTCTCTTATGTGACAGTCAGGGCGGTAAAGGGAAGGAGAGGAACCCGGGAACAGGGATAAGAATATTTGGTGGACCTACTTGAGAACATTCAAGCCTCAGATTCGCCTGCACCCTCTGGGCTGGCAGAAGCTGTATCCCCACGGAAAGAGAAGAGTAGCCCTCCATGGCCTGGAAATGCCGCAAAGCCCCTCATTTGAGATAGAGCTGTTGCAAGATGATCTTGTTCTCTCCAGGATCTGCCCTTATCTCCCCTCATCACTTTGAGAAGCGTGAGAAATACATTTGACTAATTACAAGGTTTATCATTAGATTAATTTTTAGGATATTTTTGCCTCTTACTATGTACAGTTAAAAGAACCCTTATACTTTCCAAGTATTTTGTATGAACTCACTAAATTTTAAAGTAGATTTTATTATAAAGATTTATGGGGGGGCAAGGGCAACATATGTAACCTAAACATCTGTACCCCCATCATATGCTGAAATAAAAATAAAAATAAATAAATAAATAAAAAAGAAAAAAGATTTATGTCCCTGTGTTTTATATATTTAGTGAAGGTGGAAAGGCAGCAAAAATAAACATGACCTTAATGAGTTTGTTTTCCAAATAAAATAGAGCAATAATGTCAAATATGTAAAATTTTTAATCACCATAGAAAATTCTTTTGGCAGCACTGACTCTAGACATATAGGATGTATAAGACCAAGTCACAGCACAGCCCAAGCAGATACTTATTGAATAGTAAACAAGATCCAAATGGCAACAACAGACCTCGGGCCTTAGGGATCTGAGACACTTGCTAATCGACCATGTTCCAGAGGCAAGGTAGATGGGCTGCCAACAAGAATAAAGCTTGACTTATATAGCAAAAATATAAAAACAAAAATATAACTGTCAAAACTCGATAATAACTCTCAAAACAAACCAATAAAAATGCACAAAATATTTGAATAGATGTTTTACCAAAGAATATACACAGACAGCAAATAAGCACATGGAAAGATGATCAACTTCATTAGTTGTTAGGAATTGCAAATTAAAACCACAATAAGATATCACCACCCACTTACTGAAATAGTTAAAATTAAAAAGACTGACTGTACCAAACATTGGAGAGGATGTGATGAAACTTGGAACTGTCATGGAACAAACACTTTAGAAAACAACTGGCAGTTTCTTAAAATTTAACACACACCTATCACGTCATGCAACTATATACTCCTAGGTGCTTGTCCAAGAAAAAAGAAAGCATATGCCCATGCAGAGACTTGTATGTGCATTTTCAGAGCAGCTCTATTTGTGAGATTCAAAAACTAGAAACAGTCTAGATGTTCATCAGTAAGTAAATGGATAAATAAAGCATGGTATATCCTTACAATGGACTTACTCAGCAATAAAAAGGAATACACTATGGGTACACACAACAACATAGATGACTTGCAAAATAATTGCGTTGAGTAAAAGAAATGAGGCTATGTCTACCCCCAGACAAACAGTAAGCTTGTTTTTCCTTGCTCAATGTTCTCAATGACATTGCAAACTCACTGTACATGCAGCATCTACCCAGGTCCCTCCATATCATCCCCATGGGATTTTAGGCAGTGACAGTGGCAGGGATAGAGGCTATGCATGAACTCAACAGCATGGTGTCCCACTCACCAAGGCTGATAGAGTCATCCCCACTGCTGAATATTCAACCTTTTGGTATTAGGTATCAACATTGAGACCTTGCTATAGTACCGTCCCTCAAGGAAACTAACCAGCCATTTGTTGGTAAGTCAATTACATCAGACTCGACTCTAAAAAGTACAGTGATTTGTCCTAACTAAAACTGATAACATATTCTGGATGTGGATTTTTTTTTCTTTGCCTGCAATGCCTTGGTCCTCATCACTATTCTATGGCCCAGAGAATGTCTGTTTACTGATCTAAGATCCTGTATACTATCACTTCAGACAATAGACCCACTTTA
This sequence comes from Propithecus coquereli, assembly GCF_000956105.1. Taxonomy (NCBI): domain Eukaryota; kingdom Metazoa; phylum Chordata; class Mammalia; order Primates; family Indriidae; genus Propithecus; species Propithecus coquereli. The sequence goes on from NW_012148619.1 coordinate 8,578,543, forward strand.
AGACAAAGGACATGTGAAATGGACACGTGATGCTATCAACTTTTCCTACCATACCTTGCATCATCTGGAAGCTGCTGACCTAATAGAATATTGGAATAGCCTCTAAAGGTATAAGTGATATGCCAGTTTGGGGATTAAACTTACAGGATTGGGGTATTGTTCTTCAAGATTCTTGTAACCAATGGTCACTACATGGTGCTATAATTCTAACAGATAGAATACAAGAATCTGGGAACACATGGTGGAAAAATTACTTCTGGCAATATACTAGAGGAACATTTCCTTCTTATTTCCACAATTTTAAGTTCCTCTGATGTCCAGAGTTGGGAGACACTTCTGCTAGCAGACATAACAAGGTCTTTCTAACCCTAAAGCTACACCTGCTGCCTGATCATTTGGGGTTCTCTGTGGACAGAAACAATTGAAAGTTTCTATTTTTTTCAGCAGCAACTAACCCTAGTCATCATGAGAAGATAAGATTATTGCTACATAGTTGGAGTAGTAAAGAGTGTGTATGGAATTCAGGGGATTCACTGGGGAACCTCCTGGTACTTTCAGACTATTGGTAAGCATGATCCATTAATTCCAGCAACTACAGACTGACAAGAGCTAGTAATAAGGAACTTGAACCACTCAGGGATGAAGATCTGTGTTATCCTATAAAGCAAACAACCTAGAAAAGCAGAATGTTGGCTGAGGATGAGGAGACTCTAGGTGGATGTTAGAGGAAGGCGATGATAAATATCAGTAGTAGATTTAGGACCATCCACAACAGTGGGTACTGTAGCTTATGCCACTAATCCTCTTTATTTATTTATTTATTTTTTTAAGAAATTTTGACCACCCACCACATTGAAGAATAAGTAATGGAACAGAATAAACTTCATATGGAGCACTAGTAGATCTCAGAAGGGAAAGGGAGGATCTGTAGCAAATGCTTTTGGGCCCCTTCCCATATACCTACTACGTTTGTGGTTCCTGGTAACACCAATAGTGTCTACCTGCAAACGCCTAGCCTGAGAGCTTTCTCTCAATGAACTTGTATGCATGACCCACATGAGACAGGGTGGAATTGTTGGAGAGTAAGTCCCCAACCACGGAAGCACCCCTTGACAAATATGGACAGAAAAATATCTCATCTTCCTGGTCCCCAAACATAACAGATCTGGTTCTGCAATTCCACCTGGTCTCCTGAGATCTCATACACCATTGCGCACAGCAGTAACCTCATTAATCAATGTTATATTGTCTTCCTTCCCTCCCTTGTCTTACTTCCTCACTAGGTGAGGAAAGTGAAAGGCTATAGGAAGAATGTTG